>NC_134591.1:19135075-19445222 GCF_037038515.1 Microtus pennsylvanicus
TTGTGCTCCAGTAACTCAGTTTATATTGTTTGGGGGCCCTTGGGAATATCATGAAGAATCCATAATGTTCAAAACCCCCTTCAAGAGGAGTAAATTTGGAGTGTTGCTTTATTTGAGGATTCATAAAGCTCCAGTAGGTAAGAAAGTGTGTGATGAGCCTCAGTAGAGCAGCATGGCACAGCAGGGAACATCCCCAGAACAACGAGCCGAGTGACAGGGCAGAAGAGAGCCTGGGAAGTACAGGGTTCAAGCAGAAACACACATGCAAAACTTAGCAGATAAATGTTGATCCTTACCACATACCACCTAAAACCAGTTATTGTAATAGTCAATTAGTTTTTTTTTAATGTGACAAATAGAAACCTTACCTGATGGGTAAGACAGACAAATTAGTTAGCATACCTCAAAAATAATGCTAGAGCTACATGAAGATAAAGAACCAAAATGGAAAAAAATTTCCTAAGATAAGCACATCACATATTTTAGACCAAACAGTGACAAGGGATGTCCTAAAAAAAGAACCAGTTTATACTAAATCAAAGGGAACTGTCATCATTTGAGAGAGTATTTTCTTATGCCAATTGTTTTCAAGCTTATTTTAGTCAGATAATTTTTTATTAAAGGGAAATCATAAATCAAACAAAACTGAAATAATTCGGTGGAAGCTAGGGTAAGTGGACTACCAAACTCACATTTTCCTCCCTCACCCCACTCCATCTCTCTGTGCGTGCTGATGAATTGCTATTGTCAGGTCTCAGGATACTTCAGGAAGACTTGGCTTGAATTCTTGCGGTTATTTGAGTGAATGTGGAGAACTCTTTAGGGCAAGCAAGAAATAAAATCAACAGCTTGCATATTTTCAGCTTCATTATCTAATGAATTTATCTAACAGAATGCTTCAATCTGGGTGGCTTAGAAACCATTTTTCCCAAAATCTGTAGATGGAAGTTTCTGTCCTACCCAGTCCCACAGCTATTCAGTCCCAATGAAACACAAAAATCTTATATTAATTATAAACTGGTTGGCTTATTAGCTCAGGTTTATAACTAACTAGCTCTTACAATTTAAATTAACCCATAATTCATATCTATATTTAGCCATGTGACATGGTATTTTACTCAGTGAGGCATTCTCATCTTGCTTCCTCTGCATCTGGCTAGTGACTGCTATTCAGTCTTTCCTCTTCCCAGAATTCTCCTGGTCTGGTCGCCCTGCCTGTACTTCCCACCTGACTACCTGCCAACCAATGTTTTAGTAAACCAATTTAACTGACACATCTGTACAGAGTATGAAGGCATTATCCCACAGCAAAAATCCTTCCAAGGAAGGCTCTTTTCTTGTGCTTCCTGTTTCTGCTAACAACAGACATCCCTTGGCATGGTTATGTAGCCATCTACCTCTACTTCCATCTTCACACGGCATTCTCCCTTGCGTCCCTGTGTCTCCATAGGGACATTTTGAAGGACATCAGTTCTATTAGATTGGCCCACCCTACCCCAGTATGACATCATGTTAATAGTTCCAACTGCAATTACCCCATTTCAAATAGGGTCTCATTATGAAGTACTGGGGAGTTGGGGTTTCAATATATTTATTTTGGAGTAGGCACAATTCAACCTGTAAAACAGAAATTTCAAATTATTTCTTTAAATCGATTGCACTAAATTTTACTTTCAGTCACAGTACGATAGATTCCCCTTTTCTCCCACATGGTAAGCATTATTAGATACTTCCTCTCTGATTTGATGACCACAAAATAATAAAGTTGGGCATATTTTATATGAGCTAGATATTCTGGTTTCCTTGTTTATAAATTCATTATTCATGTTTTTGTCATTGTTTCTATTGCATTTTTACTTGCTCATTACTGATCTGGAGGAAGTATTTATAGTCTCCAATATCAACAGTGGCTGCCTAAATATTTGTTTTATTTTATATGCTTAGTAATCAAAACTCAGTTTTTATCAATTAAATGTTCTTTCACAATTTCATGCCTGTCTATACTGTATCCTAATTACTCTCACCTCCTACCCCATCAGTCACCCTTCCTCCCTACAAGTCCTTTTACACTGTGATATCACCTTCCTTTGATTTCTCATCCACGGAGTTTAACCAGGACTGTCCTTCTGAATATAAGAGCTTGGTGACATACTAGTGAGTGCACACCTGAAGTAAATGACCTCTCTTCTCCCAGACGATACCAGTAACTAATAGTCTGACATTGGAGGGGTGGGACCCCATGAGCCCCTCTCCTTTTCATGACTGAATGTTGACAAGGCCAGTCTTCTGTAAGTCCAGTTTTGGGCTGGAGATGGGGAAAATTAGAGGGGGTAACAAAAACCAAAGCATATTACTATGTGATTTAATTTAAAAATATAGTTAAGATAAAAGTTAGAAAGGAGATACCCTTGATGAGCGGGTAATATTGCTGGTCAAAGGTATGTGGTACCGCCATACGTGGTGCTAGACAGGGAGGTCCCCACTGCAAGCTTTTGCCAATCTTCTTGTTTTTCCACCAGAACGGGTGATAAGACCTGGTTGCTGAAGACAGTGTATCCTCTGGTACAAGATCTAAAGAAACAATCCTGACCTGAGCTGAACCTTCCCCCTGCTGGATGGCTTCCATCGTTCTGGAAGGTACTTAACTTGTGGGTCCACCACTCTATCTCACTGTACATAATACCTTTACTTTTCCATATTTATCTGAATCTAACCTTTCTTTCTCATGAGGCATTCAGTGGCACTCAGGGCCAAGAAGTATTTTTTTTTAACCTTAACTCCACATCAAAACTGCAATGGCCTTTTCTACAGGTAAGGTAGCTGTTAAGAGTTCACAGGGCTGAAACATCTGGGGTCAATTACTGCACACACTGTCTCTTGCCTAGTTTGGAGCATAGCTGTATATCTTTGTTAAACTGAAAAATAGAATCTTGAGGACATCTGCCCTGTGTCCCTTTCTCCCCTGCTGCAATGTCTTATTTCTATTATCCCTCGGTATTGATTTTCTGTGGACTGCTTTCTTTGTTCATCACTAATACCAATTCACTTTTGGTGAGTTATCCATAATATTACTGTCACAACCAACTTTTAAAACCTTTCGGGGAACATCACAGCTTTCTGTATTACCCACTTCTAATAAGGACAACTTGAAGCCAGTGTAAAAATATATTTTGGTGAGTAATTAAAAATAATATAAATTTATAAATAAGTACATTTTACTGTCTTTCCATGGAAAAACACATTATGAAATCCAAAAATAGAAAATGAAACAAGAAATAAAACAGAAATTCTCTCTGGATCTTGCCAACAGACTGGAAATCCCCTTTAAGAAAATATTTTAAAATTAAGAAAGCATCTGGGAGCATTTAGATCTTCCAAGATGCTTCAACATTCCTGGTAGACTGTCATTTTAAGAGGATTTGAAAACACATGCTTTAAAAAGAGCAGATTGATCAGCAAACAGAGTTCTGGAAAGTGGCTTTCTAATTAGTTATCAAAGCAGAAAATGCACAGCTATGTGCCTTTACTCAGCCCCTTTCTTCTGAATCTTGCAGAGACTATCTCAGGTTCCTATCTGATACTTTCCCATCCCTCTTCCTATTTTCAAAAGGGTACAGGGCAAATTGGAAGGAAATGTTTTCTTCTCACATATATTGAATCAGTAATTAACTAAATACATTTGTGGCATTTCTTCTTAACATCTTATATGCATTTTTGTCTGCTGTTTTATAGTTTGGACTTTAAAAATATCACTTTCCCAAGAGATTTACAAGCCACTTTTAAAAAAAAAAAGTCCTAATCAGGCTTATTCAATTCTTCTCAAAATTTTCCCAGGATATTTTTTGTTGCCTTAAGGCAGAGAACTTAATATGAGGGAAGCTGGCTCACCTTTTTTATGGTGAGAGCTGTCCTGGTCACTCAGCAGACAGTTTTTTATCAAGGTCTGTGCTATTCCAATTTCTCCATTTGCTTACCCCTAAGTGATCACAGAATGTAGAGAACGTGAAGCTTAGCTTATGCAAATACGTTCATGCCTATCCTTGTGTGAAGTTATCTCAAGGGTCTGATGCAACATTTGGCTGTAGCTGTGCATGTAGTTCATGAAGAAAACAAGATGATTCTTTTAGGAGTATCCACTGTTGTTCAGTTTTCACATCTCACTAAGAAAGACTGACGCAAGAAATGTAGAAAGATTGTAGTTTAAGAATTCTGAATGATGGGGAAAAGTTTGAATTATGGAACAAATTTCTTTTTATTTGTTCATGTTTCAAAAGTTGCTTATTTCTGCAAGTTGGGTGCCTGTTGAAAAATCGTGCATGGAGGAGAAAACTTCCACTGTACATCTCTTTGGGGCAAATTGGCTCCCAAGTTGTGACACAGAGACTTAATAGTTTTGAATGCTTTGCCTTAACTTAGCTCATTTCTTGTTAACTCTTATAACTTAACCTGTTTCTCTTCATTTACATTTTGCCCTGGGGAGTCACCCCTTTCTTTCCTATTGTATGTCCTTCTTTCACAGCTTCTCATGTCTGGCTGGTGGTGGCCTGGCTTCTGGCTCCAGGTGTGTTCCTCTTTCTCACTCATGCTCTTTTTCTTTCTCCAGCCTAGCTTTCTCCTCATACTTATTCTTTCTCTCTTCCAGCCCCACCTATCACTCTCCTGCTTAGGTATTGACCTCCCAGTTTTTCATTAGACCAATCAGGTGCCTTTAGACAGGAAAGGTGAAACAAATGTGACACATCTTTTGTTTATCATTATTATTATTATTGTTGTTGTTGTTGTTGAGAAAACCAACAGGGTAGACAAACCCTTATCCAAATTAATTAAAAGGCAGAGAGAGAATTTCCAAATTAACAAAATCATAAATGAAAAGGGGAACATAATAACAGACGCTGAGGAAATCCAGAGAATCATTAGGTCATACTAAAATATCCTGTACTCCACAAAATGGGAAAATGTAAAAGAAATGGACAATTTTCTGGATGGGTACCACATACAAAAGTTAAATCAAGACCAGGTGAGCAATTTAAATAGACCTATAACCTTCAAGGAAATAAAAAGCAGTCATCAAAACCCTCCAAATCGAAAGGCCTAGGGCTGGATGGTTTCAGTGCAGAATTCTACCAGAACTTCAAAGAAGAGACAACGCCTATACTCCTCAAATTTCCCACATAATAGAAACAGAAGGAACATTCAAAACTCTTTTTATGAGTTACCTTGATATTGAAACCATGCAAAGACTCAACCAAGAAAGAAAATTACAGACTAATATCCCTCATGAACATAGATGCAAAAATACTCAATAAAATACTGACAATTCAAATCCAAGAACACATCAAAAAAATTATTCATCATAATCAAGTTGGCTTCATCCCAAAGATGCAAAGATGGTTCAACATTTGAAAATCTATCAATATAACCCACTACATAAATAAACTGAAGGAAAAAAACATATGATATATGATCATCTCATTAGATGCAGAAAAAAGTAAACAAAATTGAACATTATGATAAAGTTTTGGAGAGATCAGGAATATATGGAACTGTTCTAAATATAATAAAAGCAATATGCAGCAAGCTGATAGCCAACATCAAATTAAATGGAGAGAAACTCAAAGCAATTCCACTGAAATCAGGAACAAGACAAGGCTGTCCACTCTCTCCATATCTATTCAACATAGATCTTTAAGTTCTGGCTAAAGCAATAAGACAACAAATGGAGACCAAGAGGATTCAAATAGGAAAGGAAGAAGTCACACTTCACTATTTGCAGATGATATGATAGTATATGTAAGTGACCCCAAAAATCTACCACAGAACTCCTACAGCTGATAAATACCTTCAGTAATGTGGTAGGATACAAGATCAACTCAAAAAAAATCAGTAATCCTCCTATATACAAGTCACAAACAAGCTAAAAAAAATCAGAGAAAAGAGAAAAATCACTCTTTACAATAGCCACAAATAACATAAAATACATTGGAGTAAATTGAACCAAAGAAGTTAAAGACTTGTTTAACAAGAATTTTAAGTCCTTGAAGAAAGAAATTAAAAAAAATTAAAGAAAATGGAAATATCTCCCTTGAATCGATTAATAAATGGGACCTTCTAAAACTGAGAAACTTCTGTAATGCAAAGAACACAGTCAATAAGACAAAAAGGCAGCCTACTGAATGCTAAAAAAAATCTTCACCAACCTCACATCAGACATAGAACTTATCTTCTAAATATATAAAAAAACTTAAGAAATTAAACATCAAAATATCAAATAATCCAATTGAAAAATGGAGTACAGATTTAAACAGAGAATTCTCCATGGAAGAATTTCAAATGCCTGAAAGACACTTAAGGAATTGCTCAACATCTTTAGCCATCAGAGAAATGCAAATCAAAACAACTCTGACATACCATCTTACACCAGTAAGAATGGCTAACATAAAAAACACCAATGATAGCTTATGCTGCAGAGGATACGGAGTAAGGGGAACACTCATCCATTGCTGATGCAACCAGCGATGTAAACTTATACAACCACTCTGGAAATCAGTATGGTGGTTTCTCAGAAATGGGAAATCATTCTACTTCAAGACCCAGCAATACCACTCTTGGGCATATAGCCAAAGGACACTCAATAATACTACAAGGACATTTGTTCAACTATGCTCATAGCAGCATTATTTGTAATAGCCAGAACCTGGAAATACGCTTGATGCCCCTCTACCAAAGAATGGATAAAGAAAATGTGGTATGTATTACAGAATGGAATGCTACTCTGTGGTTTTTAAAAAATTACATCTTGACATTTGCAGGCAATGTCTAACAAAAACATTCTGAGTGAGGTAACCCAGACCAAGAAAGATGAGTGTGGTACATATTCATAAGTAGATACTAACTTTAAAGCAAAGGATAATGAGCCTATATTCCATGACCCCAGAGAAGCTAAGTAACAAGAATAACCCTAAGATAAACATATATAAATCCTTTTGGGACAGGGAAATAGGCAAGATCTCCTGAGAAAATTGGGAGCATAGGGGTGGGGAGAAAATATAGGGCTAAAGTGGAGGGAAAGGGTATAAGGGAAGGGAGAAAGAAAACTTTATGAAATGGGATAGGAAAGATGGGGGAAGGACAGAGAAAGAGAGAAAGGAAAAAGATATTTTAATTGAGGAAGCCATTATGAGACTAACAAGAAACCTGGCAATAGAGAACTTCCTAGGAATCCACAAGGATCACCCCAGCTAAGACCCTAAGCAATAGTGAAGAGGATGCCCAAACTGGCCTTGCCCTGTAGTCAGATTGATGAGTATCTTAAATGTAACCATAGAACCTTCATCCAGCAACTGATGGAAGCAGAGGCAGAGATCCACAGCAGAGCACTGAGCTGTGATCCCAAAGTCCAGTCCAAGAGTGGGGGGAGTGCGAATACAAGCAAAGAGGTCAAGACCGTGATGGGTACACCACTGAAATAACTGAGCTAATGGGAGCTCACCAACTCTGGCCTGACAAGGAAGGAACCAGCATAGGACCAAAGTAGACGCGCTGAATGTGGGTGACAGTTGTATGGCTGTGGGATTCTGCAGGGCTACCGGCAGTGAGGCCAGGATTTATCCCTACTGCTTGTACTGACTTTTTTGGAACCCATTCTCTTTGGAGGAATATCTTGCTCAGCCTAGATATCGTAGGGAGGGCCATGGTCCTTTCTAAAAACACTGGGTTAGACTTTGTTGACTCCCTATGGGAAACCTTTCCCTCTCTGAGGAGTGGATGGTGGTGGAGGGGGGAGGAAAAGGAAACAGAAGGAGGGGAGGGAGTGGGAACTGGGATTGGTATGTAAAAGGAGAAAAGATAGTTTTTAAAAAATAAATAAATGAAAATGTAACGCATCCTTTCCTAGTTTAAATAATATTGCACAACCCTCCACCATTCCTCCGTGAAAAAGCAGCATGACATTACTGATACTCCTCTCAGGCCAGCACGCTCAGAGCAGATGCAATAGAGCACCTTCCACTCTCCAGCCCCTTTACCATCACAGTTCCCTGCTCCCCAGCTTCGCACAGTTTGTCAAGACACAAAGCAATTCGATGAATTTTTACTTGCTTCTGCAAGTAAAAGAAATTTCCATAAAAAAACTAAAATAAGTTTATAAAAGTTCGGGTAAAGGATGTGTGACTGGCCCTCCATAAGATGCAGTCATTTCTACCAAATTAAAAATAACGTATTTCCCTTGAATTCCCAGTAGTGACTTACACTGCAAATTGGATGAAATGAACTAAGAGTATACCAGAAGGGGACTAAAGAATTGAACTTCTTGGCAATTTAAAAGATGAAGAAATCCAGAAAAAAATCTGCTTATACAGTCATCTTTTATTAGTGTCCAGTAAACAGAAATTTTGACATTAGTCTTTAGGAATTTGAGCATTTAGAAAATGAGAGGGAAATATGGGGAAGATAGTGGGAGAAGGAGAAGAGAGAGGGGAGGGATAGTAAGTAGAGAAGCAGAAGTAGGAGAGAAGGAGCATGGTGGTTACTTTTGTTAACGTGATACAAAGTAGAATAATTTGAGAAAAGTATCTCAGTGGGGAATTATCTATACTAGGTTGGTCTGTGAGGAATGCTCTTAGCTTATGTGGGAATACCCACCCACTGTGGGTGGCACCATTCCCTAGAACGGACATTCTGACTGAGCAAGGAACTGAGCAGAAGCATGCATGCACTCATTCTCTCTGTTCTTGACTATAGATGTGATCAGTGGCGACAGGTTTCTGTTGCCTTTATTTCCTGAAAGATTGAGTTGTAACCTGGAATTATAAGCTAAGATAAATATTTTCTCCCCTAACTTATTTTGTCAGGGCAGGAAAAGGAACACAACAGAGGACTGAAGTTGTACACCTCTCCCTGTTTCTTCCTCACAATCACTAAACTATTCGAGCATAAATGTTGAAGAAGTAAGTGAAGAAAAGAGTAATCTAAGAGGACTTCCCACTGGAGAATACTGGTGAGAATGTGAGTTGGTACAATCACTGTAGGTAACAATGTGGAAGTTCCTTAAAACTTCTACTACAGAACAACCATGATATCATCAATTCTACTTACAACTACATGTCCAAATGGAGTTAGTTCTCTACAGAGATACCTGCCTTCAGGGGAGGGGTGGGAAACTCAGGTGAGGCCCTTATTTTTTTCCTAGACTGAAAACTATGAAGATTGGGAAGAAAAAGCCTAGCCAAGGGAGGATAACCAGGCAGGACCAATAAAGGAAAAAGGATGAGTTGTCAGAAAAAGCGAGGCCCCAGGACCTGTATAAAGAATTTGGACCAGAGCCCACTCTGCGGACTCACACCTCTCCAATCCTGATAGGAGAAGTTCTACTTTAAAAAAGTTTTCCACTTCCTTGTCTCTCAGTCTTCATCCACTTCCAGAAGTTCATGTGGGATTCCCCTCTGTATGCTGTGAATATGTTTTAATACCATTGGTTAATAAAGAGGCTTCTTTGGCCTATGGCAGGGATGAATGTAGCAAACTGGTTAAAATAAACTGAATGCAAGGATAAAGAAGGTAGAGTCAGGCAGATGTCCTTCTGTGTCTGTGTTGCCTTTACTGGTTAATGACTAAATCTGTTTTGGCCAATGACTTAGTAGAGTAAATCCAGGTGTGAAATCTAAACAGAAATACACAGAGAGAATAGGTGGAGTCAAGGGGACAACAAGTAGCTGTCAAAGGAGAAAGATGCCAGAACATTACCAGTATGCCACAGCCTTGTGGGGATGCACACATTAACAGAAAAGAGTTTATTTAAGATAAAAAGAACTAGCTATGAATACACCTGAGCCATTGGCCAAACAGTGTTGTAACTAATATAGTTTCTGTGTGATCCTACGGGTTTGGGCAGCCAGGAAATGAAAGTGCAGTCTCTGGCTACAAGAAGTACAATTCTTTGTGTTACATAATGAACATGGCAGGTCCCTTTAACAACCCCTCTGCCCCCTAAGATGCCCTGTGATACTCCTGGTTGTTATAATACCATTTACAGTAGTCACATTGTAGAAAAGGCTACAACTAGCTTAAGAAAATGTGATGTGGATAAGAATATGATTGAGCCTTAAAAACAAATTCTATTTCCACAGCATGGATGAATGTGGGCACTATTATACCAACCAAATAAGCATGAAATAGAAAGAAAATGCTACACGATCTCACTTATATATATAACCAAAAAAAGTTCTAACTCACAAAGTAGAAACTGTACAGTGGTTGCCATCAGCTAAGGGTTATGGAAACGTAGAGATTTCAGTCAAAAGATTAAAAGATCAACAAATTCTAGCAATCTGATGTATGATATTGTAACTAAACCAAATAATATTGTATTGTATAGTTGGTATTTTCTTAGTATAGATTTTAATTGTCTTCACCACATCCAAAACAGGAAATAACTGAAGTAATAAGTATGTTAATTAGCTTAACCAAAGCAATCATTTCACAATGAATAAATGTAACTGAGCCATCGATTGTAACAATGAGGATCCTGTTTGTTGGGGTTTCTGTCCTTCCCAGTATCCCACAGCTGGCAAGCCCCAAAGAAAATCACACAGAGATCTCCATAAGTTATAAAACTGATTGGCCTATTAGCTCAGGCTACTTATTAACTCTTGTAACTTATATTAACCCATTATTCTTATCTATGTTAGCCACATGGCTCAGTACCTTTTCCAGCCTGGTAGATTACATCTTGCTTCTTTGGTGGTCTGGGCAGGACTGGGGGAAGTGCTTCTTTCTTCCCAGAATACTCCTGTTCTCATCATCCTACCTCTACTTCCTGTCTGATTGACCCACCTATACTTCCTGCCTGGCCAATCAGCATTTATTCAAAACATAATTGACAGAATATAGACAATTCTCCCACACCAATACATGTTGTACCTTAAATACATAGTTTTCATTTGTCAAGTGACCCTGTTAGCAGCTACTTACCCCATGCTTTTCTAAGTACCCACAATAAACTAAGGAGTTTAACAAGCTACATTTGGATGCAATCATTTTTGTGTTCTGTTGCTAGTGCCCTGCTCAGAATGAATATCCAAGAACATGTCATCAAAAAAAGTGAAGAATAAAGCAATAAAGTTAAAGTAAATTTTTCATTTAAAATTTTGGACTCATGTCTTCAGTCATAACAAGTGGACAGATAGGTCCTTTTTTTTTTTAACACACTAATCCCAGTTGCCCTCCCTCCCCTTCTGCTCCCTCCACCTTCTCCTCACCCCATCCCTATTAGCTCCTCAGAGAGGGTAAGGCCTTTCATGGAAAATCAATTAACTATGCTACACTCCCACTTTGAAGCAGGACCAGGGTTCTCTGTGTCATGTCTAAACTGAGCAAGATTTCTCTTCATAGGAAATGGGACCCCAAAAGCCTGATCATCATCAGGGACTGCTCCTGGTCCCACTGCCAGTAGCTATTTAAACTCCCAAGCCAACCACTGTCTCCTGTTTTCAGTGGTGCTAGGTTGGTCTGATGCAGGTTTTCTGTTGTCAGCTCATAGTCAGTGAGCTCCCAGTAGTTCGGGCTAGCTAATTTGTGGGTTTCCCCATGATGGTCTTTACTCCTTTGCTCATGTTATCTCTCCTTTTTCACTTCAACAGGACTCTGGGAGCTCTGAACTGTGGTTAGTTCCATAACTAACCACTCCGTATTTGCATCTCTGTATCTGCTTCCGTCAGTTATTGGATGAATGTTTTAGGAGATCATGTCTATTTCCCTTCCTAGGTGGATCCATTTATGTCTCTCTTAGGGTTCTCTTTGTTACCTGGCTTCTTTGGGGTTGTAGATTGTAGGCTGTTCTTTTTTTGCTTTATGCCTATTATTCACTTATGAGTGAGCACATACTATATTTCTCTTTCTGGGTCTGTGTTATCTCAGGATGTTTATTTTCCACTTACGTCCATTTGCCTGAAAATTTCAAGATGTTGTTTTTGTATCATTGAGTAGTACGCCACTGTGTAAATGTACCACATCTTCTTTATCTATTCTTCAGTTGAGGGGCATTAGGTTGTTTCTAGGTTCTAGCTATTACGAATAATGTTGCTGTGTTGAGTAAATATCCTTGTAGTTGAGCAAATATCCTTGTGGTATGACTGTGCCTCCTTTGGGTATACACCCCAGTTGTGGTATTGCTGTGTCCTGAGGTAGATTGATTCCCAGTTTTCTGAGAACTCACTGTACTGATTCCAAAGCAATTGTACAAGTTTGAACTCCCACCAGCAATGGAAGAGAGTTACCCTTTCTCTGTATCTTCTTCAGAATAAGACATCAACAGTGTTTTTGATCTTGGTCATTCTGACATGTATAAGATGGTATCTCAAAGTTGTTTTGATTTGCATTTCCCTGGTGACTAAGGTTGTCTAGTAATTCCTTAAATATTTTTCTTCTATTGAAGATTCTCTGTTTAGACCAGTACCCCATTTTTAAATTGGGTTATTTGATATTTTGGTGCTTAGTTTCTTGAGTTCTTTGTATATTTTAGAGATCAGGTAGCATGGACACTGAGAGCAACAATTACTAAATGGGATCTCCTGAAACTGAGAAACTTCTGTAAGATAAAGGACACAGTCAACAAATGCAAAATGGCAGCCTACAGAATAAGTCCTACTTTTTTATGCTAAAAATTGTTTACTACTTATCTTTTTATATAATTGAATAATGTGTGCTAATTAAAATTCTATGAAACAACCCAATGTTTTCCTTTATATTTTATTAGTCTAGGCTAAAGAAAATATTAGGAGTTAAAGAGGTTCACATGTGCAGAATATTATGCCTGGTTTTTTTCTTGATAGTGTTGGAGGATGTGCATATGCTTGTATTCATGGCTGATACTGCTACCAACATTTTGGGGTGTCCCTTCATGAAAGCAGATGGTAGCTTGGAAATCTGGGTCCCTCTTGCAGTTCTTGGACTCATCAATAAAATAATTCAAGGATAAGTTTAAAGGAGCTTGGGGACTTTTATTAGAATTTATTTATTTTGGGTTTTGTTTATTTGTTTGTTTTTTGAGATAGGGTTTCTTTGTGGAGCCTCGGCTGCTTTAGAACTTGCTCTGTAAACCCGGCTGGCCTTGAGTTCTTAGACTGCCTCCTGTCTCTGCCTCCCCAGAGCTCTGTTTAAGACCTGCACCACCACTAACCTGCCTTTGATCCCTGCTCTTGGGAGGCAGAGGCAGGCAGATCTTTGTGAGTTCAAGGCCAGCCAGGTCTACAGAGTGAGTTTCAGGACTGGCTCCATAGCTACTGAGAAACTTTTTCTTGAAAAACCATTTTTTTTTTAAATCCAGAGCTATAAGTCTTAACTCTTATCCAGTGGAGGAGAAACGAGAGGACATATGTTTTAGGGTTAAATTTCTTTGGCATGGATTTGCCACATGCCAGGGAAGAGCAACTTGGAGAAAGAACAGAAAGGCAGAACTAACATAAAATGTCTAAAGAAGTTCTGGACAGCATCATCAGAAAGAAAGGGGGGAAAGAAAAAGTTGGACCATCCTGCCTCAGTATGCAGAATGGAAGCTTGACTGGACCCAGGTGAACTACATCGCAGCCCAGCTTGTAGGAACTGCGCTAGGAATGTGGATTCTGGGAAGGAAAAATTACAGTATCTAATTAAAAATAACTATTCTGGCTGTCTCTTCAGCATGGCTTCATATGAACTTGCATTCCTAGGAGAGTTCCTGCTTTCAAAATAAGGCTTAAAAACACATGTGTAACTGTTCCCTTCAAATGGAAACGCTCCCTCAGAATTCAAACACTTCCTCCTGGAGGGATAAGGGAGATCGTAAGATTCAGCAAGCCTGGAGATATGGCTCAGTGGTTAAGAGCACTGACTGCTCTTCCAGAGGACCCAGGTTCAATTCCCAGCACCCACATGGCGCTCACAACTGTCTGAAGATCCAGTTGCAGGGATCTGACACATGCACACCAATGTACATAAAATAAAAGTTAAATAAACCATAAAAATATTAAAAAAATAATTGGTTTCTAGCCATAAATAAGGGTCACGGAGTCTACAATTGTTGAACCTAAAGAAGGTGAACCCAAGGAAAAACATATAGTTATCCTCTTGCCTATGGGAAGTAGACAAAATTGCCGGGGAGAAAAGTGGGATCTTGGGGGTGGGGTGGGTTGGGGGTAAGGGGAGATGGGGAGAGAAAAGGGAGAAGGGGAGGATGGGGAGAACTTGGGGAAACAGGATGATTGGGATAAAGGAAGGCTGGATAGGGGAGCACGGAAGCACAATTCTTAGTTAAGGGAGCCACCTTAGGGTTGGCAAGAGACTTGAACCTAGAGTGGCTCCCAGGAGCCCAAGGCGATGTTCCCAGTTAGTTCCTTGGGCAGCTGAGGATAGGGAACCTGAAACGACCCTATCCTATAGCAATACTGACGAATATCTTGCATATCACCATAGAACCTTCATCTGGTGATGGATGGAGATAGAGACAGAGACCCCCACTGGAGCACTGGACTGAGCTCCCAAGGTCCCAATGAGGAGCGGAAGGAGGGAGAAGATGAGCAAGGAAGTCAGAACCACGAGGGGTGCACCCACCCACTGAGACAGTGGGGCTGATCTATTGGGAGCTCACCAAGGCCAGCTGGACTATGACTGAAAAAGCATGGGAAAAAAACGGACTCTCTGAACATGGCAAACAATGAGGGCTGATGAGAAGCCAAGGACAATGGCACGGGGTTTTGATCCTACTTATGTTCTGGCTTTGTGGGAGCCTAGTCAGTTTGGATGTTCACCTTCATAGACATGGACAGAGGGGGGAGGACCTTGGACTTTCCACAGGGCAGGGAAACCTGACTGCTCTTTGGACTGGAGAGGGAGGAGGAGAGGAGTGGGGGGAGGGGGAGAGGGGTGGGAGGAGGGGGAGGAAAATGGGAGGCTGGGAGGAGGGGAAAACTTTTTTTTTTCCTTTTCTCAATAAAAAAAAATCTCTGGAAGAAAAATAAAAAAATATATATTAAAAAAAAGATTCAGCAAGCCAACAAAACTGCCAACGCATAGAAAGCTCATGAAGGTCACACCACTCACAAGGAGGCTCTTCCTCAAGGTGTTATAAGTGAATGGTTGCCAGGGAAAACGAAAATCTCCCAGGGGCAGCCTCTAAGTTTGTCAGGGAGCTCTTGAGACGCAGCTTCCTCAATCTTCACCCATACTGTGGTGGGATTTCGGGGTGCTGTAGTGGGATTTGAGAGTGCTGCGGTGGGCTTTAGAGATGATGCGGTGGGATTTGGAGATGTTGCAGTGGGATTTGGGGATGCTGTGGTGGGATTTGGGGATGCTGTGGTAGGATTTGGAGATGTTGCAGTGGGATTTGGGGTTGCTGCGTTTGGATTTGGGGATACTGTGGTGGGATTTGGGGATGCTGTGGTGGGATTTGGGGATGCTGCGCTGGGATTTGGGGATACTGCAGTGGGATTTGGGGATGCTGCAGTGGGATTTGTAGACGGTGTGGTTGGATTTGCCGGTGTTGAGGTGGAATTGGGGATGCCTCTGTCCTTGATTCATTCATGCTCCCGTAAGTAGCCTTACACTCACGGTCTGTACAAAAACACAATAAACTCATTGGTTCATTTTTATTTAACTAATTTATTTTACATTCTGATGGCAGCCTCCCCTCCCTCCTCTCCTCCCAGTTCCTCTCCCACCTCCCCTCTCCCACCCCCCATCAACCCTTACTCTGTTTCTCCTCAAAAAGGTGCAGATCTCCCATGGGTATCTGCAAAGCATGGCACATCGAGCTGCCATAAGACCAACCACCTCACCTGTTTTCAGTCCAGGCAAGGCAATCTAGCATGAGGAATAGAGTCCCCTGAGGCAGCCAAAACACCAGTGACAGCCCTGCTTTCATTGCCAGGAGTCCCTCAAACAGACCAAGCCATAGAGTCTCATATATGCAAAGAGCCTGGGTTTGTCCCATGTAAGCTCCCTGGCTGTTGGTTTGGAATCTGTGAGTTCCCATGAGCCAGGCTAGCATCTCTATGTCCTGGAACCCTCTGACTCCTACAATCCCTCCTCTCTTTCCTCAGCAGGACTCCCTGAGCTTTGCCCAGTGTTTGACTGTAGGTCTCTGAATCTGTCTCCGTCAGTCACTGGATGAAGGCTCTCTGATGACAGCTGGGGTAGCCACCAATCTGATCACAAGGGATGTCCAGTTCATGCTACACATTCACTATATTCAGGAGTCCTAGCTAGGGTCACTCTTGTAGACTTGTGGCAGTTTCCCTTGAATTAGGCTTCTATCTGGACCAGAAAAGCTTTCCTTTCCAGTCATCTCTCTCAGCACTCTCCCCCTCCACCCACCCACCAACTGGATCCCTCAAGTTCCCATACCTACCCTCTTCTAGTCCATCTAGGAGATCGTCTCTATTTCTCCTTCCCAGGGTGATCCATGCACCCCCCTTGGACCCTCCTTGTTCTGGAGCCTCTCTGGGTCTATGTACTATAGCATGGTTAGCATCCCTTACAGCTGACATCCACTGGTAAGTGAGCACATACCAGGATATTGAGCAGGGGAGCACTCCTCTATTCCCAGCACAAGTGCAAGATTGTCCAGTCACTTTGGAAATCGATATGGTTTCTCAGAAAATTGGGAATCAATCTACCTCAAGACCCAGTGATACCATTCTTGGGCATATACTCAAAGTATGCTCAATCATACCACAAGGATACTTGCTCAAATATGCTCATAGCAGCCATATCGGTAATAGCCAGAAACTGGAAACAACCTAGATGTTCCTCAACCAAAGCATGGATAAGGGAAATGTAGTAAATTTACTCAATGGAGTATTACTCAGATGTTAAAAACAATGAAATCAGGAAATTTGAAGGCAAATGGGCAAACTAGAAAAAATCGTCCTGAATGAAGTAATCCATGCCCAGAAAATCTCATTGAATCATTAACTTAGTCTTGAGTGGGGTTGTTTCTTAGTTCTGTTTCTTTACCCTGTAGGGCAAAGCAGACTTTAGTTTCTATCTCCCCACGAAGAGTCCAAGAAGACAAATGCCTCGTGTTACACAAATGTCAATGACATAGACAATCAAATGCCTTTCATCATGAGGATGCCCCTACTAATGGGGGAGCCTGGATGAGAGTAAAGGTAGTGCAAGGGGTTCCTTAGTGTAGCACTAAGAGAAAGAAATGAGTTTTAATTCATCTGTAGCTTGGTTGCTGGTTACATATTGAAAGAGACTCTCCTTGTTTAATGGGGCTCAAGTGGATTAGTATGTGTTGAGGGAGCTGCGGGCCTCTTCCTACAGCCTGGCTCCTGGCTGCCTGGCTAGCTTATGCCCCGAAATAACAACACACAAATTGTATTCATTTAAACATTGCCTGGCCCATTAGCTCTAGCTGCTTACTGGCTAATTCTTACATCTTGATTACCCATTTCTATTAATGTGTGTAGCACCCCAAGGTGCGCTTACCAGGAAGATTCTAGCCTACGCCCATCCTGGGTCAGAGCTTCATTGCGTCTGCCCCAGAGAGGAGAGCTATGGAGTCTGAACTCACTTCCTCTCCCTCTCAGCATTCTGTTCTGTTTACTCCGCCTACCTACTTTTCTGTCCTATCACGGTCAAGGCAGTTTCTTTATTTAACCAATGACCTTCCTCCATCAAGTATGATATAATTCTGGAAAATGAATAACTATCAATCACCCTTCTCTTCCCATTGCCTCTGTGATTTGTCATGTTTTTCTATTAGAAAAGTGTGGGATAAGTGATGAACCGTTTTTGTTTTCTTGAAAGGTATTGAAGACAAATACAAGATTCAGATTCTTTGTAAACAAAAGAAATTGGCCTATTAATTACTATATCTGCTGTCAGATTTTTTCAAACTTACCCCCCAAAAAGTGGTTCTTTGGAGCTGGTGAATAGGATATGCAGGTGTGTGGAAACCACAGTACTAACTGAGGGTAATAAATGCTCTGCCATTTGGCTCCAGAGTTATGGAAGTGTAGGTAGCATATCTTTGGGCTCCCCTACCCCTGCCTTTTTAAACATATTCATTAACCAAGAAAAATCTCTTCAGTTTTTATGTTTCTAGAACTTGGCTGTCATTGCTACGCTGTCTTATTGGTTCCAAACTCTTTTCACTTTCAAACTTTTTTAGTTTGGCTTAACCTGTTGGCTTACAGTCACAGTTTTCACCAAAGTAGCTTCCAACACAGTTCAAGTTTCACGGAAACACGAGGCCTAAGGGAGGCTTCTATGCCTCTGCTCTGCTGCTGTATGTGTGCCCTAGCATATGGAAAGTGCTTTCAACATACACCAGGTATCCTAGTCAGGGCTCCTATTTCTGTGGCCACTGTGAGCAATGCAACCCGGAGAGGAAAGGGCTTATGTGACTAATGCTTCCACATAAATACAAGAACTCAAACAGAGCTGATGTAGAGACCATGGAGGACTGCTGCTTATTGATTTGTTTCTCATGGCTTGCTCAGTTGGATTTCTTATGGACCAGCATGAGAACCCAGGACCAGCAGCCCATGGTAGTTCTGCCCACATTGGGCTGGACACTCCCCCATCAATCACTAATTAAGTAAATGCCCCATATGTTTGCCATCTTATGGAGACATTTTCTCTGCTGAAACTCCTGCCTCTCCAGTGACCTCACTTGTGTCAAGTTGACTTAGAACTAGTCAGCAAGTCAGGTTAATTTTTTCTGCTTTTCTTGTCTTCCTCTAGTGCTTTGCCTCAATCCCTTCACCCTTCTAGCCTCCCCTTTCACCAACTAAAATCTTTATCATCCCCATTTCCCGATTTATAGCACCTCGTCCTACTCTACTCTAGAGCCCCTTCCATGTCCCCTTTTTACTCTCCTGGTACTTGCAGTTACTCCAGGTCCCTTTTTGCAGAGTATCTGAAAGCACCAGAGCTCTACAAAACTCTCTCTTGTAGGAAGCCTGAATGATTGACCACAGAAAGATGGAGGCTTTTTGTCTTCTGGTCCCAGCTCTGCAGAGCAACGATGATCTGAGACAGGCTGAAACCAGCCATCACTGCATTCCACACGATCCTGGCTCTTCAATGAAATCTGCTACAGATCACGCCCCACCCAGCTATGTGACTGGACATGCAGAAGATAGATTGACTTGTATCAGGAGGAATGCTTCATATGTGGCACGCTACATCACTGCACAAATGTTCCAAATGAAATAAAATTCTCTCAGGGGGTGAAATCAAATTGTGTGTTAAAACCCACAGAAGCTATAAATCACTAACCCTTCCAGGGCTTCCAAAAGCCAAAACCAGGGAAACATCTAAGAGTCTCCAGATGGTCTGAACACAGAACATTCAGGCAGAGAACAAATGGTTTAACCTGTCTCAGCAAAGAACATCTCATTTTGAAATGAACTGAAGAGATGGTATTTCTGTGTCAGTTTTTAAGAGGATTACAGTTCAAGTAACTGACCTGGAGTGCCTGTGACAATTGCTTTGTAATAGGAATTGTCACTTGAGGGGATGTCAGAGCTTCCCCTGTATTTACATGATAAACAGAGAAGACCAAGGTTTCCAATTCCATCTTAGTATTTGCCACAGACTCCCTTTTCCCTAACAGTGCTTCTCAAGCCGTGGGTCACAACCCCTTTAACAAACCTTTATCTTCAAAATACATGCATTCCATAACAGTAGCAAAACTACAGTTATGAAGCAACAACAGGAGTAATTTTATGGTTGGGGGTCACCACAACATAAGGAACTGTGACAACATTAGGAAGATTGAGAACCACTGCCCTAACAGCTTTCTTAGGCCATTTCAGCTATCACCACCTCTTTCTTAGAGGAGGAAAGAACTTGAAGATTAGGACTCAGGGTCCATCCAGGAAGCAGACCTCATTATGTGTATTTGATTCCATATGTTAAGTCTCTTGGCCATCAAGAACAAGCTTGATCATATATATGTTGCATATTTTTCATTTATTATATTATACATAAAATGATTTGTATAAAAACATTTTGAATTAATGTACATAATGAATTTTAAAAAGAGCATGTTCTCTAAACATCCTGCATCATACATTTTTAAAAAATTTTATATTTAGTTTATGTGTATGGGAGTTTTACTTGCATTTACATCTATGTACTATGTGCTCATGGACAATATTGGCTCCTCGGGAGCTGGAGTTACAAATGGTTGTAAAGCTGCCATTTGGATACTGAGAATTGAGCTCAGGTCCTCTGGGGAAGCAGTTAATGTTCTTAAATGCTGAGCTAACCCTCACACAAATTTCAAGATGGTTACATAAGTAATAATATGTCCTGGAAATTAAGTCAAATTTTCTTTTGGTCTCCTAAAATATCTGATCTAATTCCTTTAATTCTTTTTCATACATCAGGCTAGGAGACTCTATTCCACAGTGACTAAGTCTGTTGCCTGCTGACGAGAAATAGAAGCAAGACTCCACTGGAAACCTCTTTCCATCCAACCATGGACTATGACTCTTCTTTCCCTTTCTCACTCCCTAGCCATGAAGCAATCCGTTCTGCTCTACCTTTTGCCCCATTCAGTATTCTGCTTCCTACACAGCCCTAGAAGAACAGGGCCAACCCTTAATAGACCATGGCTTCCAAAACCAAATGGCAAAAGAAACCTTTCTTCTCTGTAAGTTTGTCACCGCAAGCATTTGTGGTAGCAGTGGAAATCCTACTGGCATGCATGCTTACTCTAACCAAGATTCTCGGGGAGGCCTTCCTGAGACGGTTACAACTGACCTGAGATGGAGCGACAAGGAAGAGAACACACAGGGAAGGGTTTTGTCACAGAGCGCTGATGCCCTAAGAATGTCAAAAAATAATCATGAGAAGATAACAATATCTTTCCCACAGAGCTTCACAGAGGTGTGCCTGTTTACCCCTGCTTCCTCAGCATGCCTAAACATGACATTTCTATGTATGATGATGATCTTTCTAGTGGGAGGTGGAATCAGTAGGAGATCCCAAGCTAAGGGTGCATTCTGGTCTCCAGGGAAAGGTTTGAAATGATTTTGTTTTTCACAGAGATTGGTACCCATCGACCATCCTGCCTCCACCATGTATTCCCACAGGATTCTGGGAAAGCAATTCTCCTCCCCAAATTGTGTTCTCATGATAAAAGCAGGACCTGAGAGCAATGTGTGATGGGTACATCAGTTAGTCCACTGGAGGTGCTTCCAGCACATGTCCATAGTGATTTCCAGCGCCACAGTCAAGGCCCTGTTTCCAGCTTGCTAACAGTGCTATGAAAGGGTACACATGAGGGACTCTGGGAGAGAAATAGAACAAACATTTCAGCAAGGGCAATATCCTTTTACCCCCATCACTAATTATGCAGGGTTTTATTCTTCATAAGGAGGAGGAATTGATTCATATTGCTATGTAGTTTATGCTGAGTTTCAAATCCACATGCAAAGAATAAGTGTGTTATAGACACAATTTATGATAGCTTTGCTTTGTATCTGAAATGGTTTTAATGTCTATGTAAAAGTTTACTAATAAGATCATTGCTGTGGGACAATGGTCTGTACCTTGTCACTTATATTTTAAATAAATGCTTATTGGCCAGTAGCCAGGAAGGAAGTATATGCAGGGTTACCAGGCAGGAAGTAGAGGTGGGGCAATGAAAATTCTGGGAAGAGGGAAGTATCAGTCTGTAGTCATCACCCAGAGAGAGAGGAAGCCAGACACAGAGCAAGCAAGATGTGACTGCCTTGCCCAAAAAGGTACTAAGCAATGTGGCTAACACAGACAAGAATTATGGGGTAATATAAGTTATAAGAGTTAATAAGAATCCTGAGATACTAGGCCAATCAGTTTATGATTAATGTAGACCTCTGTGTATTTCTATGGGACTGAACAACTGCAGGACCGGGTGGAACAGAACTCGGTCAACAGAATGGCGTGTCAACATGGGGCTAACTAAACCCACTTAAAAGCCTGAGAGAGCTTGGGAAGTTATTCTAGATAGAAAAGAATAGAGTTAAGCATGGCTTCTTGATAGCAGCACTTTCTCAGGTAAGGGAAGCTCTGCTTTCTAAAGGCAAGCGTTCTCATTTAAGAGAATCTTCCTGACTCAGCTTTAGCTGTGAAACCTTGCAGCTCTTTTAAGAGGTCCTGCTACAAAACACTTAAATGGCATTGATGAAAAACTGACTGCGTACTTTTTGGTGGTGGCAGAAACCTTGAAATGCCATAGAGTTGTGGCAATAAACATGGCTCCAGCCAGTATCTCTACCATGAGGCTAGACTTTCATAAAGAAACAGAATGGGATGGATCCAGCTGTCAAAGCCACATCTTTAATACTAGCCACATAGCTTAGCAAATTAAAGACTCATGTGGTCAGAGAAAGAGAGTAAAGATAGATTCAAAAACGAAGATAACCTCTAAACGGATTACAGTTTAAAATACATATATAGGCTTGCGAGAAAAAAATCATAAAGTCCCTAAAAGAAAAAAGAAAGTAATTGGGTATGGTGGCACACACCTTCAATTCCAGCACTTGGGAAGCAGAGGCAGACAGATCTCTGAGAGACTATGGTGTGATGGCACACACCTTTAATTCCAACACTTGGGAGACAGAGGCAGGTGGATCTCTGTGAGTTCAAGGACAACCTGGTCTACAGAGAATTCCGGGACAGTCAAAGATACAGAGAGAAACCCTGTCTCAAAAGGCCAAAAATTAAAAAGAAAAACAAAAGAAATAAAGGTTAAAATAAAGCCAAATAAAGATGAAAAATACAGAGTCTGGATACTATATGTTGTTGTGTTGTCTTTAATGTGCTTGATGGCTGAGGAAGGAGCAAAAGTTCCTAAAAGATATATATATATATATATATATATATATATATATATATATATATATATATATTGCTTTGACTTTAAAATTTAAGTCAAAAGATATGTTACTTTGGAGAAGAGGTTTTGCTCTTGTTTCCACAGGAAATGAGAGACTGTGGATTTATTTTGCGTTAAGAAAAATCAGGTTTGACCAAGGAAGACCCCCTGAGAAATCTCTGATAGGAGAAATGGCTCAGATGTCTGAGTTCTACATCCAGAACAGTTCAAAGACTGCTGCCTGAGATGATCAAGCCCCACAGGATTCTCCAGTTAGGACTTAATCATAATTCTAAATTTTCTTTAGGTCCCCATAAGATTATCAGCACCCCCAATCAGCAGGAATTAATCTGGAAAACTACACCTGCATTCTCAAAAAAAATTGATTATAGATGTTTGTCTTTGTTTAGAATGTTGGTTACAAGTTGTTATGGATAATGGTCAGGAAGAAAGCTGAACAAAAGTGATTCAATTCAGAGTTCTTGTTTAAAATTAAGGGGGGGGGGTTGCTGTGAGCAATGGTCTGTACCCTGTCACTTATGTTTTAAATAAATGCTGATTGGCCAGTAGTCAGGCAGGAAATATAGGTGGGGCAACCAGGCAGAAAGTAGAGGTGGGGCAACGAGAATTCTGGGAAGAGGGAAGTTTCAGTCTGCAGTTGTCACCCAGACACAGAGCAAGCAAGATGTGACTGCCTCTCTGAAAAAGGTAGCCAGCCACATAGCTAACACAGACAATAATTATGGACTAATATAAGTTATAAAAGTTAGTAAGAAGCCTGAGATACTAGGCTAGTCAGTTTATGATTATATAGACCTCTGTGTATTTCTTTGGGACTGAACAACTGCGGCACCAGGTGGGACAGAAAATTCTGTCAACAAGATGACAGAGTAATAAATAGATTTGAAATGCTTTTCAGACTGCCCCATATTCAAATTTATTAAACTGGAGTGATGTTAGAGGCTGAGAGAGCTGACTGAAGGAAATGTCCTGTGGTCCCCAAGGATTTTGTCCTTCCTGTTCACATGATGCTTAACTTTCCTCATCCTGTACCAGACATACCAGAGTCAGTGGTGGAGGGCATGGGATGGAAAGATTTGGAGACACTAAGTTTCTCAAAATCTGGCTATGAAAATATTAAGAATTTTAATGGGGAGCTTTGTGTTGCGTGAAAATGGTTGTGGTCTAGAACTACAATACTTGAACTTGAAGGAAGCGACTGTGAACCACAGCCTCAGGCTCCAGCTCCACATCCTGCATCTCTGTAAAAGTGGTTCATTGAGAGAGAAGGGATTAGCTCACAGGATGTTTTGTGATGGTTTACTCTTGGTTTTTTGAGGGTCCCACCACCCAACTGCCAAATAAATCACACATGGAGACTTATTCTTAGTTAGGAATGCCTGTTCTTAGCTTGGCTTGTTTCATGCCAGCTTTCCTTACTTTAAATTATCCCGACTACCTTTTGCCTCCTGTCTTTTTCCTTCTCTTACTTCTGTATATTTTACTTTCACTTTTACTCAATGGGTGGCTGGGTGGCTGGGTAGCTGGATGGCTGGCCCCTGATATCTTTCTTTCCTCCTGTTCTCTCATTGCTTCTCTTCTTCCTCATTTCTCTTCAATTTATACTTTTCGTCTGGAGCCCTGCCTATCCTTGCGCCTGCCTCACTATTGGCCATTCAGCTCTTTATTAGACCATCAGGTGTTTTAGACAGGCAAAGAACCACAGCTTCACAGAGTTAAACAAATGCAGCATAAACAAAAGTCATACATCATAAAATAATTTTCTACAACAGGATATCCTGAGATTCTCTTACACTGAGGATACCTTTGCTCCACACTGGTGATGTTCCACCTCTTACACTAAGAATGCTTTTGCTCTGCATTGAGAATGCTCGAGTCTTTTGAGCAAAGGACACCTTTCTGGAAATTGGCCCAGAAGAGAACTGAGCATCTTCTTTTTGCAAAGGTAAAAAAATCCAAACTTACTTTGGGTTATATGTCTTAGCTTCAAAATCCTCAACAGTAACATTGAAAAGCACACTTTTTCATTTCTTGTTGGAACCTAAAAAATACTTGTTATTTTATGTGATTTCACTTCATTCATTTTATCCCAATAATATCCATAATGCTTTAAAATTTTATAAAACTTTAGCTATTACATTTTATATTAAAATCCATGGTTTAATTTAAGTCTTTTGAAGTTTGATTCAGAGAATCACGGATATCTTTAGTATATCAGTTTTGTTGTCAAATACATGTAGATTCTCGGTTTTTTTTTTTTTTTAAAAGACAGGGCTTTGAAAAATAGTGAAATCTAGGCAGAGGAGTTTTAATGATTGATCACAAACTTGATGTGTTCAAAATAGAGTTTTTCCTCTTTCTCTCAAATGACAGTGTGATTAGAAAGACATTTGTCATGAAGCCAGGAAGAGCATAAGATACGTGATGACCAATGATGGAAGGATGCGGATCCAAACATGTGGAACCGGCAACTGCATTTTACAAGCAATAGCATGTCAGCTCTATTTGGCTTCCATTTTACTTTCCCTGCAAAGTTGTGTTTGAGATGAAAAGATTCTCCCAGAGAAGATGATCTGGACTCTGATGTGGTCATGAGTGGGGGCGCTGTACTGTGAGCTGATCCACCGGAACAGGTGGTGAGTCTGGAAAAGTACCACGGGCCCAGCAGACCCCTCCTTCCTGACACCCAGGAAGTGGCCCAAGCTGGATGGAAAATACATGTTCAAGTTACTTATCTTATCTCCATGACCCAAAGCCTGATGGTACAGCAGAAGGCCAGGAGGTGGCATTCCAGCTCAGAGTTTCAATGAGTTTGGTCAGTAACGGGGGCAGGAGGGTGTTAGGGCATGGAGTGCTCACCTCAGCAGGCAAGGGAGTTAAGAAGAAGGGATGCAGGTACAAGCTGATTTTCTCCTTGATATTGTTTCTGGAGTCCCAGCCTACGGAAGGCTTCTGTTCATATCATGGTTGGTTTTTACCTTCAGTTAGTTCTCTCAGAGAAAAGCCCCCATAGACAAACCCAGTCTTCTGGAGGATTCTAAATCCAGTCAAGGAGACAGTGAAGCCCAAGGACCACAAAGTCCGTTCTGAACGGACTTGGCAGTGAGAGATGCCCTCAGCTTAGACACCAGCCTTTAGGCTGAGCACACATGTAAACAAGACGTGACTACACTAACAGGATGCCGCATAAGCGATCAGCGAGGAGTCTCAGCCCCTTAAGGGCATAGCCATAAATTATGGTGACAGTTTGGTTTCCAGTAATTGTTAACAAATCTGTTGTGTTCATTAAGATCACATCTTGCAGCTTGTTACATGGCTCATCTAATTACCTGCACGTTCCCTGTTTGAGGCTGTTAGAGCAGTTGTCTCCTGCGCTAGCGCCAAAGGGCTGGGTGCAGGCACAGAGAGTGACTTCCTGTGTGCACTCGGGAGCTGCCTTGCCTTGTCATCCTCTGTCCTACTCAGACAGTGGCTGTGCTGTAAGGTCTGGAAGCTGGGTGTGAGCCGGGTCTTGGCAGCTTCCTGCCGAATCTAAACTTCTCAGTGATTGTTCTTCTTATGGCCACAACCCTGCAGTTTGCAGAGACGCTGAGAGGGGAGGGTTAGCCCCACAAATGGAAAGATGGTAGAGTCCACATTAGGGTCTCCTCAAGTGTGACCCTCATGGCTTAATGGAACTCAAGAGCCCCTGTGTACAACAGGATGTCAAGCGCTCTCTCTCTCTCTCTCTCTCTCTCTCTCTCTCTCTCTCTCTCTCTCTCTCTCTCTCACACACACACACACACACACACACACACACACACCTGAAGTTTTTGAAAAAGTCTTGTTTATTTAAGGTTTCGAACTAACTTGAAGGCATTTTAGAACAGTTGCTTACACTGTAAGGACAAGAATACATAAGATGTGTGGATACAGGAAATGAAAGCAACAGGCTAGGTGGAGAGACTCAACTATGAATAACAGCGAACTGGAACACTCTTTTTCCTTGACAGTTCTCTTCGGCACACAGAAGATACCCTTAACAGCAGAAAGGAGTTCCGGTCTGGGTTTGTGAAAGCCTGCCGCAGTAGCAGACAGAGACCAGACTCAGCCCTCCATCACTGAGGTCTCAATCCCTGTGAAAGTCACCAGGGGAGGGGCTGCATTGGCATCTATGTAAACGCTGACTGCTCCCCAATGTCCCCAGATGTGCTTTCCTTGCTACCCTGGAGTCCTTGTCTCATTTTGATCATCTGCTCCTTTCACTTGCCCCGCTGGACCTTGCTGTGTGCTGCTCACCTGCTCAGTTCAGTGTCTGGCACGCGGCGTGGAATAATATTTGACGAGTAAAGAAACAAACACAGAGTGCCTAGACAGCGAACATTCCAGATGGCTCACTAATTGAGCTGTCAGGAGTCTCCCACACGTTTAAATGGAAAGGAGCTAGAGGATGCTCTTTCTCGAGGGTTTCCCAGGCCTTTGGATGTCTTGTCTTCCGCAAATGTGTTGAAAATCTGTTTCTCCCCGCGGAGGAGCCACGGATGGCCACATGGTGGCGCTAGCGCTGCACCGTAGATGCCGAGCGCGGGCTGCAGCTAAGGCTCCAGCCTCCCTCCCTGCTCTTCCGGCCCCCACCCTGTGCTTCCCCTCAGGACTTCCTTCCCATCCAGTCAGGCTTGATACCCTGGCTCTTGCCAAGAAGCTGTCAGGCCGGAACTGGGAGCTGGGGTACTGCCCACCTGAAGCTGGAATTTTCTTTGTTCTCCAACAGATTTAAATCTCTGTATTGCTCCTAACTGAAAAAGAAAAAAAAAATCCCAACAACACTTCGAAGGCTTTTAAAAACATTCTCTCCTACTTTGAGAGGCAGGCATTTTTTATTCTGCACTTGATTAGCCCCTGCAAGCGACCCAGTGCTGCCTAAATAAGATCCTACAAAGCAAATGTCCCGGTGAGTTGGTGAGTTCTTATGAGCCTCACGTTTCGGAGTGGAAAGGATTAGGCCCAGTGTGAGACATAGCCCACCGGAGAATGGGAGAACAGAAATAAAATATTTGAAAATCACTGAAACTCAGAAACGAGCCGCAACTTTCGGAAGGGTAATACGTTTAATAAATTAAACCTGCTATTCTTTTCCATGTGTGTGTGTGTGTGTGTGTGTGTGTGTGCTTGTCTGTGCAGGACTACCCTGTTCTCTTCACTCCCCACCTTAATAGTTGAAACATGGTTTCTCATTAAAACCTAGCGAGCTCACTGACTGGCTAGACAAACTGGCCAGGGAGCTCTCCCCCTCTACTGGGATGCTAAGTAGCCACTATCATGCCCACCTTTTACATGGTGCACAAGCGAGAGCCCTCATTTTATGCAGCAAGCGCTTTCTCCACTAAGCCATCTTCCTGCTCCTCCTTTTCTTTCATTTAGCTGAGGTACTTGTTTCTTAAGGTGAAATATCCCAAAGTTAAACTTACGTATGGTCGTGTTGTTAATAATTTACATGTAATAAATATAATAGATGTTTGTGAGCAAGCAGTCCATTGAATCATGCAGGGACATGCAGTAGTGCAAACTATCACAAGACAAAAGAAGAGCGTTCCTACTCCAAAATGTTTGCTCACAGAAGTAGTCTACAGTTCTGTTTCCTTCACAGCTTGTAATATTTTCAAATAGGATGAGATACCTTAGCGATGGGACCCAAGTTTGAACACAAAATCTTGCAGCCTCAGCCAGCAAGTGTGAGTTTTTGAGTTGCTGCCCATGCTTGCTAATACTGGGAACTGTTATTGGCCATTCATTATCTGTTCATTTCAATCCAGCTGTTCTAAATGTGCACTGGTATGATGTTCTACAGTGTACATGTGAGCTGGTATGATGTTCTACAGTGTACATGTGCACTGGTATGATGTTCTACAGTGTACATGTGAGCTGGTATGATGTTCTACAGTGTACATGTGCACTGGTATGATGTTCTACAGTGTACATGTTTGCTGGTATGATGTTCTACAGTGTACATGTGAGCTGGTATGATGTTCTACAGTGTACATGTGAGCTGGTATGATGTTCTACATTGTACATGTGCACTGGTATGATGTTCTACAGTGTGCATGTGCACTGGTATGATGTTCTACAGTGTACATGTGCACTGGTATGATGTTCTACAGTGTACATGTGCACTGGTATGATGTTCTACAGTGTGCATGTGCACTGGTATGATGTTCTACAGTGTACATGTGCACTGGTATGATGTTCTACAGTGTACATGTGAGCTGGTATGATGTTCTACAGTGTACATGTGCACTGGTATGATGTTCTACAGTGTACATGTTTGCTGGTATGATGTTCTACAGTGTACATGTGAGCTGGTATGATGTTCTACAGTGTACATGTGAGCTGGTATGATGTTCTACATTGTACATGTGCACTGGTATGATGTTCTACAGTGTGCATGTGCACTGGTATGATGTTCTACAGTGTACATGTGCACTGGTATGATGTTCTACAGTGTACATGTGCACTGGTATGATGTTCTACAGTGTGCATGTGCACTGGTATGATGTTCTACAGTGTACATGTGCACTGGTATGATGTTCTACAGAGTACATGTGAGCTGGTATGATGTTCTACAGTGTACATGTGAGCTGGTATGATGTTCTACAGTGTACATGTGCACTGGTATGATGTTCTACAGTGTACATGTGCACTGGTATGATGTTCTATGGTGTACATGTGCACTGGTATGATGTTCTACAGAGTACATGTGAGCTGGTATGATGTTCTACAGTGTACATGTGAGCTGGTATGATGTTCTACAGTGTACATGTGAGCTGGTATGATGTTCTACAGTGTACATGTGCACTGGTATGATGTTCTACAGTGTACGTGTGCACTGGTATGATGTTCTACAGTGTACATGCGCACTGGTATGATGTTCTATGGTGTACATGTGCACTGGTATGATGTTCTACAGTGTACATGTGCACTGGTATGACGCTCTACAGTGTACATGTGCACTGGTATGATGTTCTACAGTGTACATGTGCACTGGTATGATGTTCTACAGTGTACATGTGCACTGGCATGATGTTCTACAGTGTACATGTGCACTGGTATGATGTTCTACAGTGTACATGTGAGCTGGTATGATGTTCTACAGTGTACATGTGCACTGGTATGATGTTCTACAGTGTACATGTGAGCTGGTATGATGTTCTACAGTGTACATGTGCACTGGCATGATGTTCTACAGTGTACATGTGAGCTGGTATGATGTTCTACAGTGTACATGTGCACTGGCATGATGTTCTACAGTGTACATGTGCACTGGTATGATGTTCTACAGAGTACATGTGCACTGGTATGATGTTCTACAGTGTACATGTGCACTGGTATGATGTTCTACAGTGTACATGTGCACTGGTATGATGTTCTACGGTGTACATGTGCACTGGTATGATGTTCTACAGTGTACCTGTGAGCTGGTATGATGTTCTACAGAGTACATGCGAGCTGGTATGATGTTCTACAGTGTACATGTGCACTGGTATGATGTTCTACAGTGTACATGTGCACTGGTATGATGTTCTACAGTGTGCATGTGCACTGGTATGATGTTCTATGGTGTACATGTGCACTGGTATGATGTTCTACAGAGTACATGTGAGCTGGTATGATGTTCTACAGTGTACATGTGAGCTGGTATGATGTTCTACAGAGTACATGTGAGCTGGTATGATGTTCTACAGTGTACATGTGAGCTGGTATGATGTTCTACAGTGTACATGTGCACTGGTATGATGTTCTACAGTGTACATGTGCACTGGTATGATGTTCTACAGTGTACATGTGAGCTGGTATGATGTTCTATGGTGTACATGCGCACTGGTATGATGTTCTACAGTGTACATGTGCACTGGTATGATGTTCTCCAGTGTACATGTGAGCTGGTATGATGTTCTACAGTGTACATGTGAGCTGGTATTATGTTCTACAGTGTACATGTGCACTGGTATGATGTTCTACAGTGTACGTGTGCACTGGTATGATGTTCTACAGTGTACGTGTGCACTGGTATGATGTTCTACAGTATACATGTGCACTGGTATGATGTTCTATGGTGTACATGTGCACTGGTATGATGTTCTATGGTGTACATGTGCACTGGTATGATGTTCTATGGTGTACATGTGAGCTGGTATGATGTTCTACGGTGTACATGTGCACTGGTATGATGTTCTACAGTGTACGTGTGAGCTGGTATGATGTTCTACAGTCTACATGTGAGCTGGTATGATGTTCTACAGTGTACATGTGAGCTGGTATGATGTTCTACAGTGTACATGTGCACTGGTATGATGTTCTATGGTGTACATGTGAGCTGGTATGATGCTCTACAGTGTACATGTGCACTGGTATGATGCTCTACAGTGTACATGTGCACTGGTATGTTGTTCTACAGTGTATATGTGCACTGGTATGATGTTCTACAGGGTACATGTGCACTGGTATGATGTTCTACAGTGTACATGTGAGCTGGTATGATGTTCTACAGTGTACATGTGCACTGGTATGATGTTCTACAGTGTACATGTGAGCTGGTATGATGTTCTACAGTGTACATGTGAGCTGGTATGATGTTCTACAGTGTACATGTGCACTGGTATGATGTTCTACAGTGTACATGTGAGCTGGTATGATGTTCTACAGAGTACATGTGAGCTGGTATGATGTTCTACAGTGTACATGTGAGCTGGTATGATGTTCTACAGAGTACGTGTGCACTGGTATGATGTTCTACAGTGTACATGTGAGCTGGTATGATGTTCTACGGTGTACATGTGAGCTGGTATGATGTTCTACGGTGTACATGTGAGCTGGTATGATGTTCTACAGAGTACATGTGAGCTGGTATGATGTTCTACGGTGTACATGTGAGCTGGTATGATGTTCTACGGTGTACATGTGCACTGGTATGATGTTCTACAGTGTACATGTGAGCTGGTATGATGTTCTACGGTGTACATGTGAGCTGGTATGATGTTCTACGGTGTACATGTGAGCTGGTATGATGTTCTACAGTGTACATGTGCACTGGTATGATGTTCTACAGAGTACATGTGCACTGGTATGATGTTCTACAGTGTACGTGTGCACTGGTATGATGTTCTACAGTGTACATGTGAGCTGGTATGATGTTCTACGGTGTACATGTGAGCTGGTATGATGTTCTACGGTGTACATGTGAGCTGGTATGATGTTCTACAGAGTACATGTGAGCTGGTATGATGTTCTACGGTGTACATGTGAGCTGGTATGATGTTCTACGGTGTACATGTGCACTGGTATGATGTTCTACAGTGTACATGTGAGCTGGTATGATGTTCTACGGTGTACATGTGAGCTGGTATGATGTTCTACAGTGTACATGTGAGCTGGTATGATGTTCTACGGTGTACATGTGCACTGGTATGATGTTCTACAGAGTACATGTGCACTGGTATGATGTTCTACAGTGTACGTGTGCACTGGTATGATGTTCTACAGTGTACGTGTGCACTGGTATGATGTTCTACAGTGTACATGTGAGCTGGTATGATGTTCTACAGTGTACATGTGAGCTGGTATGATGTTCTACAGTGTACATGTGCACTGGTATGATGTTCTACAGTGTGCATGTGCACTGGTATGATGTTCTACAGTGTACATGTGCACTGGTATGTTGTTCTACCGTGTACATGTGAGCTGGTATGATGTTCTACAGTGTACATGTGCACTGGTATGATGTTCTACAATGTCCGTGTGAGCTGGTATGATGTTCTACAGTGTACATGTGAGCTGGTATGATGTTCTACAGTGTACATGTGCACTGGTATGATGTTCTACAGTGTACATGTGAGCTGGTATGATGTTCTACGGTGTATATGTGCACTGGTATGATGTTCTACAGTGTGCATGTGCACTGGTATGATGTTCTATGGTGTACATGTGCACTGGTATGATGTTCTACAGTGTGCATGTGCACTGGTATGACGCTCTACAGTGTACATGTGCACTGGTATGATGTTCTATGGTGTACATGTGCACTGGTATGATGTTCTACAGTGTACATGTGCACTGGTATGACGCTCTACATTGTACATGTGCACTGGTATGATGTTCTACAGTGTACATGTGCACTGGTATGATGTTCTACAGTGTACATGTGCACTGTCATGATGTTCTACAGTGTACATGTGCACTGGTATGATGTTCTACAGTGTACATGTGAGCTGGTATGATGTTCTACAGAGTACATGTGCACTGGTATGTTGTTCTACAGTGTATATGTGCACTGGTATGATGTTCTACAGGGTACATGTGCACTGGTATGATGTTCTACAGTGTACATGTGAGCTGGTATGATGTTCTACAGTGTACATGTGCACTGGTATGATGTTCTACAGTGTACATGTGAGCTGGTATGATGTTCTACAGTGTACATGTGCACTGGCATGATGTTCTACAGTGTACATGTGAGCTGGTATGATGTTCTACAGTGTACATGTGCACTGGCATGATGTTCTACAGTGTACATGTGCACTGGTATGATGTTCTACAGAGTACATGTGTGCTGGTATGATGTTCTACGGTGTACATGTGCACTGGTATGATGTTCTACAGAGTACATGTGTGCTGGTATGATGTTCTACAGTGTACATGTGAGCTGGTATGATGTTCTACAGTGTACATGTGAGCTGGTATGATGTTCTACAGTGTACGTGTGCACTGGTATGATGTTCTACAGTGTACGTGTGCACTGGTATGATGTTCTATGGTGTACATGTGCACTGGTATGATGTTCTACAGTGTACATGTGCACTGGTATGACGCTCTACAGTGTACATGTGCACTGGTATGATGTTCTACAGTGTACATGTGCACTGGTATGATGTTCTACAGTGTACATGTGCACTGGCATGATGTTCTACAGTGTACATGTGCACTGGTATGATGTTCTACAGTGTACATGTGAGCTGGTATGATGTTCTACAGTGTACATGTGCACTGGTATGATGTTCTACAGTGTACATGTGAGCTGGTATGATGTTCTACAGTGTACATGTGCACTGGTATGATGTTCTACAGTGTACATGTGAGCTGGTATGATGTTCTACAGTGTACATGTGCACTGGCATGATGTTCTACAGTGTACATGTGCACTGGTATGATGTTCTACAGAGTACATGTGCACTGGTATGATGTTCTACAGTGTACATGTGCACTGGTATGATGTTCTACAGTGTACATGTGCACTGGTATGATGTTCTACAGAGTACATGTGTGCTGGTATGATGTTCTACGGTGTACATGTGCACTGGTATGATGTTCTACAGAGTACATGTGTGCTGGTATGATGTTCTACAGTGTACATGTGAGCTGGTATGATGTTCTACAGTGTACATGTGAGCTGGTATGATGTTCTACAGTGTACATGTGCACTGGTATGATGTTCTACAGTGTACGTGTGCACTGGTATGATGTTCTATAGTGTACGTGTGCACTGGTATGATGTTCTACAGTGTACATGTTTGCTGGTATGATGTTCTACAATGTACATGTTTGCTGGTGCATGTTCTGTTATTTACATGGCTTGGAACATTTTTTCCCCACAAACTGGCTTCACTTGGTGTTTCCTACAGTGTCTTCTGATATGCAGAAATTAAATTTAGAAGAAAGCATCATGCCTGGCTTCCTTCATGTAAAAGTCAAACCATTTTCCCTGCACATGCCTAGTTGCCGTGGTCTCACTTGCTGAAGTGTCTCTTTCCAGCAAGCAGCCTAGACTCAGGACTTGTCTACTGTGTTGTGCTGAAAGTCAAATGACGTGTGCATTTTGTCACCTCCTAGTCAGCTCCCGGCCCTTTCTCGCCATGTTTTTTCATAACTGCGCATCGTCAGCCTTGCAACCTGTGGATGTTCCTACTCTGCTGTTTGAAGAGGATGCTGTGGCAAGTTTCAGGAGTTGTGTTTTCCATATAAGTTTCAAAATCAGCTTCTCAGTTTCCACCAGTGAGAGAAAAAGAGAGAAAGGGAGAGAGGGAGGGAAAGAGGGAGGGAGGGAGGGAGGGAGGGAGGGAGGGAGGGAGGGAGGGAGGGAGGGAGGGAGAAACACATGATTGGACTTTTTCCAGTTGAATGGACTCTGGCAGGCTTTTAAACAGTTAACTTGTAAGATCTATTTCTTGCGAAGAAAGCCTCATTTTCTAACTTTTGAAAAAATTCTCAAAACGTTCTTGTCTTTGAAAAATATTTAAAACTGTCCTAAACCAGATCAAAACTCAATTTGAAAATCTTGGAAATCGTCCAGTCTATTCTCAGCTACTCTGCCTGGAAAAAAAAAAAATTCTTCCCAATGATTCAAATCTGGGAAAGGACTTTTCTGACATTAAAAAACAAGTATATAATTATGATAAGTAAGTCTGTAGTTTCAAAAGTATTTTAGGTGCTTTTAAATAAACACTAATATCCATGCTATTTAAGTATTAACTTCAAAAAATCATTTCTGTATAAATTCAATCTGATAGAAAAATACTCTCTAGTTTCACTAATTACATTCAAATTATTAAAAATTAAAAGCAAAAACAAAATTGGGGGCTGGAGAGATGGTTCAGCAGTTAAGAGTACTGCCTGCTCTTCCAGAGGACCCAGGTTTAATTCCCAGCACCCATATGGCAACTAACAACTGCCTGTAACTCCAGTTCCATGGGACCTGACACCAATTGCAAAACGCCAATGCACATTAAATGCAAAATTGCTTTTCATGTCTTTCACTCTCATATCTGTTACATACTCACAACATATGTGTCCAGAATCCTGAAAGACAGGAACACACACCCGAACAGACAAGTGGCTCATATTACTGTATAAATGATTCCAGTTGAAGGGTTTTATTCTGGTTTGGTTTTCTGTCTATACAAGCTACTTCAATGTTGAGAAGGTGAAAATATAAAAAGTCTTAATTATTGTGTCTTATTTTGTATCAAAGCTGACAGCCTTTTCTCCTGTCACAACCTATGTGTCCTGACTTCTCCCCTCGATGGCGATAGCAGCGTGTGGACTATACGGTAAAATGCTTATCTTTCCGGACCCAAAGCCAGAGCTTCAGATGAAGGTACAGTTGCATACAGGATCACAGTGACTCGAAACACACCCAGCATTCACTATGCTTCAGCCTCCATCCTCATTGAAGGTCCTTGCTTTTGGGGTTGTCAAAGTCAACAACAACAACAAAAATAAAACAACATAAAATAAAATCTCTCATATGCTGCAGCAAATTACTGTATTCTTTCCATCATAATGTACATTTTTCACCTCACTAGAGTATTTCTAAAATTAGGATATACAAATCTATACTGCAATTTAACCTAAGTTCTTTTTCCTCAAATCAGAGCAATTCATAACAGCGATGACCGTAGTGAAACCAAGGAAACAAGCCTTGCAGGGCTTGGCTTAGAGTATCAGGGACAGGCTGAAAGAAAGTGATTACATTATTTATAAAAAATTCATAAAATGAATAATTCAAGGTTATTAAATATATTTGTGAAAATGGTCAATGGCAAGTGGAGTTACTTACATTATAAATGACCAAATATAGGCAGTAAAACGGATCATGTATGTGCCTATGAAAGTTCTCCTTTACATTGACTAAGAATGTAAGAGTTGGCCTGCTCACGCAGTCGTATGCATACAATTCCAGAACTAACGATCTGCAGTGGGAGGGAGGTTTTAGAGTTTAAGATCAGCCTGAACCACGTAGAAAATTCCTGTCTCAAAAAGACACTGTATCATAATATCATCATCTTAATATCATCTTCTTAAAGCCAAATATTTGTCTCTCTGCAAAATCGCCTTGCTTATTTTTCATTCATATAAATTTGACCACAAGCTCGCATCCAAAGAGGCTGTTAGCAAATCTAACATCAGCCAAGACTAAAGACTTGAGCAGAGCTTAAGAGCGGAGCTGGTGGCCTGTGCCCTGGAGACTTCACAGGTTCTAGTCATAGAAAAGCCTGCAGTCACAGAGCTATGAATGCACAGATACCCACTGTCCCCTCCTTACAATAAAATTCCCGGGGTGGGTAAACTTTCGCCCCTTTGAAACTTCAGAAGCTGAGCCATCTCACACTCAGACCCTCCCTTCAACAATATAGAGTGAGCAAGTTTGAGATTTTCTAGTTGTTTTATGTAATTTTGCTTTTATTTGGGGCCATCAAAGAGAATTTTCTGCTTTAGCTAGGGAAGGATAAACAAGATAAACAAAAATAATACTTTTGTCTTTCTATAAATGCTGGCTTCTCACTGCTTGAATATGATCCCTAGTTTATATTGAAGAACAGAAACAAAAATAAAGTCTACTTTTTACTTTTAAGTTAGTTTAGTAAACAAACCTCCCCTCACTCAATGCCCACTCCACCCAGCTCAGGCAGATAGAATAGCACTAGGGACTTATGGAAAAGCAAGGCAGAACACGGATCTTCCTACATGTCACTGTGTGATTCATAATGACCCTTCTGTGACCTTTGCCAGGTCAAAGTAAAACACAGCAAAACATGCAATCAAAATGTGGGGCTCCAAACTGAAGACTGCTTACCTTTCTTATGTTTATGTCCCTTTGCTATTCTGGTCATACCCTATGTGTAATATATTTGATTTTCTCATTTCCATAACTATTTCTCCAGTGAAATTCCTTAAGGGCCATGACAAAGTGCAAACATCAATATCAAGGTCATTCTTGACATGGCCTCACCTTTTCCTGCATTCTCCTTCTCTTTCCATTACCTGCCTCATTTGCTGTGCTACCCTGAATGACAAAATGCCATGGCATTTGTGTACCATGATTTCAATCCCCAATAACTAGAGGAAGACAGAAAGATAGAGCTGGACCATGCTATCCTCTATGTTTCTTCTATGCTGATGGTCGTCTGTCTTTTAGGGAGGACATAATGTCAACCTGTTAGAACAACAAGAAAGAGTTAAACACTGAAGACTGCTTTAGTGTGGTTGAAATTTGCAATCACTTTCACTGCCCTTGTTTCTAACCCTGCTGTACTAGTGACTCCCAATGTACCGAAATGTCGGGATTAGTCACTCATGTGCCCTTTGCTTTTAGTACGCTGAACAGATCTTGATTGTCCATAAGCTCATGCCTGTATCTTTGAGAGGTACTGTAGGCAGAAAGACGAATGGGCCTTACATTCAAGCAGAAGTTTGATTTGACATACATTCAGGAGACAAATATATTCACAAGGAAGTTTGACAGTCTATGAGTCAAGTATTTATTTATTTATTTACTGAGTCACATAAAACACTGAGTATATAATATATTGGAATGCTTATCTTTATTAAACATGGACATTTGAATTCTTATTTGATAAATAGAAAAACTGAGACTCTAAAAGTATAAGGAACTCAGTGTAGGAAATAGTCTCTAAGATAGGACTTAAGCTAAAGTTTCTTTGTTTATAAAGCTCTGGTCCTTACACCACATTGTGAGGCTCTACCCTGAATAAACTGAGAATGACGCTATAAAGGAAATGGTGTTCACAAGAGAGACGTCCACACAGCTTTACCTGGAACTGACTACTGGACTGGGAGAAACTAAGAACTTGTCTGTTGGGCCAAGAGTGTGAGACAAGTTCATGGCATATGCCAACGAAGGTCAGATTTCAGAAATCTCAAGTGTTCTCTAAGAACCATATAATAAGGAATCACAACATGTGGAACCAAATAATCAGATAAAGACCATCTTGTGAGCTCTGTTGACCACTGGAAGACCTTGAACTTGGCTCAGTAACTCGTGTGAGAGATAAACGGGAAATCCCAGATCAGCTCTAAATTGTAGAAAGATTTCTTTAGAGCCAATGTGGAGAATACAGGACAGAAAAAAGAGAGCGGAAGCAAGAATATTGTGTGATAGGTTTTAAAAGTGGAAGAAAGATGAAAAATAAGTGTCATTCTACAAGGTACAGAGTCCAAACGGGAATGGGGTAGGTTAATTAGTTATGATTCTGAGGCAGAGATCACACAGTGAATCACCATAGGTACCTAGGAGTTCCTGCCCAAACTTTCTGAGCTGATGGCTTTTGAATTCAGGTACCCACTAGGGTCTACAAAGCGACAAATCACCGCAGCTACATGGAGGGAAGCGAACATTTTCTTCTGTTGCCATTCTCCATTTCAGAAGCTGCACGTATGCTCTTGTGTGTATTTTTCTTCAGGAATGATGTAAGCTTTGATTCCTCTCTCCAGAAGGACTTTCCAGTAGGCCGCTTGGATGAGCTCAGTGACTGCGTGCTGATGTGCTGTCCCAGGCAACAGACCCCCGAACCTGCGCACGTGGGAAGCCTTTGTCTGGCGTTTCCATACGCTCCTCCGATGCAGGCGTTTCCATGAGCAGTTTCAGTCGATCGCCTTTGAAGCATGGAGACGGGAAATAAAGTCCTGCTTTCAAAACTATGAAAATTATCTCAGAGAGTTTGCACTCCTCACACTCAGCAGCTAGAGACACACTCGAGACAGTGGGCTCCTGAAAATGTGCTCGCTGGTGTCTGTCCTACGACCTCCTCCTCTTCCAGGCAGTTTGTTTCCCTCATTGGTCACAAAAAAACCGAGGCACTCACTGAGAGAGCATGAGCAGCCACCGCTTTAAGAATTAAGGGATCAGCTGGGTGGTGGTGGTGCACACCTTTAACCCCAGTACTTGGGATGTAGAGGCAGGCAGATCTCTGTGAGTTCGAGGCCAGCATGATCTACAGAATGAGTTCTAGGAAAGCTGAGCCTACACAGAGAAACCCTGAATCAGAAAACAAAAAATAAGGAATCAACAATTTTTCGAAAATGGCCCACGCCAGTTTCTATGAAATGAAGATGAGTGCGGTCCACTGGCGCCCCCTTCCTCTCCTATTCTTTGCATTGTGTGTGATTGCATTCGGGCACCTTGCATAGCGCCCTGGATCTGCTAATTGCTCCTTTGCCTACTATCAGCACAATTGGCTACATCGGTTAGAAAACCAACCGAGGAAATAGGCTACAAAATTGGTCTGGAAGCTTTGGCAGTGAACTCACGGATCAGGCTACTGATTGCAGAGCTAAAACACAAAGCACAGCTTGTTTTGTGTGGTTTTTTTTTTCAAACAGTAATTTCTAATGGCAGAGACAGATGTTTCTTAAAGTGGCAAGAGATTTGCAAAGCAGGATATCCTACCACTTACAGTAATTGCTTTATTAATATTGCATGCATTTATGGCTTCTCTCTTCTAGCTGTGGCACATCTTACTTGAAATGACTTCAGGTTTCGTGATGACTACCCGTCAGCTCGACTCCAGAGACCCTTTGAGTCACGGGCCCAGCTTTACGCCTGTACAGAGAATCATTCATAGGAAGCTTCACTTTGCTCTCTTTTATTACACGTAGAAGCCCTCGGGGGCACTGGAACACTATTAGAGACAGCGTGTCAGTACCTGCAAAGGAACTTCTAGCTTAGAAATCAGCACTGCGTTGCAGGCACCTTGCAACAGAAAAGACCCTTCCTAGTACAAGCTCAAAGGCATTGTAACCTGGTGTCTTGAAAAGACTGAGTCTGTTTGCTGCTATCATTTGCAATAGGCCTTCTGTAATAACAACAACAACAATAATAATAATAACAATCATAATCATAATAAATAATCCTTTCTTTGCCACTTGGCTTACTTCACTCAAAAGTCTGAATCATCTTTTGATTATTTCCTAATATGTTACTAGAAATGAAAAACTAATAAAGAACCCAAAAAAGAAAGCTATATTGAGGTTTTTCTGAAAGGTTTCTTAGTAACCTGGATGTGGATCATGGGTTCTTACATCCCTTCCCAAGTCTCCCAAGGTGACTTGCATTTTGCTAGCTGTTCTGTCCACAGGCTGCTGCTGTTATGTACCTGTTTGCTGTCCACTCCTGGCTGAGGAGTAGAAACTAGCTTCTCTGACAGTTGGTCAACACCATTTTTGTCATTTGCCCCAAGATGTCTCTGGAGTTAAGTGCAGGCTCCGCCCGGCCACAGGCCCTAAGTGGTCTGTGGAAACACCTAGAAACCTCACACAAAGTTGACTCAGGTCTTTTCTGAACACCTGTGGGAATTCCTAGTGAGCAGCTGAGGGGTGAGCAGGGCATTATGTATTCAGTGTTCTGTGTCTTGTTTGGACAGTCAAATTCCTTCCTGCGAGCACACTTCAGGTGGAAGCTCCCATACTTCACTGGTATAAAAAGAAGCATCTTTCTTTAATCTGTGTTGCTAGGAGACAGCCTACTCAATATTTAATTTTAATCTGAGATATCACATTTTTTCCATGCCAAGAAATAGCCTGGCAGTGCTGCATAATTCATCGTAGTGGACAAACTGATCTCAGTTCTGGAGGCCGTGCTCTTAGGAGCTGTGGGGTTGCAGCTGTGCCCTTGCCTTCCCAGAGAAGTTCTAGGTCAGCCAGTGTAAAAGCTCAGTGAGTCTTAAACATTATTCAGTGGGAAAAGGGAAAGCAGAAAATAATGGGGTAAATCTGTATAGATTTTGAAGGAATCCTTTTACAAGAAGGAGGTCTAAGGGTCAGAATGCCTTCCCAAGCATCAGACTCCCCAACTATGCCCGTAGCTGGCCTTTCTTCTTGTGTGTGCAGTGATGCCAGGAGCAACCAAAGACAACGAATCAGGGTTGGGAATATGTTTCCTAAGCTCTCTGTTCTTGCCCATTCGGTTCTCCAATGTGAAATTCAGTCAACATTTGTTTTCAATTCTTATAATATAAAATTATAAACAAAGATCCATTAGAATCCATGCCAATTTTGATAAACCTATAGGTACCTGTTTATATCCAGAATCAATATTCCCACCCCTCCCTAAAATTAAATCTAATTCTTCTCCTTAAAAAAGACGTCAGTTTACTTTGCTAATGATTGTTTTTAAGCAAGCCCAGAAAAGTGTTTGTGGCAGCGATGTTCCATGTAGTTAGGCTGGTGAGATCTTTCAGGTAAGCAGGGACTGTTCACAAAGGCCAGGTTAGCATATAATATAATTGCAATTCTGCCATCCCCGCAAACTGTTGAATGGCATGGTCACGCTAACACAGGAACCTGCTGCACGGGTGAAGGATGGCACTGCCTGCATTTCTTCATATTTTGTTTCATCTGAAATATTGTGTCCAGAGAGGAGACATGGTGGAAATTTTCTTACTCACAACACCCTGGAGAGATTTGACAGCTCCAGGAATCTTCAGTAGCAGAGCCATGAATACATTCATTTGTTCTCCCTACTGTTGTTGTAGACCAGCCTCTAACATTTTATTTTACATTTCCTTATGGTTCGTTGTGTCTTTTTCTTTGGTGTTAGCAATCTTCCAGGGACACACAGCTGAAGAGAAGCCTCCTTGTCTTACCTCTGACACCTTCCTGGTCCCCAGTGAAATGGGTTTCCTTTGTAAAAATAAGAGATTTAAAAGAAAGGAAGAGAAAAAGGATAACTTTCGGATATTTTCAATATAATTTTTCATTTTCCTCAATGCCATGATGTGAAATTCTCAAAAATATTATGTTTCTTGGCTGATCAGTATTCTCTTTTAATGAAACCCCAGGACATAGCCACTGGGCACAGAAGCTAAATGTCATGAGTTCTGTGCCCTGCTACTTGGCAGAAAATTCTGGCTGCATGCTTTTTTATGTAATTTTTTTCTACCTTTCTCTTTCATTGTGTGCTTTCAACAAAAGTTAGGCAGTAATAACTACTACATTTACAAGCCACGGTTAATGATTGTAATAGTGTAAGCGGATAAATGCTCACCAACACAAAAAAAGTGCAGTATAACTCTTCACTGAAGAGAAAAAATAATTTTTGCAGCTAATGAAATCACGGATACGTTTGACAGAATTACAGAGGGAAGAAAATGGCTCGCATGACTCCTGGGGACAAAATTAAATGGTTGTGTACACGCTTAATTCTTTCGAGACTTAGCCTAATAGTTATAGACTACCTCCTGCCCACGTCTAAAGAGGCACCCCCCCCAGTCCTATCTTACCTTCCCAAAGCTGATTTGAGTTTCTCTTCCCAAGATGCACTGCCATGTCTGTAGGAAAGAGGGCTAATAATGCCTTCTTAGGAAATTCTAGTTCTGTCCCCTGGGGTTAATTGTTGACGGAATAACGGATAATCACAAGAGTAGCCATTTGGATGAAGAGGAAGGAGGGCTTGCAGTTAAGGCCAGAACCAGGAAAATAGAACGCCAGCAACTATTTCATATTTCATTACCAGCACTTTCATTTTATGCCTTTGGTGTTGAACAGTCATATTAACTTGCTGACACAGCCTAAGTAAACAAGCATTAGCTTTACTATAGATGATCTATATATGTTTGTTTGCCCCCCATATATATGTGGCTTTCTGTGATAACTTGTTTATTAATCTAGCCATTGTCAAAAACTTCCCCAGAACTGGGTAGAGTATATTCCCACACAGAGATGGCTATCGTCAAATGCACAGAATTAATCTGTCCAACTTTTGATGAGTTAAATACTCTTAGTTAAATGCATTAGGAAGTAATTTAATAAGATTAGTAGGTGAGGAGCACACACCTAGGCCCTGAGGCTTTCTAATGAAAAATGCCACTAAATAAAGAACCATCTTGAGACACTTAATGCATGAAGGAAGTTAATTTTACAGCCCTCACAATTTGAGATGAGTCACTTACCACTCCAGCCCTGAGCACCTTTAGAGAACAAGGCTGGGTACAGGAGCTACAAATGGAACTACTCTATTTGGGTTGCATCTTAAATTTGTGATTGTAAAATACAGAGGAAAATAAGAGCGAAAATAGTTCACCTCAGATTTTTTGGCAACACATACTTCAGTGATATTTTAACAGAACCATAGGACAAGGATGTGCGACTCTTAAATCTACAGAATCTGACCATTTCCTGAGAAAGGAAGGGAACTTCGAAAAATCAGGGAACCAGAGAAAAGTAAGAAAGGAAAAATATTAAAGAATGATATCACTTGGAAGCAGGCCTGGAAACAAAATTTACGTAGCCGAAAGTTTGCTGGAGGAAAGCGGTGATGGTGCCTAAGAAAGTTAAGAGGAGCCGGGAGCAGGTCTGGGCAGAAAAAGCCACCAGACCACAGTGAGGCTTCAACCCTCCTGAATGAAAGCCAGAGATACAGAAAGATGTTGGGGAGCACCAGATAAGCTCAACCAATCTCCAGGAACTGCAGATAGAAGACTGCTAATTGGACAGGCCCTGAAAACACGGGCAAGTGCTGGTATTCCAACATCCTCAGTCACTGGCTCACTCCAGTCTGCTCAAGGAGAAGGCGGCTTTGGATAGGCCAGGTAACCACCCTCCTTAAAACAGAATGGCAGTATTTCCTTGGGTGTTACTGCAGTTTCCTTCCCACTACATGCCTCCTCCCACACTGTTTGCATACTCTTCAAAAACAGCTGTGAATGCCCAGCTGTGGATGGCTCATCAGTCTTGCACCATCCAATGTTAGAGAAGTTCACGAAAAATGGGTAGGGATGACGGTAGGAGCTGGTAGACTCGAAGGAAAGCTTAATGCTGGTTTCTGGATATGGCATGGATGTTGCATGCATTAACTCACAGCAGCTTAGATGGTCTACACAAGATTTGCAAAAAACCAGTCAGTCAAAGTCCAGCATGGGAGAGGGAGGAGCTCTCAAGCCCCGCCCCCATTGTAGGAGTTAATGGGTGTTGGTTGCTACCTAGAGGGTACATCACTCTCCTTTGGGGAAGAGGCTAGCAGCAGGTTACTCATGTCCCAGTGCATATAAATTTGAATTCAAAATGTATGCCCTGGCAATGCTGAAGCACGTATATGGCGGTTCTGTTGAACTTGTCCATATTGGGTCTCATGGTCTATGTTGACAAGGACAACCGACCAGGTCTCTTCTTCTCAGTGCAAGTAGCACTAATTAAACTCAGCAGGCAATATTAATAACAATAGAAAAAGAGGACATAAAATTGGGAGGGGCTTGGGGTAGAGACACTAGGGAGAGTTGGAGGGAGATGGATATGATGGACAGATAATGTATAAATACATGAAACATACAATGACTAAATCTTTACTTGAAAATGCATGTAAAGCCAGAGGGCAAACAAAATAAGAATGTGCCAGAAGATGAAAGGGAACAGTTAACAAAGGGCCCCAGTGACTAGGCCAGGATAACAAAAGTGGACTCAGGAAAGCTGAAACAAGGTTTATGGAAAGTTCAATAACAAGTAAAGGAAATGGTTAGCGATGTTTTATTCAAGCAAGCAGGCAAATGAAAAGCTTGGGTACATATGTAAAAAAACAATGGACTGTGCATGAAATTATTTGCTGTTTAATTTACCAAAGTGTAAAGAGTCAAATGCATAAGACTAGATATTGAATTGGGTAGAAACAAGACAAGCAAAGAGTAGAGGAAAGGCTGGCCTGGGACTCAGTCCGGTGCTCCAAACAGCACATCCGCATCGGGACTCAGTCCGGTGCTCCAAACAGCACATCCGCATCTGGCTATATCATTTGCTGCTGCACACACGTACTTTATAAAGAATGGATGGCCAAGGTAAAGGAGTATTTTAAAAGAAAAGAGAAGAAGGAAATAATACAATTTTGCTTCACCCAGAAAGAGAAAGGCAATGTGTTTTACATGTCAGTACCATTTATGAAAATGTAAGACAGACACTAAGCGATTAAAAACTTAAAGAGTACATTAGTAGAATTAGTTTTAATAATACATTTTAATCAATTCAGTATATAGAAAATGCAACATGTAGTCAGTATAAATAAATAATGAGTTTCTTAAGTGTTCTAAGTCTTCTAATTTTGATTTATATCTTATTATAAAATAATCCAATTTGGACATTAAATTTTCATTTTAAATTCTAAATCTCCAGTTTCGATTCTTAAAATGTACACTAGAAAAGAGGATGCATGTATTTAAGTGTTAAAAATATTTTTTCTTTAACATTCACTTCTATGCTGACAACACTAATTCATCCTCTGTCTCTGTCTGCATGTGGGGGTGTGGGGTGTTCGCATATGTGTACAGGTGATCTCGACAGCACATGCATATATGAAGCCAGAGCTTGACGCTGGGTGTCTTGTGTCGTTCTCCATCTTATTTTTTTGAAAAGGGGCCCCTCACTGGAATCTGGAAATGCAAGTTTAGCTAGACTGGCCAGCAATCCCCAGGCTCTATCTGTCTCTACTGTCTCTGAGCAGGCAGTGGGATGATAGATATATGCCGCCATGCCTAACCTTTATGTGGACGCTAGGAATCTGAATTCAGGTCTTCATCCTTACAGAGCAATCACACAGATTCTCTCTTCATTTCCTGGTTCATTCTTTTATGAAAAGAAGAAGAAATGATTTAACTTTGCAGCAAATTATATTCATTTCAAAAGCTTATCTGCTCAAGTTAAAACATGCCCAGTAGATTATATTAAACATGCCCAGCTAGATTATATGCCTCTGAATATTCATTTTGTCTGCCTGGGTCAAGGTGCCAGGTATTTTTTTTAATATTATTGGGAATGTTATCAGATTTCAAGGTAGCAGTTGAAGTCTTTGATTCATTTGAATTGAATTTCATGCAAGGTGAGAGATAAGAATCCAACTTAATCCTTCATGTAGCCATCCAGTTTGACCAGCATTATTAGTTGAAGATGCTATCTTTTCCTCATTATATATTGTGAGGCTCTCTGTCAAAAATCAAGTGGCTATAGGAGTGTGGGCTTATATGTGGGTTCTGGGTGGAAGAAGGAATACAGGGAGGGATAAATAACACTGAAGACCTTTTGATATCTTGAGGAAACTTACTGCTTTTCATGATCACAAACACATTATATATATATATATATATATATATATATATATATATATATATATATATATATACTGTTATATTATTATAGTTCCATTATCGACCAAAACCTTCCATCTTGGAGGAAAGTTCATTAAGGCACAGGATGCTTATAAGGTTAATAAGAAGATGATCAAGGAGGAGATGAAATATTCCATACTACAGGGAAGCTCCTTATGCTCAGGAAGTAAACAATTCAAAACAGCTTTAGGAAGTCCCTCAAACTGACCAGATTCCTAGGTCCACCTTTCCCCAAGAACACATAAGCAGTATGGAGTGTTTAGGACATGCTCAGAATGCTGAGTTGTCAGGAAGAGTCTCAGGTCAACTGAGGCACCAGGAAAGAACACTCCCAACCTGTTGAGCTGCCTGCAGGCTATTCAGTGTACTGCAGGTTTCCAGCTTTGTGAGTTGCCACCCATACTGAGGTGGACTTTGGTGATGCAGCTGCTTTTAAGTCATTTCTGCATCTGTAAGAGACCTTATACTCATATTCCTGTAAGTAACCACCATAAAACACATTGGTTACCAAAGCTGGACTCTGATGGTATCTGTAGATTTTGGTATATCATAGGTTCACTATCTGGATTGAGCAGATTTTTTTTCACATCTTGGCAAAAACAGTGTCATGAAACAAAAAGTTAAAATGGAGTCACTCCCTATCATAGGTGACAATGCCCCTACTAGGTACCACAGGATAACAAAAAGTCCAGTGATAGGAATGGGTTTCCTCTCCTGGAGTTGTTGGCCATGTGGTATCATATATTCCCAAACATTACAAACTATTATCAGTAGAATTTGTTATGCCCCAAAACTTGATGGTAAGACCATAGAGCTGAAGACACTACTTGAGATATAGAACAGAGAATTCAAGCTTATCATGATGTGGACACTTCACCTTTATTGGATTACTTTCACAACTCTGGAAGGTTCTATACATACTACCGGGAAAGAAAAGTAATCATTAAATTTACCCAGATGTGAAACCTGTAATCTACAATACTGACTGGCCTGGCAAAAACACGTTCATTAGTGTAATAGTGGCATGAACATTATAAAAATAAACAACTACTTTTGATTGGATTTAAGTACTGCTCCATAAGATGACACCTGTACCTCACATTATTATCATGTCAAGACCTTATGCCTAGACAGGTCATAGATTCTATGGAAAAACTTACTCCTAAATGGACATACTGGTAAATTGACTCCTAATGACTTTTGGCTGTTTTATCCATAGATGAATATATCTTTCAACCCTTAAAAGAGAAGCTTCTATTTGAAGTAGATATTAGCAGAGACCCACAACTTGTCAAGGAGCAGAGAATAATAAACTGTGGAATGTTCAAACTTAAATGAGAAATTTATACCACATCCTCCTCCTCACAAGACTCAGTGCCTATCGAGGAGGGGGTGGGCAGAATGACTATAAGGGCCAAAAGCAGTGGATGAGTTCAAAATAAACAGTGTTTTTTGGTCATAGAATTACAGTTGCACATATGAACTCATAACACATGGGAGGTGATGTCAGTGACCCATGTAAACTCAAGTCAGAAAAAAATCCCATCATGGAAAGGGGAGCTAGGCATGAAGTCTGACTCCTAACTGGGAAACTATTGTCAACTGATAGCTTCTAAGAGAGAAAGAATCTATGTTCTTTAACAGTGGTGCTACTCGTAGGACAGCTATGCTCCAGTGGAAGGCTCCATGTCCAAGAATACATGAGAGTACAGATTAGACCTGATGGTTGGGTAGGCAGGAAAGGTAAGGTGGATTGGAGGGTGGGAGTACGAAGACATAGTAAATATGATAAAAATACAGTGTATGAAACTGTCAAAGAACTAATACCAAAATATAAAAAGTGGAGGATTTTGAATAAAGCAGTTTGACCTCCATCACGGAAGTGGGCATCACTTGACAAGTTAAAGGTCAGAATAATGGTTTCTCCAGATAAAGAGGCGATTTTCTAGCCATTCTTCAGATATAAGCCCAAAATGTCAGCTCTTCCTTGGAACTGAAGCCTGGCATCTCATTATTTTGTTTAGTTTTGAGATTGGGTCTCCTTTAAGTTAGGATGGCTTCTAATTTGCTATGCAACTGAGGATAACCTTGAACTCCCTATCTTCCTGCATCTACCTCAGAGGGCTGACTTTGTAGGCATGCACCACCACACCTGGTAACTTCTATGTCACCACACAACTATATGTCTGCAGCATTTTAGATCTATTTTTCATTGCTGACATGGACAATTAATGGAAGAAAAGATTTATTTTGGGTCCAAAGGCTCTAGTCTTATTTTGCTTTGTATATATTAATTATATGAAATGATAGGTTTTAATATGACATTTCTGTATATGAATATAATATATTTTGATCATATCTACCTTCCCTTTTTATTCTCTTATTTCCTTTATACCATCCTCTTCTCCATTCCATATCTTAATGTGGCACCCAACTCTATGAATCTGACTTATTTTATACAACACAATATCTAGGACTTTCCATTTGCCTGAAGTTGGTAAAAATTTTGTTCAACTTTATGGTTAGAAAATTCTCTATTATGTTCATATACTACATTTCCTTTATATGCTCACAATACACCACATTTTCCTTATCTATCTATCCATTGATGGGTAACTGGGCTGATTCTATAGTTGGTTATTTTGAGTAGTTAGCAATGCACATTAGATGTATTAATTACTCTTCTATTGCTGGGATAAAACCCCATGACCAATGCAGCTTAGAGAATGAAAGGTTTATGTGGAATTACAGTTCCAGAGGGATAAGAATCCATCAAACCGCGAAAGCACAGCAGTAAGCAGAAGCCACAGGCTGCTGGAACAAGAAGTCGATGGCTGATATTTTAAATCACAAGCACAAAGTAGAGTGTGAAGTAGAGACGGCACATTTTAAACTCTCAAAGCCAGCCTGTAGGCAGAGACCGCCCTTTCATTCCCAGCCATCCAGACCCAAAGAATCACACAGAAACTGTGTGGATTACAACACTGCTTGACCAATAGCTTAGGCATATTCCTAGCTAACTTATCTCTTAAGCTAACCCATTTCTGTTAATCTGTATTGCCACGAGGCTGTGGCCTACCAGGTAAGGTTTCAGTGTGTCCTTTTCCTTTGGCAGCCACATGGCATCTTCTTGACTCTGCCAACTATCTCTCTATATCTCTTGCAACCTGACTTTATTCTGTCCTGCCATAGGCCAAAGCAGCTCTATGCATTAACCAATAAAAGCAACACATATACAGCAGGGCATCCCACATAGTCTCCCTTTTCTGTCTAATTAAAAAGAAGATTTTAACTTTAACATAGTAAAATTACATATAACAAAACAGGTTCAAGCAAGAATTACAGTTATAATATTTAGTCTATTAGTATCTGGCAAAATTACAGAAAATATGCTATTATCTCTTTTATCTTTGTGAGTCTAAAGTTTTATATCTAATTTATCTTTTATCATAACTAAGGAAAACTATAACTATCTGTCTTCAACTCTTCCAAGACCCTAGAAGGATATATTACCTAAGTAAACAGAAACTCATTGTAAGAAACTTCCAAAACTTTAGAATTGGCAGAGACATTGTGCTACCTGGACAGTCACCCAAAGCTCCTCGGCAACATTGGGTCATCCATCTTCAGCTTACAGCCCATAGTGTCTGGCAGACTTTTCCATGCCGGAAACAACCTAGATGCCCTTCAATGGAAGAATGGATGAAGAAAGTATGGAATATATACACATTAGAGTACTACGCTGCGGTAAAAAACGACTTCTCGAATTTTGCATGCAAATGGATGGAAATAGAAAACACTATCCTGAGTGAGGTATCCCAGACCCAAAAAGATGAACATGGAATGTACTCACTCATAATTGGGTTCTAGCCATAAATAGGGGTCACGGAGTCTACAATTGGCGAACCTAAAGAAGCTAAGTAAGAAGGTGAACACAAGGAAAAACATATCGTTATCCTCTTGGATAAGGGAAGTAGACAAAATTGCCGGGGAGAAAAGTGGGATCTTGGGGGTGGGGTGGGAAGGGGGTAAGGGGAGATGGGGAGAGAAAAGGTAGAAGGGAAGGAGGGGGGACTTGGGGAAACAGGAGGATCGGGATAAAGGAAGGTTGGATAGGGGAGCACGGAACCACAATTCTTAGTTAAGGGACCCACTTTAGGGTGGGCAGGAGAATCGACCCTAGAGGGACTCCCAGGTGCCCAAGCTGAGGTCCCCAGTTAGTTCCTTGGGCAGCTGAGGATAGGGAACCTGAAATGACCCCATCCTAGCGCAATACTGACGAATATCTTGCATATCATCCTAGAACTTTCATCTGGTGATGGATGGAGATAGAGACAGAGACCCACACTGGAGCAATGGACTGAGCTCCCAAGGTCCCAATGAGGAGCAGAAGGAGGGAGAACATGAGCAAAGAAGTCGGGACCACGAGGGGTGCACCCACCCACTGAGACAGTGGAGCTGATCTACTGGGAGCTCACCAAGGCCAGCTGGACTATTACCAAAAAAAGCATGGGATAAAATTGAACTCTCTGATCATGACGAACAATGAGGGCTGATGAGACACCAAGGACAATGGCACGCAGTTTTGATCCTACGCAATCTGCTGGCTTGGTGGGAGCCTAGCCAGTTTGGATGTTCACCTTCCTAGATATGGACGGAGGGGGGAGGACCTAGGACTTACCACAGGGCAGGGAACCCTGACTGCTCTTTGGACTGGAGAGGGAGGGGGAGAGGAGTGGGGGGAAGGGGAGAGGGGTGGGAGGAGGGGGAGAAGAGTGGGAGGAGGGGGAGAAGAGTGGGAGGAGGGGGAAGGAAAGGGGAGGCTGGGAGGAGGTAGAAATTTGTTTTTTTTTCTTTATTCTTCTTTTATCAATAAAAAAAATTAAAAAAAAAGAAATTTGAAAGGCTTTTTCACCTATCTTGGCAGTTTGGCAGTCACTTTCTTTTGTACCCTGAAGAATGTTTGTCAGTTTCTTCTGTGAAGCAGAATTCCTGAAAGATGATCATGTCTTTTGGAATATTCAGCAGTCACTTTTCTGTGGGTCCTACATGTCCAGTTCATACAGTGTACCATCAAGCAGTCCAGGCAAGAGCAGTTTCTTGACCAAATGGCTAGCTTTGTCACATTGAAGGTAAATTCCATAACAAGTTTCTTTAAAGCCCATATCAACCTCTCTGAAGTAATTGGTACTGCCAGAAGCAGACATGACTCACTGTTGAGAGAAGTCTAAGTTCTTAAAACATTTCAAATGCCATGTTCTGAGGGTCTTTGAAAGGTTTGAAGAATACCTATCCATATATCTGTACATCTAGAAAACCTAACATAACTACAGTTTGACTATTATAGATGACTATCTATTAATCTGTATTTCTTAACTGTACATTACATTTTTAAATAAGCTGTACAAACATAACATCTTAAACAAGAGCAGAAATACATATACATAGTATAATAAAATTGACCTTAAATTTGTATCAATAGACCATGATCCATATCAGTGCAAAGAATTCATCTTTATATCTTACCTCCTGTATTTTTTTTAAAGAGGTTGACTGTGACCACTAATGATTTATACCCAACCTCTTTTAAATGAAAACAAACATTTATAAACATTCACTTTTGGAATTTGGGCATAGTTTTCTCCAAACTGCTTCCTACTTTTTGTTGGGTGAAGTATTTTTAGTGTTCACAGAGAACTTTCGGGGGGGGGCAGTCTTGTTCCATCAGTCACATTAGTCTGGAAGGAATTCACAGGTTCTCATATTCTGCAGAAATAAATGCAGAACCACTTTTCCAAAGGAACATATCCTTAGACCCAAATTTTGAAGTCAAGATGCCTTTATGTTGGTTTAATTTATCAACCCCAGAAACAAATGTCTCTCTGCAGTCCAAAAATTCAAAGAAAAGACAATAATATGTATAATCCAGACTCTCTGTGTATATTCCATCTTTATGTGGCTTATTTTTCTTTACTCTTTTCATCTATGACTGACTGTAGTCTTTTACTGTCTCTTTAAAGACTTTGCTTCTTTTTATAACTGTCTATTCTCTTTTCCTCTCTCTTTCAAGTCTACATATATTTTTAAACACATTGTATCTTATTTAGAGGTCTTTTATGTCTGAATCTGTCCTATTGTGTATATGAAATTCTTTTTTGACAAGGAGCATTTTAAAATGGTAAGCAGCAGCTGTAGTAATATGGGCGGCGGCGGGGCTGCGTCCCCAAACACCCCAGCCGCCTGCCCTGCCCGGCTAGCTTATGCCCTGAAATAATTACACGGACACTGTATTCTTTTAAACACTGCTCTGGCCCATTTCTAATCATTTGTGTAGCGCCCCTAGGTGCGCTTACCAGGAAGATTCTAGCCTAAGTCCATCCTGGGTCAGAGCTTCATAGCGTGCGTCTTCCCTGGAGCAGGTAGCATGGCGTCTCTCTTGCGTCTGCTCCGGAGAGCAGAGCTGTGGAGTCTGACCTCACTTCCTCTTCCTCCCGGCATTCTGTTCTGTTTACTCCTCCCACCTATCTCCTAACCAATGAGCCAAGCAGTTTCTTTATTGCTTAACCAAGGAAATCAACAGATTGATATGACACTCCCACATCACTTCCCCTTTTTCTGTTTAAACAAAAAAGAAAGGCTTTAACTTTAACATAGCAAAATTACATATAACAAAAGTTATCAAGTAAAAGTTACATCAGAAACATTTATACATATAACAAAATTGACCATAAATCTCTATCAATAAAGCAAAATCTATACTAATGCAAATTATTCATGTCTATATCATATCCCCCTTTAAATGTAAAAGAACATTTATAAACCATATTTGGGAACATGGGCGCAGTTTTTTCTCTCCAAACTGCTTCCTGCTGAATGGGGGCGTCGTTAATTAGGTCTTTCATGGTATAACCTGTGTGCTAGTTTCATCTCAGTTGGCAGTTGAGCAAAGCAATTTTATGAAGATGTTCACAGCAACTCTTCAGTAGGACGTGGTCCATCATACCAAATCGGAAAAGAAGAAATCCATAGAGTCTCATCCTCTGTGAAAACAAAAGAAGAATCTCTTTTCCAAAGTATCATATCCTTAGATCCAAATTCTGAAATCATACCCTCATGATATCCATTCTGGTTCCAATTGGCAGCCCATATAATGAAATGTCTCTCTGTACTTAGCTCCTTCACAGTCAAAAATTTTAAAGAAAACACAATAATACAAAGAATCCAGACTCTCTGTGAATTTTTCATCTTTACGCGGCTTATTTTTACTCTATCACTTTACTTTATTCTGTCTCTTTAAAGACTTTACCTTTTTTTTCTTTTTAAACCATTATCTTTATTCTCTATATTCTTTTTCTTCTCTCTCCCAAGCCTACGTACATTCATCCAACAGTGTGACTCATTCAGTGGTCTGAATCTGTCCTATTGTGAATCTGCAATTTTTTACTATCCAGGAGCACTTTTGATTTAAACCTTTAAATCACTAGGCGCTTAAGAATCTAAGCTGTGACATTCCTAGGTTAACTTTTTGCTTTTTGAGCATATATCTTTGACCTGGAATAACCCTGTAGACCAGGCTGTCTTTGAACTCTCAGAGATCTGCCTGTCTCTGCCTCCCAGGCATTGGGATTAAAGGTGTTTGCTACTACACCTTGAACTCACAGAGATCTGTTCGTCTCTGCCTTCTAGGCACTGGGATTAAAGGCGTGTGCTACCACACCTTGAAGTCACAGAGGTCTATCTCCCTCTGCCTCCCAAGTGTTGGGATTAAAGGTGTGTACTACGACACACAACAACTCGCTTCCTTTTTTTGTTTTTTGCTTTAAGAACTTCAACTTTCAGCTTGCCTATATTTTTAACACACTTTAAACCATTCAGAAATTTTCTGTCTTTGAATCTCTCTTTACTGTATATCTCTCTGTTTCTGACCACATGAGTCTTTAATTTACCAAGCAATCTCAGTAGGACTAAAGCCGTGGCTTTGCCAGCTAGATCCAGTCCTTCCTTAGCTTTCCAGCCTCATGGCGGATATACAGGCTGCAGCCATGTTTATAGCATTTCAAGGTCCCTGCCAGCCAGCAAGCTACAACAGACAACACTCAAGTCCTCTCTCTGTAGCCAGCCCTCCTGCCTCAAACAGTCAGAGTTTGCCCTGGCAGGATGGCCCAGAAAGCCGGCATTTTTAAACGGCACAGCTTTTTTCCTGCTACGGCTGAAAACCGAAAAGCATGTGTTCAGCTTTTCATCAACACCCTTTAAGTGTTTTGTGGCAGGACCTCTTAATGAGCCGCAGGGTTTTGCAGCTAAAGCTGAGTCAGGAAGCCTCTTGGGGCTACCAGGTAGGAGCGGCACTCAGCACTTTAATTCTGAGACTGAGCGTGCAGCACAGAAATTCTTTTCATCCAAGTTACATCCAAATCTGACACGCAGAGCACTGCGCAGTCTGAAAACACGTCCCTGTATGGCGGCAGGAATCCGCCATGCTCTTCCGCCTGCCTAAGCCTGATTCTGCCTTCTGCCCAGGAGCAGGCAGGGAGCTCTGAGTCATCGTCAAGGTCTCAGAGCACTCTCCTTCCTATCCCAAGCGGGAACACAAACATAAAGCCAGAGTTTGCACTGGCGGCACAGCCCCAGGAAGCCATGCTTTGAAATGACACAGCGTTTTTTCTGCTGCTGTTGCCGAATCAGGAAATCTCTCTACAGCACGCCACCAACAAACAGCAAAAATCTGTGTTAAACTCTCTCTCCCTTATTTTTAAGCCTTCTCAGGTTTTTTAAGTGGGTTTAGTTAGCCACACGTCTGGACGCAGCCCCGCCGCCGCCCCATATTACTACAAGCAGCCCTGAATGCTGGCTGTACCTCTCTTGGCCTTTTAATATGGCAGAGGTACATTACTGTCAGCTCTGGGACTGCTGGGTGGGAGCTGTGCTCACCACCTCAACTCTGGGAAGCACAGTGCAGCACATAAACCCTTTTTGACTAAGTAAAAGCTAAATCTGCCATGCAGCATGTGGGGCGGCCTGAAAATGTCTCCGTGTATGGGAGCGGGAATCTGCCATGCTTTCCTGCCTGTACATGTCTAGCAGATCCAATCTAGCTGCTTGCTCAGGCAGGGGTGCTGAGCTACAGGCATGTTCTCAGCTACTTTCTTTCTAACCCCAAGTGGGCATATAATTACTCAGGCCCAAAGTGTGTGGCTGACCACGCTGCTTAGCCCCAAACCTATTGGTGCCATTTTGTAGGTGCAGACTTCTCTTTCATTCCTGGTGGCCAGACAGCACATATACAGAAGGACATCCCACATCATGAGCCTCCAATGAGACACTTTTTCCAATAAGTCCACACCTCCCAAACTTCCCTAAACAGTGCCAACAACTGGAAAACAAGTACTCAATGCCCAGAACCAAGTGTTCAGATAACTACAATAATAAACAGTTTATTCAAGCTACCATAATAGATATGTACATATCATTACAGTAAGCTGTTTAGATTCCTTAGACAAAGTGCGTATATGCGATATAACTGTGTTATATGGTGGCTCTATTTTTAATTTTGAAAAACTTCCACACTGATTTTCATAATGAAAACCCCCACACACAAACATCCTCATTAATATTTTCTGAGTTTTTTTTTCTGTTGATTTTTCTAGATGATTGCTGTTCTGTCTGGGGTAGAATAAACTCTAAATGTTGTTTTGATTTGCATTTCCCAATCTGATAAGGATGTTGAATATTTTTCATGTGTTTAGTGGCCATTTGACTTCTTCATTTCATCTGTTCAGTTATCATGCCCATTTGATGATTAGAGACTTTGCTATTTGATTATTTATTTCTGAGTTCCTCAATTATTCTGAATGCTAGTCCCTTGTCATACTAGTACTTAGCAAAGACTTTCTCCCATTCAGTAAGTTGTCTCTTCAGTCTGTTCTTTCTTTCTTTTACTGTGAAGAAGCTTCTTGATCTGATGAAATTTTATTAGTCAGTTCTTGCTATTATTTACCAATATACTAGACTTCTATTTAGAAGGTTATAAGCAATTCCCTGGACCCATACTGATTCTTTGGTCACTTCACATCCGATAGGAATGGGAGATCTGTGGCATAAAGACATGAAAACACAGAGGTGTCTGCTCCCATAGATGAAAGAGTCAACTGTAAAATATCTTCCTTTTTGAAAAAAACATATTTAATTTTAAATTGCACACATATACACAGGCACACATGCACACACATAAACATGTATGTATGTTCATATGTATGTATGCATATATGTATGTATGTGTATGAGGGTAATATGTGTATGTAAGTACACAGTGCCCACAAAAGATAGATGTAGAGAACAAGTGTAGACCCTAGTGAATGTGTGTTGTTTAACATGGGCACAGTCATGTCAAAGATCAAGGTTTCAGCTCTATAGTAGTTAACAAAATCTTTTCCAGGTTAGACTCGGGGATATGGCAAAGTCTTCCTTTCTGGACCATGTGTGGATATTGATAGTATGTGCAGAAAATGCCCACCATAGTTTTCCCCAAAATGTTTGTGTGAAGATGGCCACCCTACAGAGAGTGGCCCAATGGCTAATCTTTAGCTAAGCCTGCCTTCTTGATTCAGATATATATTAACCTATTCTCCTTGTTTTTTTTGTATGAAATAACCAGACTCCCTGTTATGTATATAATTAACATACTGAACTATATGGGGGGCGCCCTTTGGTTTCTTCATCAGAGATCCCAGACCACCTGATCTCAGCATTTCTGTGTGTCTGCCATTTCTGCCTTAGTCAGATTAATCCCTGAGCTTTGCAATGACACATCTGACAGAGAAGTTGAATTCATCTGGACTTGGAGTTGTGGGTGGTTTTGGCTCACTTGACTTGGTTTCTGGTCTTTTAGAAGAGCATTCATACTGTAAGAGACATCTCTTAAGATGACTTTTACTATTCTATCATGGGGAAGCTAGGGCATGCTGAGGGTTTTTCCTGAGTCCATTTGCTGAGCAAATATTACATCTTGATCTGTATGTTTTCGTAGCGTGCCATATTGTAAACCTGCGAAACTCCCTGCATCCCCAAGAGTACCTTCGTCTTTGCCTAGCATTCACTGTTTGGCTGCTTTCTTTTACAGATTCCAATATTTCTGAATTTCACCCAATGTCGCCTCCTCCATCTTTCAATGTTACTTGGCTTTCTCTGGGGCTTCTAAGAATGTGGTGGATGTCTATGTTTTTCTCTTACCTCTATCAAATGGTCTATTTTGAAAGTGAAGCTTGCCTTTTTGGTTTATCTACAGTCAAATACATTTACCTGAACTTTCACCTGGATGAATTTGGAGAAGTAAAAGAAACAAAACAAAACAACCTCAGTCTTTTGTTGGGTAAAGTTTTATCCATTTTAGATGATTGAGCCAAAATACAAGCTTGTTCTTACTGTTGGGGTATTTGACCGAGATTCATTTTCTTCTTTAATTCCATGGAGTCTCATTCTTTCCAATTATCAATCTATAAACAGAAATATTTTAGGGTGTTTAGATGCAACAGGAGTGTGGATTGTAAAAATCAGTGGAAGCTGGACATGATACAGAACAGTCCTATAATTCCAGCACTATGGAGGCTGAGGCAGGAGGATTACTGCAACTTTTGAGGCCACCTGTAGTTACATAGTAAATTCTAGACCAGCCTTGGATATCAAATACCAAACAAACAAAAAAAAAACCCACACAGGACAAAAATTCCACTAAGCAAAATTTAAAAATCAGTGGAGATTGCCTTGAAGGCCCCATCCTCGAGCTGAAGCGAAGCCTGTGCATTGATATCTATTTCAGATCTGGTGATAAACAGAAAAAAAAAATCCTCTTCCTCAATCAAATCCCAGCCTTAACAGTCAGCTCCCCATCAATGTGTTTCCTCACACTTGAGGAGCCCTGCTTTGGCAGATGTCTTTGACTTAGAGAGTTGCTGGGGTAAAGAACTCACTTTGACGAAGGGCAGTTTTTGGAAGTCAAGTACTCTGTGTTCAGGGACAGAGGTGGATTGCAATGTCATAACTGAGTGTCTGCTCCGTATACCATCCAAACTGCAATAATGGCTTCCTTGGAATTAAGCTCCTCCTCCCTCTTGCGCAGCTGGTCACATTTTTTCAACGAGGTCACAGTTTTCAGAATTTCATCCGAAATTTCAACATTAGGGTCTTATGTTTTTGGAACTGGGATCATCAGGATTTTTATTTTTAGAGATTTTATACTTCAGGGATTTTGGTCTTTTAGGATTTCAATATTTAAGATTATGGCAAGCTTACGTATCTTTCAGGCTTCTGATTGGCCCTGGGGGAACAGGCCAGTGTGCTTGTTAAGAGTCCACCTTTGATCCTGTTCCGGGTTCTCTGCACTGCTGCTGAAAAATGGAGAAAGGAGGAAGAGCCTTAGGCTTGTGCTCCCCCTCTTGGTAAGCTGAGAACCTTTGTTGTTCATGAGTAGTAGGCATTTCCAGGTGGCATTAAAATAATTGTTATTTTCCTATTATTTTTCTTGTAAAGTGGATAAAACAATTTTCCAACATTTCCTCTCTGAAAAGCCCCACATGAAGCTGTCGCTGGTAGTCCCCTCTTAAGGAAGGGAAGACTCTCAGATTGTTGGAGACATCTCAGGGTCATCCAATAGAGTGCAGACAGGGCAGCACCTGAGCAGAGGGTGAGCATTGCTCTCCACGTCAGCCCTAGCACCTGCTGGCGATTTTCTAAGGACGCGGAAGACGACCAAAAGCTGCTCGTGAGCAGTGTGTGGAAACTTTCTGTACCCTGGTTTGGGAGCCCCTCCTAAGCCAGTACAGCACTCTTGATTAGCAGGAGCTGAGATCCACCTGGGAATTCTCCCACTCCAGCCCAAAGGTCTGTGAGGTCCGCATGGAAGTCTTCTGCCCACTCTAGCCTCTTCTCTGGCCAAGTTGCTCTACTGCAATGGTGGTGGTTTACTAGTTCCTGAGAGTTTTCACCTCAAATGTGTTTTACAAAACCAGATAAGAGAAAACCAAAACCTCCCCTTTTTTCTAGGAGCTGGACCCAAGGAGCTCTTACCTAATCTGGATCAATTTTCCTCACAAAGCTGATAGAAGAAGAGGAATTGCCACCTTCAAAGGATGGTGAACGTCATGCCAGTATTCCAGGAAGAAGAATTGATCTTCTCCAAGGAGCAAATGTTACTCCAGAGGGAAATAGCCAATTTCCATCACCTGAAACACACAGGCACCTGGGAACAGAGGCCACACCACAGTGAGCTCCTGTAGGGCTGCAGCAAGCAGCTCCGAGCCTGCACAGAGGGCTGGGAGTTAAGGCAGAGATGTTAACCCATTAGTCTGCACCTTCCCCTGGATGCAACTGTTGTTCAGTCCATCCATTAGCATACCGCATGACTCATCGCTGCAGATCTTGGCTTTGAACATGTCAACTCTTCAGGCACGGTGGTCTGAAGCTTACATTAGAACTTGTGCCAATGGTCCAAGATTCTAGTCTTGAAATCCTTTGTTTCTCCTCTACTCCAGTTTCTCCACATAACATCTTTTCAACCCTTGCATCAACCCATCTGGGTCTCTTCTCCAGGCAACCCCAAATACAACATTTTTATAAAAAGCATTAGTGAGCAAAGCTTTTGCTAACTATCCTACACAGATGAAAAAGGGATACAGGACACACAACCCATTTTCCTACAACCTCCATCCTCCTCCACATGGCTGTTCTCTGTCAAAGTCATCTCAGGCTCTCATATTTGTCCACTCTACTCACACAGTGCACTGTTCTGCAGGTCCCTGTCACATCAATACCAGGTCCTAGGTCCCCTTCTCACCACCATGAGATCCCAGGTCCCCTTCTCACCACACCAGATCCCAGGTTCCTGGCTTACCATCACCACCAGATCCCAGGTCTCCTTCTCACTACACCAGATCCCAGGTTCCTGGCTCACCACCACCACCAGATCCCAGGTTCCTGGCTCACCACCACCACCATCAGATCCCAGGTCTCCTTCTCACTACCACCAGACCTCAGGTCCCTGTCTCACCACCACAAGGTCCTAGGTCCCCTTCTCACCACACCAGATCCCAGGATCCCTTCTCACCACCACAGCACTGTTCCAAATTTTTGTTTCTCACAGGACTTGCCAGCTCTCTCAGTTTCCCATCCCACCGGGAAACCAAAGTGGTACATCCAGATTTGGAGGCCCAGCTTTTAAAACAGAACAGTTGGATTCATATAAATCAGTATTTTGTGTACATGCTTTGAATCACATCTGTATATTATATTACCAAAAAAGGTATATTCTGTTCTTTCCATATTCTTGATAACATTTTAACTACATACTTTCAATAACTATTGAGACAACTGATAGGGTAATTTACACAAAAGTATATTATATGTGTAACATATAAGTCTATGTGTGATATGTGTATGGCTACTTTTTCCCGAAGACTGTGCCTTCTCACTGGGTTCTCACACAGAGAAGGAATAAGGCACCACTCGACATTCTCAAGAGAACTCTAATCCAGATTGTGAGTGCCTTGACTTCAAGGCAAATTTTTTTAACTTCCCACTTCCTCTTACAATCAGCTTGGGCATAACGATTTCTGGGTAGAATATGAGCATTCAGACCACAGAAAGTATACACCCGTGTTTCCCACTCTTCAGCTACACTTGACTTAACATGAGCTGTTTCTGCTCAGTAAAGCCCCTGTGCGTCTCTTACCTGACCAGAACACTACAAGACAAGAAAATATCCTTGAAATGTTGAGCAAAGACAAGTTCCAGCAATTGCTTCCAGATGGGAAAACAGGACTGTAAAACGGTTCATCAGCTGTCTTCTTCAAAAATGTCAGTCTTGAAAGAGGAAGAACTCTGTGGTTGCCTTAGATAAAAGGAGTCTTGTGGGCAAGTACAATCTGTGATGCTTGCTGGGTCCCGTGTGGCAGTAAATGCTCTCAGCCTTTGGCATACCAGAGTAAGATCATTGTTCAAGGGATTTCCTGGACTCTCCTAAGCAACAACTACAAAGGAGATTTCTCACACCTACTCCTGGGGTTTTTGTTAGTCTGTGACTCTTGAGGGGAGCATTATCATTCCCAAGTATGTAACTTCATTCAAACTATATATCATCTGTGCACACACATATATAGTATGTAATTTTAGGTAAACATTAAATAGTATGTTTCTCTGTGACCTTTTCAAGTATCATGTGTTATTCATCCCCCTCTCCTCAGTTAAAGCCATCTCCTTTTCTTCCTTTCATGGCACCCATGTCCTGCTATTTCGCTCCCTGGAGCTCCACCTCATGAGGTGATCATGCTAATCTTACTATGGATGGCGGTGCCAAAGTATCCAGAAAGAATCCCTACAAGTGTGTTCCGGTCAGTTTTCTGTCAACTTGACACAAGCTAAATTTCTTTGAGAAGAGGGAAACTCAGTTAAGAAAATGCCCCTACCAAATTGGCTTGTGGGCCAGCCTGTGGCACATTGCATCCATAGATGATTAACACCACAAGGAGCGGTGCAATTCCTGGGTTGATGGCCCTGAATGGTATAAGAAAGCAGGCGGATCAGCCATGCCAAGTAAAGCAGTAAGCTGCATTTCTCCCCAGCTTCTGCATCAGTTCCTGTCTCTTGAGTTTCTGTTCCTGCCTTTTCCTCCCCAAGTTGCTTTTGGTCATGGTGTTTTATTACAGCAATGGAAACCTTAAGACAATATGCAGCTGCATTTCAGAAGTTCAAAGCAGAATTCTGTTTGCATACAGAGCAAATGGAGACACGTTAGAAGCAGTGAATCCGAATAAAGAGTATTGGGCGATTTTTATTTGTTGTTTTTGATCTTTTACTTTACAATAGAATGTGTATGCTTGTGTCTCTGTGTCAGTACATGTATATGTGTGTCTTAGGGGGCATCCACAGAGATCATCAAAGGTGATGGGATCCTCTGGGGCTGGAGTTACAAGTGATTGTGAGCTGCCAGACACGAGTGATAGGAAATGTACTTGAGTCCTTACAAGAGCAGCAAGCACCCTTAACTACGGAGCCATCTCTATAACACTTGTCCAGTTTTTAAATCTATTCTAGGAATTTCTGGGCCTCAAATCATTTCCTAATAAATAATTCTAGACAATGAGCAGACCATGCCGATCTTAGTGACCTTTGACATGAAGAAACTTTGATGCTCATAGCTATCATTCTCATATTCTGGTCCCCAGCTTCAAACAGCTTCATTAGACTCTCTCTCAGATAGAAACTGAGGTCTTCCTATCATCCTTCTGCTTCTTACCTTATCAATTAACCTTTGCAGAATCATAAGACACAGCTTTAAAAATGCAGATGAGATAAAATGGACGCTCCATATAAAAACGGAATCCCACTTAACCTGTGACTCCAACTCTCAGCCTTTCACACACCTGCTACTCGCCTGGAAGACGTCATTTTATCACTTATATTTTCAAATTCTTTACACAGAAAATGGAGATGAACATGTCTATTCATGTGATAAATGGCAGTGATGATTAAGTTGGAAGGCTGAGGAGACAGCTCAGTGGGAAAAAGCAATTGCTCCTCAGTTGCAGAGACCGGAGTTCAGAGCCCTAGAGCTCCCATCCGTTCCTATAGAGAGAGGGGAGACAGAGATAGGGTAGCTCCCACAAGCTAGCTGGCCAGGTAGCCTGCTGTGGAGAAGTAGGAAAATAACAGGAATCCTGTCTCAAACTAGGTGGAAGGCAAGGACCAACGCCAGAAGCTGTCCTCTGGCTTCTACAAACATGCCTAGGCATCCGTGTGCCTTCACTAACACACGTACACACAGGATATTTCTTTTTCCACTGCCTGAGGCAATGTGTGACCCAATGTGGAAGCATCTTTCTCAGTGACAACAACACCTAAGTTTCTGCCACAGACCCCTCTGCTATATTTCACTGACTGACCCTTGTTACTAGGTTTTGACACTTGGTACAGCGGCTGTAAAGATATCTCAGTCACAGAGGTGCCTCAGAAAAGATTCCTTTCGAAGCAAGCTTATCTTTGGCTGAAAATACAAAATTTCCAGATGTTACTTATAAGAGATCATATGGAGACTTCGCATTTTAGAGCGTCCTTGGAAAAAAACCATATCCAAGAAACATGAAACCTTTTAAAATAACAACAGAACTGCAAAATGCCCTGGAAACTCAGTGTCTCCTCCCTTCTTCCCTTCCCTGAAAAGAAAAATCATTAACTACTCTTATTTCCATGAGGTAAGGGACTTCCAGAGGTCTATCATAATCTGGAAATGAACTAAGGAAGCACTTAGTTTAACCCTCTGTTAAATAGAATAAAAAGCTGAGACCTATGGAAGGTTTGCTGAAGACCGACCACACACACGTTAATGTTGGTCGAATCTCCCTACACAACCTCTTTTTTTCCATTTCTCTCCCTTCCTCTCCATTTAGTCTCTTCACCCTCAGTATTTCTGATTCCGGCTTCATATGGGATATGGTCTGCTAGCCCCCCAGCCTGCTTCGCGGTACCTGTCTGCTCTCTTGTACTTTACACACACTTTCCTCCACATGGAAATGCAAAGGGAAGTGTTAGAAACTAGAACTCACACAGGAGACAAAACCTACAATGTTGGTCTCTCTGAACCTGAGTTACCCACCTAACATAACATTTTCAAATTCTCTCCCATCTGCCTTCACGTTTCATATTTTCATTTTTCTTTATATGCCACATTTTCAAAGTGCCTTCAGCAGCTGTTGGGCATCTAGGATGCTCCCGTTTTCTTTCCTCTGTGAATAGAGCGGCAGTGACCATCAGTGTGCAAGTACTTACGCGGCTGGACACAGAATGAGGTGTACGTAACAGCGTGGTGGAGCTGGCTCCTATGGTGGTTCAGGTTTTCTCTGTTTTGTTTTGTATTTTTTGAGAGATGTTCAAACTGGTTACCATAGTGACTGTTCCCAACTTGTCGCCAACAATGGATGAAGATTCTTCTTTTCCAACTATTTGACAGCATTAACTATCTTTTGTTTTTGTTTTTTGTTCATTTGTTTTTTATGATAGTCACTCTGAGTTGAATGAAAAGAAATTTTGACTTAGTTTGGTGAATTCAAATTATTAAGGATGTTGAACACTTTCTAAAAATCTTTAATCAGTTATCTGGGTTTCTTCTGAGAACACTGTCTCAGTTTCTGGGTTTTGTGTTCTGGGTACTAACTTTCTGTTAGATGTTTAGCCAGTGAAGATTCTATTATATTCTATAAGTGAATCTTTGTTGTACAGAAGACTTTAATTTCATAAGGTCCTATTTGTTTGGATCATTTATTTGCTTTGTTTATTTTATTTTGGGGGTATGTGATTTTTTTATTAACTAAAATTTTTCATATATGTTACATACCAATCGCAGATTCTCTTCTCTCCTCTCCTCCTGTTGTCCCTCCATCCCTGACTCCCCTCTACCTGCCCCCCATCCACTCCTCTTCAGTCTTCATTCAGAAAGGGGCAGGCATCCATGGGCTTAAACATAGCATGTGCAACAAGATGAGGCAAGAACAAGCTCTTCCCTTGGAACAAGATTGAACTAGGCAACCCAGAATGGGGAATAGGGTCCTGAAAGACAGCTCAAGAGCCAGAGATATTACTGCTAGGAGACCCAGAAAGAGACTGTTATACACATGCATGCAGAGGACCTAGCTTGGTGCCATGCAGACTCCCTAGCTGTCAGTTCAAAGTCCATGAACTACAGAGAGCCCAGGTCAGTAGTCTCCATGTGTTCCACCATCACGACCTTGACACCCACCCTGACTCATATAATCCCCCCTTTCTTCAGCAGAACTGCTGGAGTTTGGACCAGTAAGTGGCTGTGGATCTCTGCACCTGCTTCCATCAGTTACTGGATAATGACAATTAGGGTAGTTGATGACAATTAGGGTGTTTATCACCACGAGGTCATGGCCTACCAGCAAAGTTTCATCACATCTATCTCCAGCAGTGGATCATGGCATATCTCTCCCTACCTTCCTTCTCCCAGCATTCAGTTCTGTTTTCCCTGCCTACCTAAGCTCTGCCCTATCAACAGGCCAAGGCAGTTTCTTTATTCATTAACCAATAAAAGCAACACATAGACAAAAGGACCTCCCACACCATTTCCCCTTTTCTGTTTAAACAAAAAGAAAGGCTGGATACTATGGGCCTGTAGACTGAAGATGGATGCTCCAATGGTAAAGAAAAACCTTGAGTGACTGGCTAGGCAGCCAGATGTCTCTGTCAGTTCTAGAGTTTTGGAAGTTGCTTGTGATATAATTTCTGTTTACTTAGGTAATATCATATCCTTCTGGAGTCTTTGATGGAGTTGAAAAATTTATAGTTTTTGTTAGTTTTCCTTAGTTATGATAAAAGATAAAGTAGATATACTGTTTAGTTTTATGTAATTTTACTATGTTAAATCCTTCCTAATCTAGTAGTATTTGTGTTATAAACTTGGGTATGCTAATGTTTGGTGAAATATATTTATAATTATAATGATCTGTTGATGTATGAAGTCACCTTATTTATCTTTCCTGATTAATTTTGGTTTGAAGTGTATTTTGTCAGATATAAGAACAGCAATACCCAATTCATAGTTCTAATTTCGTGGAATGCTGTCTTCAAACCTTTCACTCTCATGGTGTCTTTATCTTTGATGAAGAGTTGTGTTTCTTGGAGGCAACATATAGGTGACGATGTTTTCTAAATCAATTTACCAGTCTATATCTTTTGAGTAGGGAATTGAGGTCATTAATATTTAAAGATCTTATTGAAAGATGTGTATTAATTCCGCCATTTTGCACATTATATAGTATTTGATGTTTTTCTAATCTTTACTCAACTACAGTTGTAACAGATTTTTGTTGTTGTTTTTGTTTTTCCTTGTTCTGTCCTACATGTGTTAATCTTTCTTTGTCTTATTACCCCCAGTATCCTCTGAAGAGCTGGCTTATGGGTTACAAGTTCCCTTATCATACTCTTCTAATGGAATATTTTCTTCCTCCACCAGCAATGGCACACAGTTTTCCTGGGTGTAGTATTTTCAGTTAGCAGCTGCAGTCTTTCAGTAAACTAAATACATCATTAAAGTTTTTCAACTTTCAGTTGAAAAAACAGCTGTTATTCTGTTCTGGTAGACCTGACTATACCTGTTACCTGACATTCCTTTCAGTTTCTAAAACGCTTTCTTTCTTTTGTTTATTTAGTGTGTTTAACTGTATTATGATGTGGGGAAGCTTCTATTCTGTTTTTTTTTTTCTATTTGGTGTTCTAGATGCCTCCTGGACTTGGGAATCTCCATATATTTGTGAAATTTTCCATCACAATTATAGTGAAAGTATTTTCTATACTTTGTGAATGGTGTTCTTCTCCTCCTTTTATGCTAACAAAGAATGTATCTGTTCTTCTTGTGATGTGCCAGTGACCTTGAGTTCCATTCATACTTTAAAAATATATATAAATGTATTTTGAGTGAAGGTACCTGTGTCAATTCCTTTACCTTGTCTTCCAGCCCTGAAATCTGTACCTCTGATCCACTTTATTGCTTAGACTTTCCACCATGCTTCTTATTTGACTGAAATTTTCATTTCTAACCACATTACTTTTGTCTTCAGGATTCCCATCTCTATCAAATTTCATATTCATATCCTTTAATGACTTCCTTATTTCATTTAGGTGTTTGACTGCAATTTTTGGAATTCATTTAGGAGTTAATTCATGTTCTCTTTCATTTCTTTTAATATCATCCTTTTGAATTTTTTTTTGTCTAGAATTGGGAGCATGGATCTGGTATTGACAAAGTTTAAAAGAGATGGATTGTCTCAGTTTTCCATGGTAATTTGCTTTTGCACTGGACTTGTACAACAGTTGTAACATCATTGGTTGAATCCTTTTTAACTTGTTTAGGCCATTTTCTTCTTTAAGTTAGAAGGGCTTTCCATGATCATGATCAACCCATCTCCTGAAAAAGTCAAAGTCATTTTTCTCCATATTTCCTCTAGTATTCCAAACATTAAGCTCTATAGCCAGTTTTCACCTGAGAGTAGAGTACTGTCTGTTCCACCAGTCATTGCTCAAGGACAGAGTAAGGGAATTCACAAAACAGTCATCCATTAAGTGCTAATCATTTGGGGGTAGTAAAGGGACACTGATGAGACTGTGTGTACGAATCTATTAGTTGTAGGTATGAATGAAAAGAGAAGAAACACAGCCTGGCTGGTGATTAGAACAGGAATGATGGAAAAGAGAGGAGGGGATGCAGTAGAAAGGGAAGCAGCAGGAATAAAACAAAGTTGAATGAAGGACAGAATTTTGTGGAATGGCAGACAGAAAAGAGAAATAAGGGTGTGTTTTTATGCAACAGAACTCCCGACTTTCAGGAAGGAGGCTGGAGTGAGCCTGGCCAGAGGCCATTGTTTGCGAGACAAAAAGGCAAAAGGAAAGAATAAGTAGCGGCAAGAACATAGTAAGGCTGGGATGGATGCTGAAGTGAGATTGGGTATTAAACAAAGATAGGGCAGTTGGAGAGCAAAGGGAGCTGGATGGAGACGTAGGGTGTGAAACTGATTAGTCTCATTCTTTGTCTCTTGTGCTGTTGGGTTACTTCCCTGCCACTAGGAAGCCCTCTGTGCTAGGCAGCACAATCCACCCCTCCAGGCCTTCATTTGAATGATCAGATAACCTGGGCAGTACTTCTGAGGCATCACCCCAAATCTGGCACACCTTTTAAATTCCTTCAGGGATCAAGTTGTGAATATGGGCTCCACCTCTGTGCCTAAAGTGGTTCCTATTAACATGTTAAGTGCGTTCCTTCTGCGACACAAAGATTCTTTAGACTGTATTGGATAAATATCATTCTTGTTTTACCAAATATAATTTTATCACCTTTCCTTCCTTCCTTTTTTTTTGTTTCTTCCCCTGTCCTTACTTACATTTATTTAATATTTATTGAACTGTATAAAAACTGTGGAGTTGTTCGTGCTAAAACAAGGCTCCCATCAGAAAGATCTATTCCCTTTAGCTATTTCCTCTGTCCTTATAGAAAGTATAACTCTCCGATTAGATTTTGTTGTTTTGGCTCATCTTACTTTTGTCTATTTGACATGAACATGACTGTATTAATATTAGCTGATATTTTCTTATGGGTGTAGTAATCCTGTGCCCATTTCTCCATTAATTTATTCTTCCATCTATGCATTTACCCATCATTCATCTGTCCATCTTTTCATCCCAACTTGCCCAATTTATTTGAGATGAGCACACATGTTAATTTTATCACTACTTCTTATAATTAGTTGTCTTTCTAGCCACAGGGTAAATAATACTTTTGAGTTATATATGATGAATAGCTGCCAAATACTCATCGTCAGCCTTGTCCCTTCAGGATGATCATCTTGTTAAGCTACTTCCTCTGTCATTTCATAAAACTATAAAATGATATTTTAAAATAGTACCATATAATCAAATCGTCACAAAACACTAGAAACGAATTAGTAAACCTCTTGAAACTTGAGTCTTCATGTTCTTCATGGGTGCCCTTTTAATTAACGGCTTTGAGTTCCCACCTGCTGTCAAAATCATTGTTCCATTTTCTCACTTAATTTTTATACAACCTCAAACCCTCCCTGCTTTTTCCTCCCCAGAGCTCTGCCTTGCTTTCCACCTCCCTTTTCTCAGAATGTATTTCAGTGCAATATTTAACTGAAGGAGGATGGAGAAGAAAGGCTGTGCTCTTTGTGAAAAGCACAAGAGTCTTCTTGACAGGGAGGGGCTGGAAAATAAAAGGAGCAGGCTGTTAAAATGTGAGCTGTGCTTGAACACATCCTAAAACGATTCAATTGTCTGTTCCGGATATAAATTATAAGCTGAGTGATTTAAAGCCAACTCCCACTGACTATTAAAAGTGGGGACTGTTGAGTTAGCCAGATCCGAGTCTGCTGTGAACTGCCTCTTTATGAATCGCAGTGCTAACTGTTCAACCCGAGTGACAGTAAACAAAAGTCAGATTTAAAAAGTGCCTGGAGGATACATGAGTCACGATGATTCCGTACTCTAGTTCTGCCTCCAGATAAAGTTTACTAGTAAATTATGAGCACATTAAAGGTAGCTGCTTATGCATTAATAAATACTGAAACAAAACAAAATGAAATATCTCGCCTTCAGCCTGACTATTGCAGCCAAGCTGGCTAACACATATCACTCAGCTTCATCAAGAGGATATGTCTATTTTTAGATGAAACAGCAACTACAAACTCTGCATTTATTTAGTAATAACTCATTAGAGTTTCAATATTTGTAGAAAGACCAGGTCTTATATAAAATGCTGAATTCTCCAAAATTCTCAAATATTCTATACCTCTAAAAGAAACTATTATAACAATAACAGAAAAGGGGGAGGAGACTCCTGATGTTTCACATAAATAAAAAAAAATTAAGATCCCGAAACCTCTGATTCTGCCTGCCCCCCTCCCAGCTGATTCAATGCATTGTCACAGCTTGGTTTCCAGCTCTCAGTTCTTTGATTTTGAAATCCGTGCTGAAGAAACTCTTTGTGTTCCGCTTCTCTCCTTGCCGCATCTGTAAACCTACAAAGCAGTATGCAGCAATGGAGTCTCTGGTAGAGACTGGACGCCCTATATACTTCAGCTCCTCATCAAATTCTAACTGTGAGGCCTTGAGAAAGTCCTTTAGCAGGGTTCTACTTCCTCATCTACACATTTGAAGGGAGAATCCTGAGTCAAGTAGCACGTGCAATGCATCAACTAACTTTTAAAAGGATAACCTCAGAGGAACCGAAACGCCAGTGTCACCTTAAGGAAAGAAACCTTCAACACTGCTCTGTGAACTGCCTTGAACGAGAGTGAACCCACAATTGAATCCTCCACTTCTCTCCCTGTATTTTCCATCTGCCCTTAGTTTCTGTTGCTGGCTCGTCTGTAGTCTGTCTGTTGTGTGTATCTAATTGTCTCTATTGCCTGTGTGTTCCAAACAACAGATATTGCTCTGTATTTACTGAACAACCCAGAAAACATTGCATGTGGGGGTTGAGGATTCTTTACAAACATCTTTTTTGTTTCGTTTTGTTTTCTTCAAGACAGGGTTTCTCTGTGTAGCCCCAGCTGTCCTAGAACTCCCTCTGTATACCAGACTGACCTTCTAGATTTTCCTGCCTCTGCCTCCAGAGTGTTGGGATTAAAGGCTTGGGCCACCACTGCCCTTCTTTACAGACATGTTTAACAGTTTAGAGAGGAAGTTGTTATATAGGATTGTTTCTGACCTTTTAGCTGGGTTTTGGATGTGATTACCCCATTTATACACATATTTTGCTCTGAGTCAGTACATAGAAGAAGACATGGAAAAAAACCGAAAGAAGTAAGATTGGTTGTAACATTGTTGTCTTAAAGGCAGATTAAACAAATAGGCTAAGTACACAGCAGGATACCAGGCCAAGTCTTTATATAATTTTATTTTATTTTATTTTGAGACAAGGTTTCTGTAGCTTTGGTGCCTGTCCTGGAACTAGCTCTTGTAGACCAGGTTGGCCTCGAACTCACAGAGATCCACCTGCCTCTGCCTCCCGAGTGCTGGGATTAAAGGTGTGTGCCACCACTTCTCGTTTCCATGCCAAGTCTTAAGTGACCTCAGTGTATGTTGTGAACTTGGCTGTGGCGGTCAGCAAACGTTTCAGTTTCTTTCAATGTAAGAGATATTTTCATAAATTTGTATCAACACAGTACATTCTGGATAGGCACAGCTTCACAGTGGTGATGTATGACCCAAAAGCCTTGGCTTGCACCTCTAAAAGCAGAGGAGTAGGGCCTCAGTGGTTAAGAGCATTTTCTGCTTTTATAGAAGACCTGGGTTTGATTCCCAGTAACCACGAGGCAGCTCCAGGGTACCTGATGCCCATTCCTGACCTCAAGGGCTCAGACATGCAGGTGGAGCACATACATACACTCAGGCACACACATATACCCATAAAAAGAATCAATGAAAACAGAGAACCTAGCAGAGTGTTTGCATTTTCCATGTTTAACTTTCTTCTCTGCCTGCCCAGGGAAACTGGGAATGGGGTGACGTGCACCCTAGTAGACTAAGTCAGAACCTCATTAGACCTTTCACAGCTTTGCCAACACAGAAGAGGGCATTTTACAGTCAGGGTTACAGCTGCCTTCTCTTCTCATCCTGACTGGTGGAAGGCCATTGTATTTGAAGTTTTTATGTTCTGTCCTACATTTCCACATTTGTCCTTTCTTATCTCCTCAAATCTGTGTTCAGTCGGAGTGGGGAACCTCACTGTCCTGGCTGCTTCTGCCCAGTGCACAGCCTTCATTGCTTACCTGTTCCAGCACCCAGGGTGCCCAGTCCTTCTCTTACAGCTGCTCAAATCTTTCCTGGCTCCTTGCATTGTTTGCACTATTATACACTTTCCCTTCTTCATCCATCTATCAAGTGTGACACTGGCGTGATATTTTCATCTACAGAGTCCATGTTTCATAGTCAAATCATCAAACAAGTCACAACACTTTTCGTTTGTTTGTATATACAAGCAACCTTGTCTTGGGGGACAGGTTATGCAAAGATCAGAGGTTGGCCCTGGTCATCTTCAATCATGCTACAAAGCCCACTTTTTATAATCAAGTAACCAAATAAGTCACATTTCTTCCGTATGTGTGTGTGTGTGTCTTGTGGCAGGGGTTATATGGAGGTCAAAGGTTAACACTGGGTCTTCCTCAATCTTTATTAAAATGACCCTGAGAACATAAAAAAAGAGATTTTAAAAGCTCCTTTCTTAGAATCTCTTATTAGTCGATATGGGCTTGCATCGGAACGTGAATGTTTTGGAGGGTTCTCCCAGAGATTGTAATAAGCAGCCAGGGTTGATAGCCATTGCTCTAGTCTCTACCTCCACAGTCCGATTCACAATATGTGCTTGATATTCCAGAGACACTGAAACAGTCAACATTATCAACGTTAGCATTTCTCTTTCTTCTTACCTCCAGGTTTCTTCACTGCGTGATGAAATGCTTCCATTTCATCTACTGAATTAACACTGTGGGGGGCAGGCTTGGTAGAGTGTATGATTGCACCATTTCACCTATTATGTATATATATTTGAGATAATTCATACTTTATAAACCTTCAATGAGGCTAGGCTTGTGTGAGCTTGTATGCTATGTCAAAACCATCAACTTTAATTAAAGTCGTATATCAATAAAAGACTTCTAGGCTAGACTGTAAATTATGAAAGGGCAAGGATTGCTACTATTTATTATCCTATCCATAGTACTCCATACGTAGTATGTCACAGAGGCAGTAGATTAATCATTCTTTAATGAATAATTTACCCCCAAGAATTTAACCTCAAAAATTGCATTTGAAACCGTATCCATATAGTACCTTCATAGAAATCATCTATATTCTTGAAAATATCAAAATGGTAGATCTTCTTGAGCTGAATTCATATGTGCCATGTGCGTCACATATGATGTGTATGCATGTATGAGATGCATGATTCCTCTGAACAGATGTAAGGGAATCCAGCAGTTGCTGCGTACTCTGAAGGATCCCACAGCAGCTCCTGGTTGTGCACAGCTGGTTGCTTTGCTCTCCATCACTAGCGTCCTGGGAAATATGGTATTAAGACAGAGAGAACAGATGGTGCAGGGTGTGTTACTTGAGACGGTTTTGCCAGGAGGTAAATTTATGCTTTATAAATGTACTTCAAAACTGTGCTATTTGATTTAATCACTTAATGCAAAGACAGCTGCATACTATATTTGCCTTAACTGCGGTTATATGGGTTATCTGCCAATCTGTTAATTATAGTATTTTGAAAGACTTTTGGAGAAAAAAAAACAGTAATTATACAGATTGGGGTGGGGGAAAGGAGTATTTTTTGAAGCCTAAATTCAGACATTCGTTCCAGCTAACATAAACTTATTGACGCTTTAGAAAATCTGTTAAGAAAGTGGGAATCAATGGGATAGCTCCTCTTTGAATTACCTGTGTGTTCTCACTGCCTAGGTTACCATGGTGACTGCAGTGAGCGGGTGTGGAGTGATCCCTTGGCAGGCCAGTGCTTCAGGCTGCCCTCTAAGGTTTTCTGGCGACTACTCAACCCTCTCAAAGAAAGAGGAGGAGGTTCAAACTTGATTCTGCCCTTGACATTTTCCTATTTTCCCACACCCTTCCTCTCTCAGCCTTCCATATCTGTTCTCTCTGCCTATGGTTTCAGTCATGATTAGCCAGACTTAAGAAAGGCTGGACTGGGGAAGGGGCACATTTTAAGCTTAGTCACACAGCTTAGTCTTATTCCATTTAAGATTTATAAAATAAAAGAGCCTTTCTTGCTGAACACTAAATGCCACACACTAGCAGAAAAAGTCTGGCCTATTTCCCTTACCCACTGGGAAGTTGTGTTCAATGAATTTCATTGTCTTTTGAGATTTCCTGTCTGTGGGCAGTACTGGGATAAAAGGCTGAATCAAACTGCACATCAAAGAACTGTGAGAAAACATTAACGCCTATCCGGTCAAAGCCTCTTACTGAACAGGGGAAGAAATTGAGGACCCATATTATTTTTTTTAGAATACAATTTAATTATACATTTCTGACTGCCATTTTTGCCTTCCAAACTCTTAATATACCCATCCTTGCTCTCCTTTAAATGCATGGCTTCTTTTTTAATTGTTTTCCCATGTGTATGTGTGTATATATATATTATATATATTTCATGCATACATATATACACACATTTGTATATACATAGATATTCCTAAATAAAATCTATTGAATATATATATTCGATAGATAGATAATAGAGAGATAGATATGTATATACATAGATATTCCTAACTATAACCTGTTGAGTATATATAATGTTAACTGTACAGGTTTTTTAGGACTGACACTTTGGCACTGGACAACCAATTGCCTACCCTGAGGAGGGTCACTTCCAATTTTCCTCAGTTACTTGAAGCTCTTTGTGTAGGTAGAGACCTCTTCGAGTTTGGCGAATTGCCTGGCTAGCTTAGACCTGAAAGAATCACACAGAAACTGTATTAATTAAATCACTGCTTGGTCCATTATCTCTAGCTTCTTACTAGCTAACTCTTTCATATTAAATTAACCCATTTCAATTAACCTGTATATTACCACGAGGTTGTGGCCTACCAGCAAAGTGTCAGCACGTCTATCTCCATGGTGTCTCTCTGACTCTGCCCTTCTTTCTCCCAGCATGCAGCCTAGCTTTCCCTGCCTACCTAAGTTCTTCCTTGCTGTAGATCCAAAGCAATTTCTTTATTCATTAATGGTAATCACAGCACACGGAGGGGACTCCCACATCATTCGGCTAGTCATAAGTGTCTTCCTTCTTCAGCTCACATGTGGGCAGTTGTGTTGGTGAGACTTTATGGGTACAGCTTCTGGTGTTACTAGGAGACACAATCTCAGAACAAACTCCCCTAGTCCTCTGGCTCTCTCTGCCCTTCTGCAGTATTCCCTGAGCATTAGATGCAGGAGCAAGTGTTTTGTAGATGTATCCATCAGGAGTGGGCTTCACAATTCAGCATTTTTATTGGCTGTGGTTTTCTGTCATGGTTTAAGTCTGTTGCAAAAAAAGAAGTTTCCTTAATGAGAGGTGACGACTATACTTTTCTGTTATTATAAGGAGAAATGTTTAAGAATTATTGTTAGGAATCATGCTTGTTTAATATATTAGTGGTTGTGGATTAGCTTTTGTATTAGTTGAAGAAAAATGGGGACACAGCCCTCAGTTATCCCCTTTAATAGTCTAATACATAACTGGCTGGAGCCTCCCTTTTCCACAGCTTTCAGTGCAACCCATACTGAGACTCAGGACCCTGGAACTGAGCATCACAACCTGAAAGGACATAGAGTGCCTACTATGTGCTAAGCCTGGCGATGAATACTTTCCAAATATTATCTCAAGGTAAACTTCTACCCACTATGGTGTAAGCGTTGTTTTATGCATTCTACTGGGTAGGAGGCTGGCTTTCAGAGTGAAGATACTCTGCTTACGTCACACTGTAAGTTTCTAATGGAGTCTCACAGTCAGATGTGGGTTTGTATAAGGACCAAAGGTCTTACATTCCCCAGAATGTATGATTCTTTTTGGAATCTTTTTTCCCAATCCTTTTATTTTTTTCCAACTCTGCAAGGCCCTGTTTTGAATCATGTCTATGGCTTGTTACTCCTAGGCAATCTTCTGCCTCAGAATTCATGTAATGAATATGTCACAGGCCTATTACATAATATTCAACATCCCTAGCTGATAAACTAGTATTGAAGATACCTGGTGAAAATGAGAAGACGACATGAGCCGCAAACAAACCCACTTAGGAATTTATTAAGAGGGGTTGTGTACAACGGGTCCGAGGAAACAGTGTGGAAAGGAAGAGAGAGGCGTAAAAATGGCATGTCTAGCTTTTTTTATTTATTTATTTTTTGGTTCTTTCGAGACAGGGTTTCTCTGTGGTTTTGGAGCCTGTCCTGGAACTAGCTCTTGTAGACCAGGCTGGTCTCGAACTCACAGAGATCCGCCTGCCTCTGCCTCCCAAGTGCTGGGATTAAAGGCTTGCGCCACCACCGCCCGGCTGCATGTCTAGCTTTTAAAGACTTCCTAGCACATGCGAATGAGGGGAAAGATGTGCCTACATCAGACGCTGATGACGGGCGACGCTATGCCTTGCACCTGCATACAGGGGCTTTTACGTCAGACACAGATGGCACAGATGGCCAGTGACCCACGCATGCGCACACAGGGGGTACGTGCGCTTGCTTTAGAACCAGGAAGTGCAGCCTTACAAGTGGCTAAAAGAATTATAGGTATGGCTAGAAACCAAATATGAGTGAGTACATCCCATGTTCCTCTTTTTGGGTCTGGCTTACCTCACTCAGGATAGTGTTTTCTATTTCCTTCCATTTGCATGCAAAATTCAAGAAGTCATTGTTTCTTACTGCTGAGTAGTACTCTAATATGTATATATTCCATACTTTCTTCATCCATTCTTCAATTGAAGGGCATCTAGGTTGTTTCCAGGTTCTGACTATTACAAACAATGCTGCTATGAACATAGTTGAGCATATACTTTTGTTGTATGATAGGGCATCTCTTGGGTATATTCCCAAGAGTGGTATTGCTGGGTCCAGGGGTAGGTTGATCCCGAATTTCCTGAGAAACGGCCACACTGCTTTCCAAAGTGGTTGCACAAGTTTGCATTCCCACCAGCAATGGATGAGTGTACCCCTTTCTCCACAACCTCTCCAGCAAAGGCTATCATTGGTGTTTCTGATTTTAGCCATTCTGACAGGTGTAAGATGGTATCTTAAAGTTGTCTTGATTTGCATTTCCCTGATCGCTAATAAAGGACATTGAGCCTATAATTCGTGATCCTAGAGAAGCCAAATAAGAAGGTGAACCCAAAGAAAAACATATAGGCACCCTCCTGAATATTAACCTTCATCGGGCGATGAAAGGAGACAGAGAAAGAGACCCACACTGGAGCACGGGACTAAAATCTCAAGGTCTAAATCAGGAGCAGAAGGAGAGAGAGCACGAGCAAGGAACTCAGGACCACGAGAGATGCACCCACACACTGACAATGGGGATGTACTATCAGGAACTCACCAACGCCAGCTGGCCTGGGTCTGAAAAAGCAAGGGATAAAAACCGGACTCGCTGAACATAGCGGACAATGAGGACTACTGAGAACTCAAGAACAATGGCAATGGGTTTTTGATCCTACTGCACGTACTGGCTTTGTGGGAGCCTAGGCAGTTTGGATGCTCACCTTACTAGACATGGATGGAGGTGGGTGGTCCTTGTACTTCCCACAGGGCAAGGAACCCTGACTGCTCGTTGGGCTGACAAGGGAAGCGGACTTGATTGGAGGAGAGGGAGGGAAATGGAAGGTGGTAGCGGGGAGGAGGCAGAAATCTTTAATAAATAAATAAATAAATAGAATTATAGGTGTGGGTTTAAGCCAAGTCATCTTGAATGTCATCCACTTCTGCCTCCTCCATCACAGTAGGCCGGTGCTGCCTGCATATAAATGAAACCATGGGACCCAGTGTGCCCAAAGTGTGACTGACTCCAACTTATTGTGTAAGCCAAATGATGATGATAATGGCAAACAGAATTAGAGGGGCACTTCCAGCTTCTGATGCTTTTGAAAGCATCTTAATCATATTTAATCTATGTGAGTTCTGTTTTAATTGCTGCCTAATAGTTCTATGTCTTGCTAAGACTATTAAGACCAAAGCAGGCCTGGCATGGTCATACACGCCTTCAATCCCAGCACTTGGGAGGCAGAGGCAGGTGAATCTTGGAGATAGAGGCCATCCTGGTCTACAGAAGGAGTCCCAGGACAGCCAGAGTTAAACCAAGAAACCCTGTCTTGAAAAAACAAAAACTCAAAACAAACAAACAAATAAACAAACAGAAAAAGGAAAACATCAAAACAGGGCCAGTGACAACCTCCCTAGGTCTTTGCCTCTCTGCTTTGAGACCTTTATTTATATAACTAAGACCCGTTTTTATTAAATTTCTAACATGCAATACCTATGGTTAATGACAATTTTCTTGTTTTGTGTCCATGCCATGTTTTTTATTAATATTCTTTTGCTTCCATCCAATTGTGTTCCCTTTCTGATATTTTTGTAATACTGGTAAGTTCTAGTATGACAGGCAGGCTGCATCTTGCCACCAGACTAGCTTAACCCCTGAAATAACCACAGAGAAATTGTATTAATTAAACACTGTCTGACCTATTAGTTCTGTCCTCTTATTGGCTAACTCTCACATCTTGACTCAACCCATTTCTAATAATCTGTATGTTACCACGAGGTCATGGCTTACAAGGAAAGATTCAGCATGTCTGATCTGGCAGCTTCATGGTGGGCGGCTCTCTCTGACTCTGCCTTCTTCCTCCCAGCATTCTGTTCTGTCTACTCTGCCCACCTAAGGGCTACCCTATCAAAAGGCCAAGGCAGTTTTCTTTATTCAGCCAATGAAAGCAGCACATAGAAAGAAGATCCTCCTACACCAGTAAGTTTTAAAAAATCAGACAAACAACAAACACATCAGTCTTCTCTAATGAGGAAACTTGACTTACATCAGTCAAAAAAAGCTTGTGCGTTGGAAAGGCCCTGAATTGAAAGGGAGAAGAGACTTCATTACTGATGCTGAAAGTTAGGGAGGAAAGAAGACTGTGTACTCTTAGGGAATTAAACAGCTACCAGGGAAGATCTGTCCTTACTCCAGTGCTGTTTGTTTCTCTAGTTGAAAATGTAGCTTTGCTCTCAGGAGGTCAGGTCAATGCTGAGGGATTCCCCAGCCCCATAGAGAACTCCAAGGCAACTCCTGGTACCATCCCATTCATCAGCAGTGCATGACAACACCCCCAACACCATGATTTCCAATGTTCTCCACTGTCATCAGGCATAAGGATCTGTCTGACTTCAGTCATTCTATTTTTGAGGGTGATTGATTAGACCAGGAATGATAGCAACTATCCAAACAGTGAAAGACCTACTTTTTAGGCTGTGTTTTCCCTATTTTTATGTTGTTTTTAAACTATACAAAATATCATTGAAGTGAAAGACAAAACATCAAACCCAACCAAACATAACAAAACTAGCAAGGTCAATTCAAGAGAAAGAACATTTTTTTCAATAAATGAGGATAGAAATTTGTCCGTATATGTGTAAAAGTACAGTTCTAGACAAGATTCACACTTTTCTCAAAAAACAAACAAACAAACAAAAACAACAAAACCCAAATAAGCCACAATTCTAAATGTGAAATTTCAAGCTGGAAAAGGCTTAGAACACAACACAGGGTAGAATACATATGCGCTTTTACATATGACCCAGAAATAAGAGGAAAAGAGGGATAAAATAATTAAGATCAATAAAAATTATTAACACAAGAAAAAGTTATAACAGATATCTCAACAAAGAAGATATATACATTGGCAATATTATATATATTATTAGCAATATTTTTATAAATTAATATACTAATATGTTCTAGCACTATTATAAGATGTCAGAAAATGAAAAAAGTCGAAGGCAAAAAAAGAATAAAAATATTTGTAATACATTGTAAAATAAACATATCAAAATTCTTATCATATTTCATGTCATTAGAGAAATTAAAATCTAAAATAATTATAAAATAACACTACATAAATATTAGACTGAGAAATGTCAAAACTGCCAGCAACATAAGAAGTAGAGAAATGGGGAATAAAGTCTATTGCTTATGGGACTATAAAATGGTATTGCCACTTTGGTTGAAAATTTGCCATTTCTTCTGTATATATGTGCAAAATGTATATAGAACTCCCTGAGTCCATTTGGATTTTCTCTGATGTGCATGTGTCCAGGGATGCTCACTTGGGATCAGACCACCTATGTGGGAGCCCCAGAAAGAGACTGCTACTCATCGAGTCGCCTTAGCTGTTTGTCTAGAGGTGGGACTATGTGAAATTTCCCCTTTCCATGTTGGCATGTCAACAAGTGTTGTTGCTATGCTGATCTTGTTCAGACAACTGCATTGCTGGGAGTACATGGGTGCTACTTCTCTGTCACTATCTCCCTGCAGACTAAGTCCTAGTCATCTGTTTCTTACGATCTTTCTTTCTCCTCTTCTGCAATTTTTCTGAGCCTTGGTTATAGGATGCACTGCAGATAAATCTATTGGGGTTGGGTACTCCACATCCTCTTATCCTCTATATTTGACAAGTTGCAGCTTTCTGTAATAGTTTCCATCTGGTGCAGAAAAGAGCTTCTGTGATAAAGGGTAAAAGCTACAGTATCTGTGGGCATACACAGTATGACTTTACATTAGGACAATGGCAGGGGACAGCTCTTCTCGGGTCTATGACATCTCCAGCCACGTATATTTGAGTAAGTTTACCATACACAACATGAATTCTCTCTGGCTCTGTGGGCTCTAAGTAGCACTTAGATACCTTCAAGGTAAAAGTGGCACTGGTGTACCATTGTGGATATTTTGCCAGTCTAGCCATTTGGTGAATCATCTGACTAGAAAAACCAATTGTTCCTCTCTTTTGGAAGCTTCTATAGAAACTTCCTGGATTATGAAAGTCTATACTCTGAAAGGGCTGAGGCTTCCAGGTGAGGTCCAGCTCAGTTCTATGAAAGGCTGTGTTTGAGGTATATGGCATCTTCTGCAATAAGCATTAGGGCCTTACCATCTGTTGAAATAGGATTGGCGGGGCTGCGTCCCTGGCACCCGGCCGCCCCCACGGCTAGCTTTACCCGAAATAATTACATGGAAACTGTATTCTTTTAAACACTGCTTGGCCCCTTAGTTTCAGCCTCTTAACACATTTCTATTAATCTATGTAGCACCACGAGGTGTGCTTACCAGGGAGATTCTAGCCTTCGTCTGTCCTGGGTCAGAGCTTCATCGCGTGTGTCTGCCTGGGAGTGGGGGCATGGCATATCTCCTGAGGCATCTGCTCCCGAGAGGAGAGCTGTCGAGTCTGAGCTCACTTCCTCTTTCTCCCAGCATTCTGTTCTGTTTTCTCCACCCACCTGTGTTCTAACCTATGAGGGCCAGCCAAGCAGTTTCTTTATTTTTTTAACCAATGAAATCAACAGATTGATATATGACACATCAACCGTCAACTTCTAGGATGCAACCAATACCAATGACGATATTGTTTTCGTAGTCTCTTAGATTCTACTGACCAGCAAATCACAGGAAGGTTTCCTATACTTGGCACTGTGGTTTTTTTTTTTTGTTGTTGTTGTTGTTAGCTAGCTTGTGACTCTTGTGCAGGGAGCACCATTACCCAAGTGGCATCACTTTACTTAAATTTACTATATATCCATACATGCATGCACTCATATATGTACTTTTAAGCAAATATAAAATAATGTTTCATGACTTTTTCAATCTCTTAAATGGTTTTTATTCACCCCTCTATTTTCCCCATTTCCTCCTTCATAAAACCCATGTCCTACTATTTCCCCATCTACCCATGAAGTGAAAGAAGCCACCCTAGAAAGATCACAAACAATGAAATTCCAATAATTTGACATTAGGTGTTCAAAAACTCAAAGAAACATAAACAGTGATAGGATCAATCATTGCCAAAAGGGAGAAATAAATAAATGAAGCACAAAGAAATTTTAGGGTAAGCAAGCTATCATTTATTGCTATAAAGCTGGCATTTTGCATTTGTCAAAACATAGAAATTTAACTTTAATATAAACTGTAAAATTCAGTTAATTGCATCAATATTTTTTTCATTAAGAGTGCAGTGAGGGGATGGTATGATGACTCACCATGTAAGGGTACTTGCCACCAGGTTTGACAACCTGGATTTGATTCACATAACCCGCATGGTAGCAGGAAAGAACAGATTCCAACAATTGGTTCTTTCACCTCCATATGTGCACTGGGCCATATGCAAATACAGAAATAAACACATGTAAACAAACAGACATATATATAAAATATACATATATACATTTTTAAAAAATGTTAAAAGTAAAATATCCAGGAGACAAAACTTTAATTCTTTCTGTTGATTGCTCTAAGTTCTGCCCATTAGACAAGGATCTATTCTTCCACCATCATGCAGCAAGCTCATCATCTAGGCCTCAAGGCTTCACCCCTACCTGTGAGTAGTTCTTTAAGCCCAGCACCCTCCCCATCCCAAGGAGTCCTACCCATACCTACAAATCATCACTAATTGTCTATGTGGGAGGTCTTCACATAGTCCCACTGGGACTTCACGCAGATACCCTCCTGGGACACATTACTATGACTCTTGAAAAACAGAAACAGGGAGAACAAACCTTACCGGGGTTATTTATTTTCTCCATTTGGCTGTCTTTTGTTTGTGAGTTGGTTTGTACGTGTGTGTGTGTGTGTGTGTGTGTGTGTGTAATAGTTGTTTGCTTGTTTAATTTTTGGTGGAACCTGCTTTTGATTTTGTATTTTATCCTTAACATTTTAATGTTTTAATTTCTCTAATATTTTATACCTACTTAAAATTTTGTACCTTGTTAACTATGTTTTCAACATCTTTCTCACCAAAATAGGCCTCCATTACTGTTCTTCATTGTTCTACACCTAAAAACATCTTGTCTTCTACATTCAAAATAGATCAGCTGCTACCTCAACTTCCAACCCATATATCTTCTTTACCATACTGAATACTCTCTTTCCTCCTTTTCCCATCCATTCTTCACTTTACTATTAAGAATCACTTAAAAATATCTGTCAATCAAACCAACCAGTATTGCAGTGTCCACAATATAAGGAGTCACAGTGTAGAACAAAGAGTACAATTTTATTAGCTTCACATTCATTTCTGTATTTATGCAATCAGATAAGATTGGGCCCATTCCCTATGGCATATCTGTAGACTTTCATATTTTAAAAGTTGGAGTTACCCTATACAAAGGATAATGTTTCTTCTAGAAGTCATAGGTAGCTGAATAAAATGTCTGTATCAGGCGTGGAATACTGCCCTTAAAGGTTTTGGTTGAAGATGTCCCAGATAACTCCTAAACATTACAAGCTATTGCCATTGCCCTTGGCTATCCCTCAGAACTTGATAAGATCCTATTGCTTACAGTACCACGCAGTTTGGTCATAAGACATAGAGAAATGAGTTAGTACTGACCAGAAGATATTCTCTCTGCATAGAAGGTGTTGTGCAGGCTCCTGGTTGGGGAAGGGACTAGCTGTTTTACTCAGCTATGAACTCTTGTAGCTACAGTAATAATCAGTTTAGCAGGATATGCCCATGCGTGCAATACTGGCATATATTCTCTAGGGGTAACCAATTGCTTTCTGATTGGATATAAGACCCATTCCACAGGAGGAAATTCATGTCTTCCAAATAAATTGAACCAGGAACCTCAGGCTGAGAAGCTGATGGTTCCAGAGGTAAGGCTACTACTATTATTTTGCTAAGTGTTAATAATATCTAGCCTGCTGACTAAATTGTATCTCTATACCCATAGCCTAGTGAGGCTCTCAGATATTATCAGAGAAGTTTCTTTGTGCAGAGGATGTTTTAATCCCAAAACTCACCACTGGTTAAAGTGTAGAGAATAAGTCTCTATGGTATGCTCAGCCATAAACAGGATATCAATATCACCTTCCTCCCAAAGTTCAGAAATCATGTGCAAAAAAGGTCTAGGAGATTAGGGAGGCCCAGACCAAAACAATGCCTCCTTGGAATGAAAGAAGGACTCTGGTCATAAACTCAAAGCGACTTGGCTATACAAGACCTGCACTGGAACAAGCCAGTCAACATTCCAACATGGAGGGGATGGGCTTATGTGGCTCCATCCCTAACTGTTAGGCTTCTCACAGTTGATGCTGCTAGGCGAGGGGTGTCACGTTTCTTTAATATTGTGTACACTGTTAGTTCTACCAGATTTCATTAGCTGTCCCTACCCCTGTGAGTATATGGACAGCATAGACTGGACAGAGTGGATTATAAAATATGGAGAAGGTGAAGTTGGGAGGGGCTCTGAGAAGGGTGTTCTGGGACAAGTTAGGGAAGGTGTGGGAGATGGATATGACTAAAATGCAAAGTCTCAAAAAATTAATAGCAATATTATATTTTATGAATCACTAACTTCACAGAGGGTATAAGCTAAGCTACTATGAGATTAAGAGTGGAAGACAACCTAGGAAGTTAATATAGGTGAAGACTTTTTATTTATAATATATATGTTTATGTATAGGGCATTTTATTTTATAACAAGTAACAATATTCCCAGTTTTAAGTTACTTTGTAATGTTCAGGTTGACATTATTTGTTATACAATATAAACAGTTCTCTGCTAAATACAAAAAAAAACAACAACCTTACTCATATCAAATAACTGTGGAGTGACACTCCCTGATGATCAGTGTGTCCCAGGGGCAAGATTACATATCTTTGTTCATAAAATACCCCCTTCTGATGCATTCTGCTGACCTAGAGCCACACCTTCTGTACTTCACACTGCCCTGCACTACGTTGTACGTCTTTATACAGAGAAGCTTTGGATAAAATGAATTTGAAATGGATTAAGAGAACAAAGGCTGTTACTCAGGGCATGCCTGTGGCTGTATGGAACTCATGCTAGGGCAGAGCTGAGGAAGCAGGTTGTGTCTGAGTAAGCCTCTCTGCCCAGAAGTAGCAGAGAGAGTGTCAGAAAGGACATCACCCCTTTCTGAAGAGAAAATGGTGCTCAGCCTGGAGTTATAAGAGCACCATGTGTGGGGGTTAAAGTCTTGAGAAAGTACCTAAACACCAATCCCACTGGATACTTGTGATGGAAAGATGACCGAAGTGCTGAGCTCAGTGCACACTCCAAACCAGGGTGTAGCACTGATGTGCACTCAATATTGTTCTCATTTTCCTCTTGTATTGCCCTAACTAGGTATGTCTTAGTCAAGGAATAAGCAGAAACACCTCATAAACAGCACATTGTTTTGAATACTGTATATGCTGAAGAAATGCTTCATGGTTCATATTTTAATTTCAGTGGATTATATTTACATATATACATTCCAAAGCACATGTAGCCCAGGTTGTTCATCTGTAGTCATTGTCCCTTTCCTTCTGGGGCATATTACAGCATCTCAAACTCAGTTCCAAATCCTTGTCTCAAATGAAACATCAGGTCCTTTCTCCTACATCCTCCAGGAAAAGTTACACATATCACATGGATGGCCTATCTAGACACCACACACTTTTGGCATATGCTCAAGAATTTGGGAGCATAGCTATTGCAATGCATGATTCCATGGTGTTCTGGAATTTTTATATATCCTGAATAGCACACAATCTTTGTATGGTAGTCCTAATTTTTACTTGTCTGGGGTAAGAATGTAAAGGTAAGATGTAAGGCATAAATTCTGACAAACAGGAGGATGCTCCTTATGTAGAACTGCTGCCCTGTTACACCATAACTTTTGGACAGACTACTAAGAAGCTGCTCTTCCTCTGCTACATTAAAGCAACCACACTAGCCTGCTTGTTGTTTAAAAAAACAACAACAGCAAACTTCAGGCTTGAGCATGTAAGGCTGCTGGTTCAGATGGTGGACAGCAGACAGCATACTATAATCCAAAGGTAAACAATGGTGAGTTGATGCTTACATCCTCCATGATGACAAGAGCCTTGGGTTTTCATTTTGTTTTCTGGACAATTTTCAGGATACCTAAAGATCAGAAGGACCCAAACAAAAACTCATAACATAGTGAGGTCGAAACAGCTGGAATTTGCAGGAAGATTATAGGAGACACAACCTGTAGTGAAAATACTTGCAGATATCTGAGCAGATGTCATAGGGAGTCTCTTCCTGAATATTAAATTACACAACGCCCAACCTCAAAGTCCACTAAGAAGGAAACAGTGAAGTCTCATACAATGAATTTATCCACATTCCCACACGCATACTGAAGAGGAAAAGCTACTGTTGATCCCACCAATAGAGAACAAAACAATCACCACAGTTTAAAGTCAAATTTGAAACAAGCTTTAATTAAATACTGACCAGGTAGAAGGGTTCTGGCCAGGTTCATCTCTGATTTCCCAGAAAAATGGCCCTGCATTAAGTTTTGCAGTAGCTTGAGTATTTCCCATCAGGTCCAATCAGGGGCAAGCATACATCCTGAAATATTTCCTGCCTCTGACCCTCTCTCCCATGTGTGATCAAATATATCTGGTGCAGATGGGTCAAAGAAATTTGTTTGGGTTAGTTGCGATTTGTTATCTCCCATAAACAATAGCCTCCAGTATTTCAGGAGCTATGTGTCTTTGGGCAAGGGGCTTGCAGATCAGAGGCATTTTTGTTTCATGTTTCCCTATGGCATAGTAATTAAAACATAAAATGATGTTACTTTAGATCTCACGCTGCTCTGGTCAGTCACAACCTGGATGAAAAATAAGGTTCAAAAAGGTCACACTGATATGGATATTATTTCACTACCTCCCATAACTAACTCCAGCACTTACTGAAAAGAAATGACCCAATCAAAACAATGTTTTGGGGCCTAAGAAATGACTCAGCAGTTAAGAGCACTGACTGCTCTTGTAGAGGAACTGGATTTGATTCCAAACACCCACATGGTGGCACACAACTTTGTCTGTAACTCCAGTCCCAGGGAATCCAGCAACTTCTTCTGGCGTTTCTAGGCACTAAGCATGCATGTGGTCCACAGACATACATGTAGGCAAAACACCAGGACACGGGAATAAATAATTTTAAAACATAATTGCTTTTGTGTGAAAATTCCCTATCTCAAATTAAATATGCAATAAACTAGAGTAGTATGGCATTGTTGAAAAGGAATGATAAACCAGTTAATAGAAATAGTCCAGAATTAAAATGATGGTAAAATCAGCAAAGACTTTAAATGAATTATGATATAAATGCCATTGACATGTCATAGAGGTATGGTGTATAAGAGTCTTAATCCTAGAACTAAAAAATGTAAGACATGAAATTTAAATTTTAATGGATATGGTGAGCAACATGCATTCTCACAGAAATGATACTAGAAGTCAAGATGAGAAAACCCAGAAACATGAAACCAACCAACAGACACAAATCAGAACAGAGACTCAGTTGTCCATGACATAATATCAAGTGACTTACTTTGCTCATAACTAGAGTCCCAGAAAAAAAAAGATATGTTATAAATGATTTCCCAATAATGACCTTTTTCTTTCAAACTTGGTGGGATCAAAAAGAAAAAAAAATCCAACAGTAAAAATCCTATGAAAAATATCAGGTAAACCATAAATGACCAGCAGCAAAATCATCAGAAACAGTAATGCCAGAAGAGAACAGAGTGGACACACGGTATTTTAAGCACTGAAACTGAGAATAATGTCGGAATTTGTCAGAAACGCTGCGAGCTGCATGCAGTTACCTGCTCTGGTTCCTATTACCTGCTCTACACAGTGGTGGCTACAATGACAGAGGTTTCCTTGTAGTTCTGGAGGTTAGAAATACTTCTGAGTGATTTTTTTCTAAATATCTTGTTTGTTCCATGATCATTTTATTACTTAGGGTTTTCAGAGGAATGAAATAAATAGAATATATTAGATATGTGTAATATAATTTAACATATATCATTTCTATCTATCATGAGTATACATTGCATGACATGTTAAGCTTATATGTACCTGTGTCATATATGTCTATACATGTGTATGTGTTACACTTTTACTCATTACCTGCTTCGTTTACATGCTATGAAGAATAGGGTCTCCTGGCTATAGAGCATTCCATGGTGGCTGTAAACCGGCTGTCCTCTTCCTGGAGACCTGGGAAAGCCGATTCTGTGAGTCAGTTCTAGCACAATGGTATAGAAACAAAGAGAGCTGATGATGAAGTCCAAGTCCAAGGACATAAGAAGATGAGACAAGGTATCTCTATTTAAGAGTTAAATCAAGAAAAAGAGCATTCCTTTTCATCTACATTTTGTACTAACAAGGTCCACAGCACATAGCATGTGCTCGCCACATTGAGGAGCACAATCTTCTTTATAACCCCTGACATTCAAATCTAAATTTCATCCTGAAATGCCCTCAGATACATTTGGACACCTTCAAGTTTCAGTGTAACATACTCACTTCCACCTAGAACACAAAAATAAGGAAATAGCATCTTTCAAATCAAGTGAAAGTTAAGATTTTTAACCTATATTGCAGAAAACTAACCAACAAAGGTATCTTCCAGAACATTTACAAGGTTTTTTTTCTGCATTCTTCTGTGTCTTCCTGAAAGGACCAATCATATCAGACTGCACTCCAAATAGGCAACTTTATTTTACCTTAATTACCTTGTAAAATGCTCCACATCCAAACATAGCTGCATTTTTACTACGGGATCTAGGATTTCAATATATGAATAGAGAAGACACAATTCAGTCTATAACATCAGTCAATAAAAAGGCATCTTTGAAATGATAAATGGAAATAAAATAATTACATCATTATATAAATGAAATTTTAGAGGTCCAAAGTCTAAGACTAGGTGGTCCATTAGTTTGGCCTTCTTGTGAGAGCATTAAATGACTGTCATCAGTCACAGAGAAACACAGTAGGAATAACCACATGACAAACAGGAATCCAGAGAGATATGACTGAAATAAAGTTCAAAGATTATCACAGCCCTCTTCTGAGAACTGCCTAGAGGTCACATGGAAGTTTCTCTAATGATAAATACATGTTGTGAAGATTAACATTGACTTTCAGGCATTTTAGATTCCTCTGTTGAGAGTTCTTTGTTTAGGTTTGTACTCCATTTTTTATGGGATTATTCATTCTTTTGATTACCAATTTCTTGATTCTTTGTATATTTTGGAGATCAGACCTCTGTTTGATGTGAGGTTGGTAAAGATTTATTAATTGTTTCTTTCAGTGTCTGTGCTACTGAGGTTATATTTAGGAAGTAGTCTTCTGTGCCAGTGTGTTCAATTGTACTTTCCAATTTCTCTTCTATGAGGTTCAGTGTGGTTGGCTTTATGTTGAAATCTTTGGTCCATTTGGACTTGAGTTTTGTGCATGGTGAAAGATATAGATCTATTTTCATTCTTCTACATGTTGATATCCAGTTAAAGAAATGCTCAACATCCTTAGTCATCAGAGAAATACAAATCAAAACAACTTTGAGATTCTATCTTACACCTGTAAGAATGGCCAAGATAAAAAATGCTGATGACAACTTATGCTGGAGAGGTTGTGGGGTAAAGGGAACACTCCTGCATTGCTGGTGGGAGTGCAAGCTGGTACAGCCCATTTGATATCAGTGTGGCGATTTCTCAGAAAATTAGGAAACAACCTTCCTCAAGACCCAGCAATATCACTTTTGTGTACATATCCAAAGGATGCTCAATTGTGCCACAAGGACATGTGCACAACTATGTTCGTAGCAGCATTGTTTGTCATAGCCAGAACCTGGGAACAAACTAAATGCCCCCTCAACCGAAGAATGAATAAGAAAAAGGGGGTATATTTATACAATGGAGTACTAAACAGCAGAAAAAAATAATGACATCTTGAAATTTGCAGGCAAATGGATGGATCTAGAAAACATCATATTGAGTGAGGTAACCCAGCCCCAGAAAGACAATTATTATATGTACTCACTCATAAGTTGTTTTTAAACAAATCACAATCCCAGAGAACCTAGACAACAATGAGGACCCTAAGAGAGATATACATGAATCTAATCTACATGGGAAGTAAAAGAAGACAAGATATCCTGAGTAAACAAGGAGCGTGACATTGAAGGAGAGAGGACCTGCTTTTGGTCCCAGCCAGCCCACTAGCTTACACCTGAAATAATCACACAGAAACTGTATTCATTTAAACACTGCCTGGCCCATTATCTCTAGCCTCTTATTAGCTAACTCTCACATCTTGATTTATTGGCTAACTCTCACATCTTGATTCAACCTTTTTCTAATAATCTGTATGTCACCATGAGGTCATGACTTACTGGGAAAGATTCAGCATGTCTGACCTGGCAGCTCCATGGCAGCTCTCTCTCTGCCCTTCTTCCCAGCATTCAGTTCTGTCTACTCTGCCTACCTAAGTGCTCCCCTATCAAAAGGCCAAGGCAGTTTCTTTATTCAACCAGTGAAAGCAACACATAGGCAGAAGAACTTCCTACACCAGCATGGGGATCATGGGAGAGGACTGAAGGGAGGGGAGAGAAAAAGAGGGAAGCAGAGAAAAATGTATAGTTCAATAAAATTAATAAAGAAAAAAAAGATTAACATTGACTGTCAATCTGCCAGGTCACTTAGGAGACAAGTCACTAGGCAGGCAGGCCTGTGGGAGATCATCACAATTAGGTTAATTGTGGTTGGAAGATGTATATTAACTGGCACATTAATAAAATAGAAAAATGAGGCCGAGCACTAGCATTCATGACTCTCTTCTTCCTGACAATGACCAGCTGTCTCAGGCTCTAGCTATCACATTTCACATTGTGATGAACTAATGGTACCATCAACCATGAGCCCACATCAACTTCCCTTCCTTAACTTTGTTGGAGCAACAAAGAAAATGACTAATACTCATGATTAATTAAATGAGATGCATTTCTAATTATTTGAGTCATAACTGGCTGCTAAATAAAATGCTGACAATGTACTATGCGGAATGTGGCCTACATAAAAACACATGATCATGTTAACACAAACCTTAAGATGGGAGCAATGGACACCTACTATTATGCTGTATTAAAGTAAAAGTAAATGATACTGTTTGAAAATATATAGGATCAGTTAAAGAGAATCACTATAAATAACCAAAATCAGGAGTTACATTGAGTAAATACATGGAGAATACTGTGTCTGAATGTTTGTGACCCTCAAAATTAATGTTTTCAAATTTAATTTTTAATATTGTAGAAAATTATTAGATCATGAGAGAGCTTATGAATGGGGTTAGTGACCTTATAAAGACTTAAGAAAGCGTGATCTTCCGTTTGAAGAATCACAGTAAACACCATCTACAAAGCAGTGTTTACCAGATACTCAACTTGTTCACACAGTAGCTTTGACTGTCCCAAACAAATGACAAATAATCACAACAAATAAATTCCTGTCATCTATAAATTATTTTGTCTATATTATTTTAATAATGTTGGAGTCCCACATTGGGACAACATCTGTTGGGGTCTATCCTCAATGCATTTCTCACATTTTAGGGTAGGGGCATGTGGGTAGAAAAAATAGGAAAAACGGAGATTTGAAAGAAATACAGAAACATAGGATTGAACTGGTAGGGTAATCCAGTGAATACTGAATTCTCCTATGTTTATTTTCCATATGCTAATATGACACAAAGAACAAATAGAGAAATTACTTGCTTTGATACGTGAAACATGAAGCTACTATATCCTAAGTTAAGCATTTTGTTGTTTAGGCAGGGCATTCAATGACTACACCTTAGACCAAGCATCCTGTAGGCATCCACTCCCTGAGTCAAATCTCCTCTCACATCCTTGAAGGAGAAGGAATAAGCTTGAATTCTTTGACCTTTGATCAGGGAAGAATAGACCTACCTCTGTAGGCCATCTCAATATCCAAAATACCAACCCTAGGTCCGCATATCTTGTTCATAGCCACACCTTAAGTCAGACTTCTTATCAATAGCCTTGAAAGAGCAAAATCAGCTTAAACACTCTGACTTTCAGTCAAGGTAGAGCAGACCCACTTCTGTGGGCTCCCACATAATGGCAGTATGATATAACTAAAACAGAAATTATATAGAGTTATAAGAAACAAAGGCAAAAAGAGGAGTAAAAGGAAAACAGAACAGAGACTGAACGACCCAAATAGGAAGCAAACAGAAACATGTTATTTAACACTAATCAGAAACTGACAATAAATGTTCTACATAAACATCAAATTGATGTGAAAATAATATCCAACTATATGTGTCTACAGGAAAGACACAATTGAACCGAAAATCGTGCTGGTGAAGTAGGAGGTCTCATGTTTGTTTCCTAGCTGCCCAGACTCTTGAAATTACCACACAGAAACTGTATTAATTAAATCACTGCTTGGCCTATTAGCTCTAACTTCTTATTGGTTAGCTTTTATATCTTATTTTAACCTATTTCCATTATTTTGTATTTTACCATGATGTTCGTTGCCTACAAGCAAGGTTCCAGAGTGTCTGTCTTCGGTGGTGGCTCCATGGATTCTCTATTCCCTGCCTTCTTTCTCCCAGCATTCAGTTTAGTTTCCCTTGCCCAGCTCCGTTCTGCCTTGCTCTGCTATAGGCTCAAGACAGTTTCTTTATTAACCAATGATATTCACAGCATACAGAGTGGAATCCCACATCATGCTGGCACTAGTAAAGACATATAAAGCAGATATTTGATATAGTTGTAGTAAATTTCAGAGCAAGAATAATACTAGGAAGCATCAATTCCATAAAACAATGCATATTCAAAAAGAAAAATGAATAATTCATTGAAAGGACATAGAATTCTTAAATATTTATTTGCTGATAATATAGTTTTAAATCATATTTTTAAAGGTCATTGAACATTTAAACATCAAAAATTTTCCAACTGAAGTAAGTCCAGGCCCAGGTAGATTCACTGTTGAATTCTACCAGACTGTCAACATGGAAGTGCCCCTGATGTGCTAGTGTCTTCTGTGAAGTGGTTAGGAAGAGAATACTGCCACACAAAATCTACACAGAGATATGGCAACTGCAATAAGGAAAATGATAATTTGATACTCACAATGAACACAATTGCAAAAATTCTAAAAGAAATACTTGCAAACAGAACTCAAAAACTTATCAAAACTAACACTCACCATGAACTAGACAGATTCTTTCCATAGATGCAGGGATAGTTCAAAATATACAAGTCCACAACTGTAATCCTTCATACCAAATGGATTAAGGGTAAAAATCACATGGTCATCATAATATGTTCAGAAAAGGGTTTTGACAAAAGTCTAACATTTCCTTATGATAAAAGCCAGGAAGAGACTTGGAATAGAAGGAACATATTTCAGCATAATGGAAACTGTATACAATAAACCTATAGTCAACAGAGATAGTTTAAATTAAAATCAGGATCAAGACAAATGTTCATTCTTTCTAGTTTTTTTTTAACTCTTATTCAATATAGTGTCCGAAGTGCTAGATAATCAACAATGAAAAACTAAAAAGAATAAAAATAAATAGAAGACAAAATATCCCAATGTTACAGACAACAGGATTCTCTTGATATAAAGCTCCATAAAGACTCCAACAGAAAGCTCTGAGAGCTAATAAATACTTTCTGCAAGCTTATAGTACACAAAATTAGCATACAAAAAGCAATGACCTGCCTATAAACCAATTTCAAGAAAGAAATTTTGTAAAATCTCCCCTTCACAACTACCCAACGCAAAATAAATAAATAAATACTACATTAGAAGAAACCTAATCAAGGAAGCCAAAGACAACTATAGCAAAAACCTTAAAACACCAGAGATAAAATTTGAGGAAGATTCTAGCTGATGGAAGGACTGCCCATGCCAAGAGATCAGAAGAATATATATTATAAAAATGGCTATGGTACCAAAAGCAATTTGTAGAGTCAACACGATCTCCTTCAGTATTCTATTGCCATTCTTCATTGAAATATATTTTAAAAATCTTAAGCTATATATGGAAGCCCTGCTCAGCAAACAGGTCAACAATACAAAAGGTTTCACTATACTTGATTCCAAGTTATATTGAAGAGCCACAGTAAAGGCATCATGATGGTACCACAAAAATTGATATACGGATCAGTGAAACAGAACATATGACCCAGACATACGCCCATACAACAGCACCTAATTTTTATAAAGGTGCAGAAATAGAAATAGACTATAAAGATAGTCTTTTCCATCAGTTGTACTGAGAAAACTGGATATCTATGCAGAGAAGAGTTAAATTCGGTCCCTATTTCTCACCCTGCAGAAAATCAATCTGAAGAGATGAAAGTTCTTAGCATAAAACCTGGAACTCTAAAAATGATAGAGGAGAAAGTAGGTGAAACACTTCAAATAGAGATGGATCAGGCCTTTTCTTAACATAACTGAAGTTGCTAAAGAAACAGCACCAATATGTGACAAATGGAACTTCATGGGACTGAAAGGCTCATCCTGCTAAGATGTCACTTTGCTCCAAACTGATTCACACATTCAACACAAGTCCATCCAAAATATCAAGAGGCTTATTTTGTAGACTTTGAAAAGTTGACTCTAAAACTTAAATGAAAATGAACAGGGCCTAATGTAGTCAAAACACTTTGAACATTAAGAACAAGGATAGATTTATGTTTCAAGGTATAGCAATAAAATAATTAAGATTATATCAGCATATAAAGAGAAAATGAACCGAAAAGAAAAAAAAATGATTTTGCAACTATGTGGATAGATGAGTGTTCACTAAGGAAGAAAAGGAAACAGAAAGGAAAGGACAGTCTTCTTAACAAAAAACACTCAGATGATTGACATGCACAAAAAGCACATAAACAATGAACACTTAGATACACACCTCACACCACACTTGGAGGTTGCCCAACACGAACTGCAAGTACCAAACAAAAACTGCTAACAATTTAGAAGAAAATATTTGTGTGTAGGCAAAGATTTGTTTAGATATTCTTCAAGTTAACAATCCATAAAAGAACAAAACAATAACCTGTCTTCAAAGTCAACCTCCATTCTATAAGAGAAGCTGATGAATGAGTAGAGAATTGTGGGTCCCTCCGACTCAAGGGCCAGAGACAGAAGGATCAGGAATTCCCTGCTAGTCTGAGCCATACAGTAGGACTGTCTCAAGAAACCACCAGACTGGGCTGGAGAGATTGATAAAACCATAAACCACAAGGAAATAGACAGACACGATCTCCCCTCTCCCCGCACACAACAATCAAGCCAATTTTTTAAAAGGGCAGAAGAGACTAGGAGAGCTTCACCAAGATAATATGTAGATTACAAGAGAAGGAGGCCCAAAGGCATTGCTCATTATCAGATGTGATGAAAAGCCAACAGGACAACCCAACTCAGAAGACTGACCTCACTAAATGCTGACAGGACACTGAAGCCCTCAGACTTCACTGGCAGGAATGTAAAACTATTCCAATCCTATTGAAAGGGCTGAAAATTTCTTACAGCATCAAAGATACACTTCCATTTCCACATAAAAATTGTAGTAGATTCTTCCAATGTGAAGCATGGTCTACATTAATCAGAATACTCTCATGCATTATTAGCATGTATATTCATGGTAAGTGGATGCTTGAAACAAAGGTGCATTGTAATTAAACAAATGAACAAACTTTGCATGTTTCCACAAAGGAATGCTACTCAGGAGCAGATTAATGACATAATGTAGACAATCTCCAAAACATGCTGAACAAAGGAAACCAATATAGGAAAGCGTGGTTTTGTGATTTAGGTACTATGAATTCCTAATAAAGAAAAGTTAACCTATAGAGATTGAAAGCAACACAGCTTCTAGGTGTGGCAAGGAGTTTGCATTACTGAAAATGGAAGTAATCAGATGGAGATATGGATCATATCTGACTGAATATAAGTTAAGCCTATTCGAGCTGAGGTTTAGGAAGTATGGATTAGGGCTGGGGAAATGATTCCATGGATAGAGCACTTGCCTGTGCTAGCATGGGGACCAGATTTTTGGATCCTTGACACCCACATAAAAGCTAGGCAGGCTCAGTGGCTACCTGCATTCCCAGTACACAGGGGGCAGAGATAGGGGAACCCAGGGTAAGCTGGATTTAGTGTGATATTCAGAGAAGAATAGAGAAGGATATTGATGCAAATCTCCAGCTTCTGGTCTCCACATATGACTACATGTACATACATACCTCCCCACATACAATATACATAAAGACACACACACACACACACACACACACACACACACACACACACACACACACAAGTCTAGGCTATAGTTAGCTCTGATCACAAAACATCTAAACAACCCAAGCAGCAAGAATACGTACTCAATAAGCTACATCATTTGATATACTTACTTTTCTATATTCCTTTTTTTTGAGGGGGGCAGAAAGGGTGGAGGAAGGAAGGGAGGGAGGGAATGAGGGAAGGGAGAAGTTATTTACTGGAAATCAGGGGAGGAGGGAAGACTAGAGTGTGTCAGTTTGCTTTCAAAACAAACATTTATATAACTGAGTTTAAAATGTAACCAGCCCCTTTCAGCAAAGCAGATAAAGATCTAGGTTGCCTGAACTTGTTTGGCTGCTCTGTAAAATAGCTGCAGTGTGCCTGATATTGGGGCAGGATCATGCAGCAAGCAGCCCTTCTGTGTACCGGCTTCTGCAGAAGTGCCCTGTTGAACGGAGATCAGGGCAGAGTCTAGATCCTGAAGACTCTAAGAGGGGACCCTACCATCATTCCCACGTGATAGCAATGACACTTGAATGTGACTTCTGCTTCAAACTCTTTCTTCGTTTACTTCTCCCACCCACACCACCTGCCCTGAAACTTCAACCACAGTTTTGCCCCAAATAGAAGTGTTTATCTACTTCAAAAGCATGAGTTTGGCTGTTACCCTGTTTCTAATTACAGTGTTTATTGATCAGCCATTTAACTGGAATATCATTACTTTCCCTCATCTGTAAGATGGTTCGGTGGTGATGGTTGGAGACAGGATTAGGGCGTGATAAGTGCTGAGGAATGATGGCTGAATTAAAAAACCCGAGATTTTTTTAAAATGAAAAATCTAACACAAGGTCTCTTCCCCGCTTCGGCCCCATAAAGATTAGAAGTCTAAAGATATTCAGCGCCACATCAAAAAGATTCATTGACTATTTTCCAGATCAGGTTGGGTTTTGTGTCCAAGAGAGGGATTCTTGGCAGCCCACACTGGAATGTTGTTACCTGAACAGGATTAACAGAGGGTTAACTAAGGTCACTACATTTCAAGCTTAACATTGTCAATGATCTTTTTCACATCTAATCCTATCCAGTGGAAAAGAAATGGCTACCTCAAAAGAGAGCTGCTCCCCCAGAGAAAGGCTTTGTGTTCTGGAGAGCCAATAGTCAAATGAACTAGAGTCGGGATAGGTTTCTGTTTCAAAACAGCCACATTGCAAGTGAAAGTTTCAATGACTGTCCCAAGATTCCCAAAGTTATCTGTTGCTCTAAGGAAATAAAGATAACGTCTTTGAGGTTAACAGAGTGGCCCTGCCAAAGCAGATTCTAAGACAGTGGGAACCCTTGCCCTGAGCAGCCTTCCAAGGGCGTTCCTTTAGGAATGGCAATTGCACTGCTTTGGCTTGGCCATAGCATTTCCTTACTACCATATTCCTGTAGTTCCCGAAAATCAGTGTAGACTGAAACCAGCCTGAGCAATAGTTGTCTTCAACATTGTGGAGGGTGCAAGGAGCTTAGCTGAGCCAGGAACCCCAAGTTTAAAATGGGGCTTCCACAAAACCTTCCAGGAAGTTGCCCTGGGCTACTTCCAAACCCAGCAAGCTTTTGATCCCTCCCCAAAGGGCAGAGCACCAAGTCTGGGGCTACCAAAGTAAATAATGGGAGTAAACACGCAAGGTTTTTATGAAAATGCATCTTTTTTTTTCTTTCTAGAAATTGCCAGCACTGTTGCAACGCGGTTCAGTATTAACCACCATCTCTATTTAACAACCCCAACCAGTTCTTTGTAAAGAAAATGCCAGGAAGCAATTCTGTGAGGAGGGGAGACTGACAAAAACTAGGCAGGCACAAGGAGTGTTGGTAATGTCTGATATTCATTCATTCAGTGACCTGTGGCTCCTACCAGTCAGGGGTAATATGCATTAGTTTTCAGAATTTACCAATCTCAATGGATACGAATTTTCGTTAAACAAAATGAAATCTACATTATGACCGACATTGTTTCTCGTAGCAGAATATATATATATATATCAACAAACAAACCAAAAACCAAAAAACCAAACCAAACCAAGCCAAAACCAAAAACCAGGCTGGAATTCTAACCTTATATGTGTGTTTCCTAGAAGAAAAAAAATATTTCTTAGATCATTCTATTCTGCAGCAAGAAAAGTTTGTTCCCTTGTATGTTTAGAGAAAGGTAATTCTAATTGTCTCCAGTCAAAGAGGCCAGCTAAACTTACATCCGAGTCTTCCGAAGATGGAACATACCATCAAGATGCTGAAGGACAGAAGAGAAGGCTCTCGTGTTTGTAAGAGAAATGTTACATTAGATCCTTTTTATTGGGACCAGAGGAGCACATACAGAATCTACTTCAACTTGTCAAAGAAAAAACCAAAACCAAATCTTTCATTCTACTGGAATGAAATTTTTATTGAGAGGGCAGGGAAAGAAACTAGTAAAAAATGTATTTTAAAAGTCATTTTAAAATTCTGTCAAATAGTAGTCACATTAATAAAAAGCCAGGCTCCTGAGCATTTGCTCTTAGAGTGGATATTGTTTGGGGTTTCTTGTATAGAATATTTTGTTTGGAATACAATGAGTTGCATTTTTAAAATTGTCTCCAAAATTGTCCCATTTAAAAATTGAATTTTTATAAAAGAGGTATTTCTTAAGAATTAGCTGATTTAATGATTCACCTTATCCACCCACCCCCCCCAACAATATAAGCCTGTGCCCCCCCCCCATAAAGCTAAAAGCCAAACAAACAAAAAACCAAAGTTTCACAGAAACAGAAACAATGTATTCAGGGGCCTGGGCCCTGCAGGGGTCAGGGGCTCAGTGTGGAGGGTACTGTGGCAAAGCAGAAGTAGCACGGGCTCTCCTCCCCTCTAGCGGCTGGACATCAGAAATACAGCTTCCTTAGCAGATTTATTCTTCTGGGTTCATGTTAGAGAATTCCAAGGAAGTTTAATTAAAGACTATCCTATGGGGTATCAAGAATGGCTGAGATCAGGTCCTTCAGTCACTGATATTATTGAATAGAGCGTGTCAAATAGCATCAGCACCACCCTGATATTGCTGGGATCTCACTCCCTATTCGACACACCCAAAATACCCACCCTATTTTGCCTACTTGCTTGCATCTCTTCCTTTTCTCCACTTTGCAAGGTGGAGATGCAGAAGGAAGCAGGTCTAGTGGGTCCCTGTTGCACTGCATGGCCCAAACCAGTGCTGGCTGAGGCTGACCTTCCCCAGCGAGCCGCATAGCTTAACGGGGGTGCGAGACTTTCTCATCTATCATTTCCATTTACTCTAGATAATCCTGACTTTACACTTTCTAACTTTTCTCTTTGAAACTACTTTATAAATTTATATGAGCACATTAATGGTGTTCAGTACTAATCTTAAACTCACCCACTGTTTGCTGTCCCTCCACTGAGTGGATGGCTTTCTAGTCATATACACTTCAACTGACTCTATGGTGCACACTTGCTTTGCGAGCTGCCCAAACCTTAAATTAGTACAAAACTTGATATTACAACCACTATTACACACATGGAGACATTGAATCAAATTTGTGTTAGTATACCAATAGGAAACACAACAGTAATCAAAAGGTCTCCTTCACGTAGTCTTTGTTCTAAGTGTCCCAGTTTTAGCTGATGGCAGCATATGCACTTGACTGCCATCACTATGGGTGCAGTCACTAGAGCAACTTTGAGTCACTGGTATGATTAAGAATCACTATGAAAGCTGCTCACCTGCAGGGGCCTCCTTAGTGAGGGTAGTGGAAGCGGAACTGTCTCAGGTGGCCTCCTGGTGGAACCATAGATACTGATGGCTGGAAGCTGGGATGGTCTTATCTGGAGTGTAGCAAGCGCAGCTAAACAACTACTGTCATTTGCTATCCATTTGTTCCCTTCGCACCAGCTTCAATGTGCACGCTTAACCCTTGGCTAATTCCCTCCACATAGAACATGGTGAGATTATATTAAATTATTTAATCCTTTAAAGAAATGTACTTCCAAACACTTCAGTTAAATTAAAAATCACTTGCCAGAAAATATGGTTTTCAATGGCAAGTTTTATAATAGATTGTTGGCTATTTTAAAGACGACTCATCTATAATTAGGGAACTAGATTAAATCTTTCCTTTTTGAGACTGTGCTTTGTTGTGTAGCCCAGGCTCACCTCAAATTCTTGATCCTTCTAACTCAGCCTCTTTAGCATTGGAATTTCAGGCACCTGCGATCATGTTCACCAAATTGCTTATTCTTAGTGACAGCGAAGAACATTCAGGGCTGACAATTACTTAGTTTGGAATAGTAGTATATTTAGTACATGTTTGGATGAAATTGGACAATAAAGATGGTAGAAGATTGGAATCTAAAAAAGACATACACATTGAATGCACAAAGTGAGAACAGCCAGTTAGACACAGGGACCATCAAAGGACTGGTTTGTACCCTCGCTTCACATTTTCAACGTCAACTGAATTACATAAGATAACTTAGGGAGTAGCCAAGCACTGACCTCTCATTTTCTTCTCTGGTCCTAGTCAACCTCAGTGCCCATACCACACTGAAGTTTTCCTTCATGCTGTTCAACAATCAGTGAATATAATAATACCTCAACAATAAACCCTGCCTTGTGGTAGACTCTGTCCAGATTCTACAGGACAAAGCGCCCCACTCTTTAAGAGAGGGGAAGAAAGCAGGGAAGCACGTGGCCTGCTGTGTGGTTTAAGCGCTCTGATTCATACAAATAGAAAAAGACCCAGTTCCTTCTTGCAGATGCCGAGGAGGGAGAGAGAACATATGGCTGAATATCAGATGAAAGTGTGGAGCCATAGAGGTGGGTTTCCCCAAATGTGGTGCTCAGAACTTTAATCCCTTCAGATATTTTCATCACAGAGATCTCAAAAATGATATGCTTCACTCAATGAAGAGTTATTATGATATATTGCTGTGTTTGATTCTTTGATGTTTCCCAAAACACACGTCTTAATCAATGTTCAGGCATTTTATTTTTGGACCACATACGATTCTATTCTTAACAAGTAAAACCATATAAAGACATGTGTCCATTATATTCTCGGTATTTTCCACGTGACACACTTCTGTGCATATTATATTATTAAGCAGGGACATATGAGAAGCAAAGTCTTGCAGGCAGAGGGCTGAAAAGAGTGACTAATAGTAGCCTATGAGGAGAAGGTCACCCTAGAGAAAGGCGACCTGTGCAACTGAGTTTGGAAAACTAGTAAAGAAAAATCGACCAAATAGAAAATAGAAAAAAAGAGCCACCCTCAGAAAAATAGGGGATTAGACAGAAAACTCAAAGCTAAGTGATAGGTACCCCAATGCTAAGAGAATAACATTCATCTCTTATGCAATCAGCAGCCTAAGGCAAACTGCAACAAGAAGCATCATGACTCAACAACTTATCCCCAAACATGTTCTCAGAGACACGTGTAGACCAAAGGAAGACAAAGCCACATGGTGGGAAAGGAAATCAGGGTTGTAAGGAGGCCCCACACTTCAGACTAGAACATCGAATGCCCAAGGCTTTTCCTGTATAGCCGCACATGCTCTGTTTACCCTGCTTCTCTAAGCCTGGCTTCCCTCACACACATCCAACACACCCCCAATTCTAGCTTCTCTAGGAAACTATTTCATCAGAATACACAATAGCGGTAGTTGCTATTCAATCAACCATGAAAATTTAATCCATTTTTCTGAACTTTTGCAGTGAAGAGTCAATCTTGTAAAGACCCAGAAGGATTCAGTGAAAGAGTACAAGGGTCCTTTCACTCAGAAAAGAAGGGTGCTCCATTGCTGGCATCAGGAGACAGGCAGAGGGGGTCAGTGCAAGCTATGTTTCCAGTCCATATAAGGAGAAGAGGGTAAGAGGAGACTGAACCCCTTCCAAAGCAAGGGGGAAGAGGAGACTGAACCCCTTCCAAAGCAAGGGCAGATACTGGCAATAAATATGGGCCATACTCAAAAAAGAGGGGTGCTTTAGACATGCGAGTGAGAGAATATTTTTTCCTGGACAGATTACCAACAGAGAAGCACACACATGTTCTTAGCATGATACATATGACACTGGAATCTTCATTAGAGATGTCTTCCCTAGACTTGGTAAGCAGTGGGGAGTTATGGGGAAGGGTCATAGGACAAAAAGAAGTGGTTTACAGTAGAACACTGGGGAAACTTAGGCCTGTTTGCCTGATTTCCCATGGTGTCCATTTCTTTGAGCAGACTAGTAATTTCCACTCAAACTCAAGGGAGAAAAATTAATTCCTCTTCAACTCAATCTATACTCACAACTGTTAACTATATCAGTGGCAAGCTAAGTTCTAATTTCTGGTTTCAACTACCATGTGGCATATACCAGTCAATTTTCTGTTACTATAACAAAAACCCTGAGTACGCTGTCAAGAAACATTTATCTAAATCACAGTCTTGTATGTCAAAGAGCATGGCATCATCTCAGCTATGCATCTGCTCAACATGCTGAAGAGCACAGAAGACCACAGAGCAAGCATCATCACAGTGGCAAGCGACGTGCATGTGCATATAAGAAAGGGGAGAGAAACACACACACACACACACACACACACACACACCACAGGAGAAGGGGTCAGACTAACTCCTTTATATCAATCCGTCAGGAGCCAAAGAGAGTCCCATGAAAACTTATGCAAATCCTTCTGAAGGCAGAGTTCACAATGCCTTATTTATTTTCCTTTGTGTTTTACCTACTAAGGGGTCCACCATCTCATAACATTGCTACACTAGGGACCAGGCTTCCAACATATGAGCCCCTGTGGGTCTTATTCAGACCACATCCAAAACAGAGCACCCTACCATCCCCAATTAGTCTCAAGTGAAAAATTGGAACTTAAGGCCCTTAGGAATGTAAGTCGTACTTTGCATGAGGACTTAAGTATTTTCACGAAGGAAAATCTCCACAGTCCTGGTTGCCAGACTCAGAGAATATCTCAACTGAAATGAAATGGTACCCTACTTCCAGCAGGCATTTTTACGGTTTCTATTGTTGTTGCTGATAGTGGTGGTTTGTTTGAGGTCCATGTTTCTGTTTCCCATGTTGGCCTAAAACTGCTGGGCCCTAGTAGTTCTCACTTCCAGCTTCCCAAGTACCTGAGGATGCACGTGTTTGCCACGTGCCCAGGCACGAGTTAGGATTTTTTTCCCATATGAATAAACCCATTTAATTCATTCACTCTAGAACACTCTGTTCATCTGTGGAGTTTGTCAGTGACTGCTCTGAGACACGGTGGCTAAGGAGTGGCGTAATAGCGTAAGTCAATTGCAAATGAGTATAGCAATTATATCACTCATGGACAACTTCAGACAAGGCCCACTCTCCAGTACCTACAGTGCAGGATTCCTTCTTTCTTTCCTTCCTCCCCTTCCCACCTAAAGTTCTCTGCTCCTTCCATTCTTTCTTTCTCCTTGACCATCGTGTTCTGAAATGCATGAGAGAGCAAAAGTACTCTTCAATAGGAACCCACATTTTCTAACATTTTTTTTTTACCAGAGTGAAATTTTGCTTATTTCTTTGATAGCTAGTAAAAGATCCTTTGATATGGAGACAGAGACAGACAGACAGACAGACGCATACACACACACACACACACACACACACACACACACACACGGGGGGGGAGGAAGGGGGTAGGAAGGGGAGGGAGAGTGAGAGAGAGAGAGAGAGAGAGAGAGAGAGAGAGAGAGAGAGAGAGAGATATTTTTACTTGAAGATGTAATTATGAGGCATGCCTGTGCTCTATACTGAACACACTCAGCCCTGTTTACCCCATCCTCCCTAGCCATGGTTTTCTTATGCAGTTTTTTCTTTTGGGGACAGAATCTTATTATGTAGCTCAAGTTCGTCTTGAAGTTATGATCCTCCTGCTTCAGCAGGAGCTTTCATTATATGCGAAATCTACCTAACCAATTCGGCCACATTTAAAATTGGTTTGAGTTGAAGAGAAAGAGTGTTTTGTTACAGACAAAGAGCAACTATAAGCCTGGGGGAGAGAAGTGGCCTCCCCTGTGTAAGGTGGAGGAAGAGAACGGAGTAGCATGTGATGTGAAGAAATGTCCTGTGGGAGATCCCCTGAGGGGAGCATAGTTTCACACCCCTTCTCTGATTGTGGCAGCCTAAGAATGCAATAAGTCTATGAAAGGTTTAACGGTTATTATGTGATAAAACAAATATAACCCACATTCTTTTCCTTGTCCGTCTGTATTTCTTTGATTACAAATTATGAGTAAACCACTGATTACGCCTTGGTGAAAAGCCTTAGACTTCATCTCCGTGAGATAAAGTGTTTATACAGGTAAGATTTATGAGCCCAAAGGAAAGCAAAAGTGAAAAATGGATGAATAATGACAGGCAGGAATATACCAGTGGCTGCTCCTTTGGAAACTGCACTTTGTGGCATTGGATATTCTAAAGAATAGCCAGGTTTCACCAAAAATCCTTAGGAAGTTTTCCCATGGAAAATCTTTCCTTAGAATATAGAAGCCAGAGCATAAATTGAAGAGGCCTCCTTATTCTTTACTCCTGAGCTTTACGAACAGAAAGTACATAGGACTGCTCTGATGTTTAACACACAGTTAACTTTGTCTACAGAATGACAGGACCCAGCCTTAGGAAGTCAAAGTAAATTACAATGTTCTCGTTAGGGGAAACAGACACATTCCCCAAATGATGAAGACTGCACTGTGCATGCCGGTGCATACTGAATTCCCTAAGGGAGAAGAGTGAGCCCCACCTATCTTCTCAAGACACAGGCCCTTGAAATAAACCTGGGTTTATTCTAACCTACGTTTGTCTCCATTGTGTTGACTTTAGAGCAGTAAGGAATATCATGTTACTACAGAAGATGGAAGGGTAGAAAAACTGCTTTGGTTATGCAATCATTTGACGCCCATAGTCATGGGTTTCTTCATTTGTTGAGAAGGGGTTTCAGGCATCAGGTGCAGGTGATCAATTCTGCTGCAGGGCAATTCTGAGGACAATCTGTATCCTTTAACTTTTGCAGTTAAACAGTGGGCTGGACCCGTGGCCCTGCCCTGCCGGCCTCCTCCCATCCTCAATGGGCTGTTCGTACCTAGCATCTTAAGTAACAATACCCCACTTCCAAAAGGGGGAGGTGGTAGGAGTTGTTCTCCTCATAGAGCAAGAACACAGACAATCCCAAAGACAGAATACAGGAAACCTACTGCAATGAACTATGAATGACATGGGCATACCCTGCCTATGTACAAGTGTCGTGTGGTTACTAAAGAAGCAAATGGAGGAAAGATAGTATCGGTGTTGTTCATATAGTCACTAGTCTGCCATCTGTTTCTGGAAAATATTGTCTAAAATGTTCATACAGGATACTGGGGAAAAATGTTCCTTAACTCAGGTACAAAATTCAGTAGTTGTTTAAACTTTATTTTGATTATTACACCCCCCCCCCCGCTGGAAATCTAAACTAGAGAAGTGTACATAAAGATAGGCCAATGTGGTTGATAGTTTATCCGAAAGTGTCATCTGGATTATCTAGATGTGGACCCTAATTCGCTTCTCCCATACCACTTGCCATGAGAGGACCACTGTGGCCACGAGTTGGTCTTTGGACCATTCTCCTAACTGCATCACATGTGGCTCGGCCAAGGGAGCATGTGTACAATATGGGATCTCCCTAACATGTGGTCTGAGATGAGCTCAAATGTTTCATCACAAGGAATATTACCTTAGTCTCCATCCATTTTCTTCCATAAGATCCATTTAAAAAAATTACTAGACAGAGCAATCTGGTTGTTTTCCTAACTGGGAGCCTCTTCTACTCCTAGGAATTATTTCCGATGTTTCCTTAATCAGTCTATTTGCCTCTCTCACTCCATGCCCGTGCTTTTTATTCTTCTTGGATGTGAGAAAACAACCTCAAAAGCTCAGCGTGGCTGATGGTTGGTACCCAATCATCCCAAGGGAAATTCTCCAGGAGCTGAGAAAGTCTCTGTTGCTCTAAACAAACAAACAAACCCAGACACTGCAGGACCAATGAAGAGTAAAACTGTGATTATTATTTATATTGGCCGTGGTATAGATCAAGGAGTAAATAACACCCGGATGGTCATTTCTATAAAGATTCTGCCAGTAGATGCTGCACTTAGTCTGGAAAAGTGGTCTTAAGTAAGGTACACATCACACACTTCTCGGTTTTATAATCAAGACTGTCTTGGAATCAGATTTAATTCAAAACAATTGCTATTCTGAAAGGTTGGAATCATGCTGCCTGCATCTGCTTAGACACCGTGTGTTCACATGGAAACCAGCTGCTTGTCCCTGCTTCTGGAGTCTCTGTAAAAAAAAAACAAGCAGCAGTTGCTTTCTGAAACTCATATGCTGGAGACAATGCACATTTTCCCGTTCCTTCACTGTGTGAAAGATACCCATGACATCCCACCATTCTCTCAGTTTCTTCATAATTTAAAAAATGAAGAGAAGAGACAGCAGATGAAAACTATTATTGGTCCAGTTTGCATTATTCTTGGATTCTTTTTCCTTTTCTTTCTATTTCCAATCCTGTCCCCAAATGATTCTATCATATATTTATAATCTTTAATTCACATTTCTTGTTCAGCAAGTATTTATAAAGTTAGCAATTGTATCTAAGATTTTATAAGTTCTGCCTTCCATCCAAAATGATAATTAAACAATGGGCTCACCCAAGGACTGCAGAAGACTTTCATAGCCTGGGACAGAAATCCCACAGGAGATTTGAACCAGATGCTCTTGCCTTCCTCTAAACTCCCTTCCTCTGTCCCCTTTCATCCATTCCTCCCCTCCTGCCACTAGTTCCACTTCTGAGTAAAACTCTGGCATTAATATTGTTTCTAATATAGTAAACTGAGTTCATGATATAGATTAAAACAGTAAAGCAGGTTATAAAGCACCCATATCTATAATAGAAGATACTTTTTTTGTGGTCTTTGCCCCCACTGGAGGCCATTTTTATTTATTTATTTATTTATTTATTTGTTTGTTTGTTTGTTTGTTTATTTATTTAAGATTTATGTCTCTTCCCCGCCACTGCCTCCCATATCCCTCCCCCTCCCCCAATCAACTGACCAGGTTCGCTGCCCTGTGGGGAATCCAAGGACCACCCACCTCCTTCCAGGTCTAGTAAGGTGAGCATCCAAACAGCCTAGGCTCCCACAAAGCCAGTACGTGTAGTAGGATCAAAACCCAGTGCCATTGTTCTTGACTTCTCAGCAGTCCTCATTGTCTGCTATGTTCAGCGAGTTTGGTTTTATCCCATGCTTTTTCAGACCCAGCCCAGGTCAGACAATGGCAAAAGGGAATGAGAGATTACATAATTCAGTAACCAAAATCCTACCTGTGTATGTATCAGGCATGAGACAATAATATTCTTAGATGTAGGTTGAAACTTCAACACAGACTCCAGATAGGAGACCAGCAGGCCTTGAGCCCCATCACCCTGCATAATCAACTCTTTAGGCTCTTATCATCTCAATGAATCTGGAAGCAACCAGGACCTTTCATTATGGACTATTCTTTTACCCCTAAACATTTTTTGATTCACTGATCTCACCTCCCTGATCTATAGGCATTTATAGATTCAATGCAAAGAATTTATCTTCCATAAATTTTGGTACAAATATATGCTTATCTCTCATGCTGGTCAGATGTGTTTCCAATATGTAGATCTTTTGCTGGTAGCTGCAGAACTAATTCTGCGTCTGTTCCTTTCCTGGATGAACCCTGGCAAGGGCTCAACAAGTCCATTCACATCCAAGAACCTTGATCTCCGGAGTTCTGGCTTAACTACGATAAAAACTATATTCCATTTCATAGTTCTACAAAACTACGTGGTATGTTATTCTTTAATTATTGTACCAGTAGCAAGATTTTATTTCTAGAGTATATCCCATGGCAATGACAGATGTTATATGCAGAGAGTGCCTTGTCAATGTACTTTTAATCAAACTGCTAAAAAACACATGGAGGAAATACTACATATGTATGAACAATGACCAGTCCTTACCCACATTGATTTAATGAACCAGAGAAACGATCCCAATGATACAGTTTTAGATTGATTTTTCAAAGCTCACCTTCGTTGGGGGCTGGAGAACTGGCTCCATGGTTCTCCATTTGCTGCTCTTCCAGAGGGTGAGTTCACTCCCCAGCACCCAGGTCAGGCTGTGCCTACAGTTCTCCGGACTCCCACCCCTGGCCTCCTTAGGCTCCTGTACTCATGCAGACATGCTCACCTCCACAAAGTTAAAATAAATCTTTTTAAAACTGCATGTGTTCCATAGTTAGAGATATAAAATCTCAGGGGGTATATTATTCCACAAAGACATCTGTTTAGAGAAGGAAAACATGACTGTGACACTAATCTCTTTTTCACCCATTAACGTTTAGAACATGTTGATATTCTAAAATCTCATCACATTCTTTAGAAACTGAAAATTTTCAAGTTGATTCAGAACCCTTATGTTGACTGTTGTAGAACATCTAGTCACCTTTTACCTTGAATGTTGGAAATAAGTTTCCTAGGTTGTTGTAGGAGGCTGTTTATTTGTTCCTAGCTGCTCAGTCCCCAAATAATCATACATAAACCATATTAGTTGCAATATTGTTTGGCTAATAGCTTAAGCATATTTCTGGCTAACTTGTATATCTTAAAGTAGCCCATCTCCATTAATCTTTGTATCACCACGTGGTTATGGCTTACCAGATAAAATTCCAGCTCATCTCTTCCCTGTGGCAGCAACATGGTATCTCCTGACTCCGCCTTCTTTCTCCCAGCATTCAGTATAGTTTTTCCCACCTAGCTCTGTTTTGCCATGCTCTGCTCTAGGCTCAAAGCAGTTTCTTTATTAACCAGTGGTATTCACAGTGTACAGAGGGGACTCCCTCATAACCAAGTAGCAAAATCATGGTAAGTATATCATACCTCCCCAAAATATGGTCAGAAAGGGCAACATTCCAGAGAATTTCACACTTCAGAAATTTGTTACAATCCTGATATGTAAGGACATAGATCCACACAGGGACACACCAGTCTGCAGGCGACTGCTCCTCATGTGTGGCCACGTGCACATCTTTAGGACTGCAAATCTTTAATGTTTCAATGCCATTCCTTGTCTTTCACTGCCTTCCAGTATTTGAAATGCATGGTTTCCTTTACAAATATTCAGAAAACACCCAACCACCAAGTGAGGGCCAAGGCTGCTTTGCAAATCTACCCCATCTGATACCAGAGTGAGAAAGGTAGCTTGTGCATGGTTTGTTTGCTTTCTAGCTGGAAGGCAGAGGATGTGCCTCTTGCTTACCTGCCCGGCATGTCAAGGCTCTAGTCATTAGAAGTAGATAGGTAAATTCCACTTTACCTTTCTCCCCTTTATTATAAATCTGCAGCATAAACCACCCACCCCAAATAACAGCAACAATAACAACAAAAACAACCAAAAGGTTACCAGGTGGTGGTGGCTCACCCCTTTAATCTCAGCACACAGTAGGCAGAGGCAGGCGTGTCTCTGAGTTTGAGGTCAGTCTTGTTTATGTAGAGGGAGGGAGGGAGGGAGGGAGGGAGGGAGGGGAAGGAAGAGAGGAAGATGGGGAGAGCTAGAGAGGGAAGGAGGGAGGGACAGGAAGAGGGAGAGGGCGAGGGGGAGGGAGGGGGGAAGGAGAGAGGGAGAAGAGGGGAAGGGAAAGAGTGAGTGAGTTTGGAAACATCCAGTGCTACACACACACACACACACACACACACACACACACACACAGGCCTCAGTGCCATTTGAAAAGGTACCTAACACAGAAGAAAGTAAACATCTGGCAGATAGTTGGATCTCACACAATATCTTCTAGGTTATCGAGTTCAGCAATCTGATTTCCTGTTTCCCTGCTTTTTCAATGACTGTATCTTTAAAAAGCATGGCAATGGATCTATTTCTTCTAATTAATCTGACATAGAAGAATAGGGAAATATAATAAATGACAGAAATCACACAATTTCCTGGTTGGTTTGAAAGCTAAGTATCTGGCCTATTATGTAAGTACTGACACTTCAATTATGGGTAAAAACTCTTGCTGGGTTTAAGAAACTCCCATCGAAAGCCAGTCTTTCTTGTAATACTAAGGCACATTCATGCAACCAAGGGAGGAGGCTGCACTTTCCAGCCTGGGATTCTTTGTACTCAGCTTCCCCTTCTAAGCAGTAATTATGAAGAGATGAAATGGAAATGAGGCAGGCGCTTTGTAAGTTTATTGTGAAGTCTGGACTATAATGAATAACAGTGGTAGCCCACTGCCTCTGATGTCTCCTGCAGCCCCACTCTGCATCCTATAGCTCTTCATGCACATGGATGCTTTAATAGTAACACGTGCAGCCATTTATCCTCATTTGATAAAACACAGTGTGAGGATGCGGCCCACAGTCTCGTTTCACAGACAGGCACAGGCTCAGAGAGCCAAAGCCCTGACTCTTCATTCTTCACTTCTGAATAATCTCCAGTTCCTTTAGCATAAGACCTTTAGCAGTTTTCTGAAGCATAAGGCACTATGCTCCACAATAAACACAAACCCAAGAAGGCAAGAGGTGCAGGAGGGTACGGATGACACCATCACAGAAAATGCTGTAACAAACAGACAGGAAAACTTTAGAAAAAAACCCTACTGACCAGAAAGCACCAAGTGCCTGCAAACCTGCAAGCGTGTGGGTGATGTGGTGGCTGTTATCCAAATGACAGTATTTTGTCTTTTAAGTGTGTAATTTAGTAAAATTAAGACTAAGTCCCTTGAGTCTCTAAAGAAATGACTTGTTTTTAAAAACAAAACAAACAATAACAACTAAAACCCCCAATCCTTTCCTATCAACACCAGACACAGCCTTCCTTATATTTGTGGAAATCGCATAGGAGCATGGCTTACTGATGAGTTAGCTGTTGCTGTGACAAAAGCACTTGACTCACAAAAAAGGAAGCTCTGTTTAGGCTCTGGGTCTCCAGGTCTTAGCCTGTGACTACATTGACCATTGTTTCTGGGACTGTACTAAGGCAGAATAACATGGTGGGAGCCCCCTAGAGAGAAAGGGAACAGGTCTCAGCACATGTTTCAAGGACACCCCTCAAATGCTTTAGTGTCCTTCTGTTGGGCAAGCCTTACCTCCTATAAGTGCTATCACCCACAATGCCACACACTGGCAATCCACAGCTGTTGAAAGACATCAAAGGCTAGACCCCAATGCTTGCTTTTTAGTGTCTTTAGTATATGTACATGCTTGTGGTTTGTGTTGACGTGCGCAAGCATGTGTGCAAGTGTCCCTGTGTGGAGGTGTGGAGATCAGAGAGCACGGCTGAAGGCCTATCCTCTTTTCACTCCACATTATTTTAAACTAGGGCTGGATACTAAACCCAGAGTTGAAAAAGTGGGCAGGACAGCTGGCCACTGGTCCTGATTGAAGAATGCACCTGTTTCTGCCCCCTCCCCAGGTCTGGGGTTACAAATGTGTACATGGCATCTACATAGGTGCTGGGAAGCTAAGCTCAGGTCCACTTGCTTTTGCTGAAGGTATTCTGGGGGTGGAGTCATCTCCCCAGCTTCTTGGCCTTTACTCAAAAAATGTAAGTAAACTAATGGGGAAAGTCTTGTTAACCAATAATCTTTAAGAAGTGGAACCCAGTTTAGGTGTGGCTTTCTGGGACTGGGAGATAAAAACCTATGCCCAACTCAGGTGCAGTCACCAATGTAGATCTAATTATAAGAAAAAGAAATATTCAATATATATATAATTGTAAGAAAAATATGCAAACCAAATTTTTTTTAAATTTCTTTTTTTCTTTTTTTATTGATAAAAGGAGAATAATAAAAAAAACAAATTTCCACCTCCTCCCAGCCTCCCATTTCCCTCCCCCTCCTCCCACTCTTCTCCCCCTCCTCCCACTCTTCTCCCCCTCCTCCCACTCCTCTCCCCCTCCCTCTCCAGTCCAAAGAGCAGTCAGGGTTCCCAGCCCTGTGGTAAGTCCTAGGTCCTCCCCACTCTGTCCATATCTAGGAAAGTGAACATCCAAACTGGCTAGGCTCCCACCAAGCCAGCACATTAACAAACCAAATATTTTTATAAAAATTATTTAAACCATCATTCTGAAATTAAAATAAGTAGAAACCAAATATTTTTATAAAAATTATTTAAACCATCATTCTGAAATTAAAATAAGTAGCTGGCGGTGTGTGTGGCAAGTGAGTATGTGGACTCGGTGCTCAGGGTTTTTGCAAATTCTGTAGCAGATCATTGCCTATGTACTTACTCTAATTATTGTGATGTATTTTCTATAGAAGTTACTTTCTGAAGAATTAGGTTTATAACCAGCAATAACTGAACAGTTTGATTTATACCTAAAAAGTTATTTAGGGCTCTATTAGCAAATTATTTCTTTTAATAAGAACATGATGGCATCTAAGTACCTCTTTACTGGATTGAGGAAAATCGTTTCCAGACACAACATTCACAGAAAAGATAAAGACAATGATTGTAATGATTTGTTTTAAAATCAGATAAATATCTCACTTAATGCTTTTTCATAACCGTAAGATTTGTATACTGGTTGCCTCCCTCAACTTCTCCCAGAGGTAGCAAGTGCCTATTTTATCCTCAGCTGAGAGACTTTCTATCAGGACACTTAAAAGCAGCAGGGTACATAATTAGGAGAGCCTGCCATCTGCAGAGCCCTCCAGGTGCAAGAGACATTTGCTTTATTTAATATTACCTTAGCATTAATTTTGCTTCATTAATTTATATCATTCATCCTTTATTTCAAATTAGCATTGCCAAAACTAAGTCAATAGATATCATGTCTTGATTCATTCTAGTGAACCCCTTATAGTGTGAACAGTATTAAGCAGCTTTTGTGGCTAGGAAATGACTAGCTAGCTTTCACAGCTGAAGAAAAAACTATCAACAAAGTTCTCGTTGCACTGGAATAAGTTTCCAAGGGAGAAACACACCACTTTAGGTGGCCCAGGTGATGGAGGTGGGTTATCTATCTGTTGCTTTCATTAGTTAATTAATAAAGAAACTGCTTGGCCTTTGATAGGACAGCAGCTTAGATAGGCAGAGTAAACAGAACTGAATTCTGGGAGGAAGAAGGCAGTGAGCCAGACGCCATCCCTCTCCTCTCCAGGCAGACACTATAGCTCTTCTCTCCAAGATGGATGCAGATTAAGGTCCTTTCCAGTAAGCCACCACCTCGTGGTGCTACACAGATTATTAGAAATGGGTTAATCAAGATGTGAGAATTAGCCAGTAAGAGGCTAGATCTAATGGGCCAAGCAGTGTTTAAAAGAGTACAGTTTCCGTGTAATTATTTTGGGCATAAGCTAGCCAGGCGGCTGAGCGTCGGGAAGTGGCCCGCTGCTCCACACTACTCCCAGGCACTAGCAAAATACAGCATCACAGAAAGACTAAAGTACTTTCAGTTTTTAAATCCAGAAAAGTCTCCATTGAGTTGATGACAATAGCAATTCTCCCTTACTAACAAAGAGCAGGCCTCACCTTAAGACAAGAGAACCTAGATAGAACTATAGAACTTTTGCTTATATTATTTTGTAGTTATGGTAAGTTATACTGACTTCTCAGACTAGTAATGAGATAAGCTTTCTCTCAAGACAATTCAAGTTGAATGTCTTAGTCAGGGTTACCATTGCTGTGATGAAACACCAAGATCAAAGCAACATGTGGGAGACAGGGTTTATTTGGATAACACTTTCACTTCACTGTTCATCACAAGGAAGTCAGGACAGGAACTCACATAGGGCAGCAACCTGGAGGCAAGAGCTGATGCAGAAGCCATCGAGGGGCGCACTCAACCTGCTTTGCAATAGAACATAGGATGTACAGTCCAGATACAGCTTCACCGATCACTAAGGAAATGCCCCACAGCTAGATCTTATGGAGGCATTTTCTCAAGTGAGATTCCCTCCTTTCAGATGACTCTAGCCTGTGTCAAGCTGACATAAAACTAACAGGGACAATAACTCATCTTTGTAAAAGGAAAACAAACAAATATGAAGGCATGAGAAGTACTATAAAGATTGTAAAAACACTGGAATTTTGAAGATTTTCTGTAAGTTGATTTGTAGCCAACTATGGCATCCATTTGTATATAGGAGAAAAGACAACACTGAATAAAAAATGAAGGTTAAAGACTGAAGAAAATATTAAATGTTTTTGTTCTGTATCTTTTAAGAAAGCACTAACTACTCTAATTGTTGATTGTTTATTCTTAGCATGATGGAAATATTTTATATTCTGATATCTCATTCAATCTTACAAATTAAAGTGAACCTGTAGTCAAAGGTGAGTTTCTGTCCTGTCCCATTCTGCAGTTGCTTCCCAAATTACTGCACAGGAGGCTTATATTATTTATAAATGTTTTGCTGGTAGCTTCGGCTTATTACTAACTAGCTCTTACACTTAAATTAACTCATAATTCTTATTTATGTTTAGCCACGTGGCTTGGTACCATTTCTCAGTGCAGCATTGTCACCTTGCTTCCTCTGTAGCTGGATGGCAACTTCTGACTCTGCCCTTCTTCCCAGAATTCTCCTAGTCTACTCATCCTGCCCATACTTCTTGCCTGGCTACTGGCTAGTCAGTGTTTTATTAAACCAGTTCAAGTGACAATTCTTGACAGTGGACAAAAGCATTATCCCACAGCATAAACTTGTACATTTTATCTAATAGAATAAAGTACTTCTAAGTTAAGGACATTTAGGGGAATGGAAGTGTTAATGTGTAATACTGTCAGATAGACTCAGACAAGAATTGCAATTTCTAGAAAGAAGAAAATGCATATTTCCCAATTGTAAGTGTATTTCTGAACACACATGGTAAGAGAGTAAGGATCACAGAATATTCAATGACACAACAAACAGCTGAATGAACTTAATGAGGGTAGGAATAAACACTTGAGTGATGTCCCAGGATACGCAAACACACAGCTGAATGAAATAAGGAAGACAATTCAGGACTCAAAAACTGAAGTTAGCAAAAGAGAGCAATGTTAAAGAGAACTCAAATTGAAATGATGATGGAATTGAAAAACTCAATAGCTTGGAAAACTCAGGGGAAAGCCTTACAAATAGAATGTGTCGAGGAGAGAGAGAGAGTATTGGAAGGTACTCGAAGATAAAGTAGAGGAAATGGGCCACACAAGAAAGGAATACAAGAAATTTACACACACATGTTTGCACATGCGCCCATACACACATGCATATGGAACATGAAGGAACTTTGGGGCACCATGAAAAGACAAAATTATAGGTGTGAATGGAGAAGAATGCCAGGGCACCAGCATGGATTAGCTTTCCCACAGGATTGCAGACACCATCTAAGAAATAACACTCAGCACTAAAACAAAAGGAAACCTCCACACAGGCGCCTAAGGCAGTCTTCTGAGCACTGTACTTTCAAATACAAATATTTTCAGTGGGACAATTCTGAGATTATTATCACCCATTTACCTCTCTGACAGAATTTCATTTAGGGCCTTCCGTTAGAGGTTCAGCACTTGGCTTGCAGTCAAATGCCTGCACAAATATTTTGCCTTCAGTTTACAATGAAATGGACAATTTGGAATACTTGTATCTTGAGGCAAGAGAAGCTGAAATGTAAAGAACACAGAAATCACTTTAAGAATACTTATTTTCCCTGGGTTTCGTACTCTTTTATATAGACATTTTCTTGGCACCAACAGCTTTATTTTTTATCTCTTGAAGTAATGGAGGCCAATCTAGCCTTACAAACAGCTCCCTTTGAAAGGGCAAAGTTTAACATTAATTCCTAGAAGACAAAGTCCAGGGACATCTTTGCACAAATCAAATGCATTCCAGATCTGTCACGAACTGGAAACAACACAGCAGGGCTGTGGGAAGCGAGCGATGAGAGTTCTGACATTCCCACACTGAAAGCACAAAGCCCAGTCCTCCCATCTCTCTGCAGGCAACCTTTCAACTCCCAGCTTCACTCAGAGATCTGAAGAGGGGCGCTGGCATTCAGACAACAAACTACCTGAGCAAATCTAAATGGGCTTACTGCCATCTACCTCAGACAAGGAAAGAGCTCCCTTCCTTTCCTCATGTCTGTCAACATCTGCTTTCTCAGGATTCTTAAGGTGAAAAAAGAAAGGAAAAGAAAAAGACCTCTTTTTATGTCTTCTCCTTCATGATTCAGTCTTCTGGTACAGGAATTCCATGGACTTATTATGCTCCTTACTACTCCCGATGCTACAAATGGGTCAGTGTGAAGTTAACACATCATTACTGCTCTAATTATCCCTTGGTATTAATGAGGGACAGCACCAGACATCTGTGGTTGTCTCCGAGTTTAACTGAACAATAACACTGAATTTATAGGCTATCCATTGTCTTGTATCGTATACAACACTAATACTATAAAATTAATTTTAAACTGTTTGCCTAAGGATGTCCTTCTTACATCACAAAAAACCCATACATTTATAGAAAAGAATAATGTAGGACGCACGTGTCTTTGTTCTTTTAGACTTGGTAGAAACTATGTATTTTTCCTTTCCAATTTCATCTCCTATCCCTCCTCCTCATGTTTGTTAATAGCAGCTCAGAATTTCTTGTTAGACAAATACAGTCATAGTAGTTCAAGATATAAAAATACATTATTAATTATCTAGGGTTCCTTTATAAAGTACTGCCAACTGGTGGCTTAAAACAATGTTAAGTTTATTTTCCCATAATTCAGGAGGTCAGGAACTTGAAATCAAGATGTCCCCTTAAAGGGCTTCCTAGGAAAGGATCTTTGGTTCCAGGCATGCCTGGGCTGATATCCTTGGTTCCTTCTTCACAAGGCCATCTTCTCCCACACGGCTGAGTTGTCACAATCACAGGAAAGGGCCCATCCTAATACAGTCTGGCTTTAACCGCATTGGCAAAGATTGCATTCGGAGACTCAGGTGGGTATGGATTATTAGGACAGCATTACGACACGCACCTGGCTGTTTGTTTTCTGGGGGCAGGGGTTGGAAGGGTAGTACTTCACCACATTATCTCAAACATCAATTTGATTGCTTGACTTTTTCCAAGGGCTGATAATAGTGTCCCCTACTAAAATCTGTTTGACTTCAAACCTCCACAAGTTCAGCATCCATAGTATACCAGGCGAGGATTCAGTCATACCTTCGCAACAGAGAGTCATTAAAAGAAGGCCAAAAGCCTATAGCTTATCAGAAGAAAAAGATGGATTTGGCTAGGCGACCACCTCAGCTGACAAGGACTGCCTGAAGATTTGTTGCAGTCTGCACTGATTTTGAGTTTTGAATGGATTACTCAAGGTTATATAAAAATATCTTCTTATATTTGAGAAATTAACTCATAGCATTTCAATGGAATGAGCTATCATTGTACAGAGACCCAGTGAGAGAAAATGCACTCTCACCAGCTAATTTGAGACAGAACCCAGAGACAGCTTTCTTGCTCTGTTCTCCATCCAGTCTTGCCTTGTTCAGGAAGATAAATTCCATCTGAAGCATTTTAGTGGTTTATAAACTATATAATAGTACAATATTACAGCATTTGTAGCATCCTTGAAAAACGAGAGCAGAACACTTCTCTCCCTATGTCGTCCTCCTTTGCTCCATGAGCAGCCTTCGACTCTCTGGTGTTAGAAAACGCTGCGGAGGTAAAAACATTAATGTTTGCACAAGGAAAAGGTGTCTAGAGTTCTTTATATTGCATGTATGGTGAGACTCAACAATTTAAAAAGGTAAATCCTGAATAAGAAAACTTCCCCCCAATATGAAGAAGAGAAAAAGCATCGACGGTTTTGTTGTGCGCCACAGAAACTTATTTATTCACTTCACATTTACACAAGGATGCTTATAATAAAATATCTGTACACGACTCCTGCTACAAATATAGATAATATTCAAAGCAACTTTATAGATTCTAATGTAGGAGTTTCACGCTCTAAAATGGGACTGAACACATAATTCTTCACCAGTTGTCTCAGTAAACAGCTCCATCTGCTTTCTTAAACTATTGTATTATAAGATGTTAATACACGGCAATGAAATGAACTTACGTTAACCCCCTTAATCTTTCTGTCAATTTATTAATGGCATAAGCCAAAATAATTACTAACACACTGCCTTTTCCTCTGTCATTAAGATCATTACTAATGGAAAACAATAGCACAGTACACTAATATATTTTCAATGTGGTATCAGTCTGTTAGGTCAGCACTAGGTTTTGGGCTCTTTTTTGTCTTCCACGACTAGATGGTTGTCTTCTTCCAGAAGAACCACAGCCAACACAGGGGAGCATCATTATTTTACTTATAACAACATGAAAATACAGCAGGTCAAAATGTGAAAATGAACACCAAGATGTGTATTAAACACAGTTTTGTTTTAAAGCTTAGTAAGACTGCTAAACGCTAGCAGAAAAATATTTATTAGAGGAAGAAGATCTACTATGTCACAAAGTTCACAATTTTAAAAGAGCAGATTATCAAGATGATTGTGAACATTTTTTGGGGGGAATGGACAGCCAGATTGGGGCACTTTTCTAAAACTCCAGATTGTCTCTCTTTTTTTTAATTTTTATTTTTTTATCCTAATTTTCTGAAGCCATTTCTCTTGTCCAGCTTTGGGTTGTTTTGTTTTCATAGTACCAAGATGAGTATATAATAATTTTGTCCACATGATTAAAAATTGCTTGATATCTTCAAAACAAAAATGCGGTTCACCTATGCAAATATCCCTTTCTTTGAGTTTAGGACCATGAAACGGGAGGAGAAAGGAAAACCAATGCTCAGCTGTCAGGAACAAAGCCCTAAATGTTTCTCTCCCTCCTTGTATTTCCCCCAGTGAACACAGGATGTCCACATGAACAGTTCCACTCGGTTACAGTAGGAGCTGAGTACGTGGCTCGGCAGTCAGTTCAGGAAAGAACCATGAGGGTGACAGTGCCTTTGGTCCGTTTAAGGATGGCAACTGCTTCTTCATGGGTCACTCCTTCTAGACTCTGCCCGTTGACGGCAATGATCTGATCGCCCCTTTTTAGACGCCCGTCTTCCGCGGCTGCTCCCTGCAATTATAAAGTAGACTTGTTTACTTGCGAAAGAATTCAGCCCACACAAAGAGAAAGAGCTGAACAAGAATGCAAATTGCTCTGCATGTACACACACATTGCTCCCGGCGCCCTATACCATTAGGCGTGATGAACACACACAAAAGAGGCCTTTCTCCAAAATGGTTTGAACGCTGAGATTCCAATCTGGGAGTGAATTTAGCAGTCAACAGAGTAGCTGGATGTTTTTTTGGCTGTTTAGCACAGCAGTTGGTAGCAACTAAAATTAATAAAGAATATTTTGGCAATTGCCTAGTAGGAGCAATTTCATAGAAACAAGGTCTTTCTATCCATAAAGAAGACCCACAGTGGGACAAAAGATCAGTGAGGAACAAAAGCAACTTTATCAAACAAAGCTATAGACTCCAGAATCCAGGATTTCCAGATACAGAAAGCTCACAATGGAGGCTGACCAGAGCAGAGTAAAAGTGATGATTTCAAAGCCATTCCAGGACTGGGGAAGATGTTGCGTGTGCAGTACTTGTCCAGGATGGATGAGGTCCTAAATTCCATCCTCAGCACATACCCCAAACATGAGGCCCCAAACCACTTCTATTTGTAATTTTTTCTAAGCACTGGAAAGCAAGACTGCTCAAGCTATCTTGATTCTTACTGTAAGGGTGGAGAGTCTCTTCCTATTTCTATAGGACCTAAATAATTATGATTAAACACAGACATCCGATTTAAAAAAAAAACTCCATCTTAAGGCATGCATATAGAAGATAATTATGCAATTAAATATAAGATTAAAAATATGGAAAAGTTAATGAGGAGTGTATAATGATGAAATTCTTAAAATATGTTCTAACTAGCATGCCTTAAATAAATCATTCCTAGGCCGAGGAAAAGGACTGCATGGTTCTTCTATTCATTGGCAAATGCTGCCTGTATTTTTGGATATACCAATAACTTTAAAAGAAATCTCACAAATTAAGCCTACAGCTAGCTTGTCACAAGAGCAGCACTTTAAACTGGTTGAAAACAGTAGTATTTTTCTAAAATAATAGAACAAAAATTCCATAAAATAAGGGACCCTAGCACTTAAAGATCCAGATGGAATCTTTGCAGGCTGACATTCATTTGTTCTTTTACGCTGTTAATGTGAGACTCTTAGTTCTCTTCGGCAGGAAGCAGTGTTCAATTTGTAGTTTTTGAAAGTGGGTCTTAAAATAATATCAACCATCGTATGTGTCTCTATTATTTTAAAGACTTCATCAAAATAGTCTCTTTATTCTAAACATTCTTAAGATAGTTTAGTAGATGACTACAACTATATGCAAAGTTTTCTTTTCAAAAGTAACTGAATCCCTTGACTGTATGAATCATGCTTTATCGCAGATGACATGTCTGCTTAGCACTCCTTGAATTTAAAACACGTTTTTCTTTTCATTTAAACTTATAAAAGCCCTAGCTAAAATTTGATATGCATCTTGTGTGTTTTTCTGTACATACTTTATATTTCATATCTACAAAAGAACATAGAGGAAAAGATGTCAGTCTTTGACAGTAAATATATTATGAAACTCTGTTTTCAAAGGATCACCACATACAACTTGCTTTCAAATGAAAAGGATAGACTTAATTATTTTATATATATAATGCTGAGTTTCCATGGAGTTTCAGTTTGAGCTTGTTTTCCTTTAAACATAACTAAACCTCAGATTGGACAAAAATATTATAATGACCTGTTCCTGCAGGGAATTTAGAAAGAAAATATCAATGTTAACCATTTGGCATCACCTCACGTCATAAACTAATAAGCCAGCTGCTGACCAGTGTTAATTAATGTCTAGCAGGGAACAGAATGGTTAAAACTTGAAAGCTTACCTTTGCAAACACTGTTTTAACATAAATTGGTAAGTCTCCATGAGGGCTGCCATATCCTCCCACAATGCTGAAGCCTAAGCCATCTGGTCCTCGGTCGAGTGTTATAGTTTTACACTGTGGAGGTCTATAGAAAAGGAAGGAAAAAAGAGGTCTGCAGCTAAACACACACACACTCGTGCACACACACACACACCATTACTCTCTGTGCCTTCTGTATTACCTGACTCAAACTACGGAACAGAAATTCTCATTCTTTCATCAGTTTTCTGCGAGAGGAGAGGGTGAAAGCTTAGAGGACCATAATGGAGAGTCATAAATAATGGTCTCCACTTAAGAAAGGAAAATTAACTATGAACAATGTAGGGGCAGCAGCAAATAATTTGAAAATTCAAATAGGCTTCTCTTTACTCTTCCTCTTTTCTAGTGCTTTTACATTTAGGGTTGTTTCTCAATATATTCAATGTTTTCAGTCAAAAGTTCAATCAATAAGAGTAAGATGTCCTCTCAAAACAAAACAAAACAAAAATAACAAATCAAAACTGAGAACTTGGTAAGTATAGTAGGGTGAACGGTTGTCTGTAATCTACCCATCTCTGACTGGGTTACTGTCGTCTTAATCTATCTATCTCTGACTGGGTAACGGTCTGTCTTCTACCCATCTCTGACTGGGTAACTGTCGTCTTTAATCTATCTATCTCTGACTGGGTAACAGTCTGTCTTCTAGCCATCTCTGACTGGGTAACTGTCGTCTTAATCTATCTATCTCTGACTGGGTAACAGTCTGTCTTCTAGCCATCTCCGACTGGGTAACTGCCTGTAATCTCTCTGTCTCTGACTGTGTTGTCTATCATCTACCCATCTCTGCACAAGTAACTGTCTTTAACCTATCTATCTTTGACTGAGTTGGTGTCTATAACCTACCAACTTTGACTAGATAACTGTTCCTGATCTACCCGTCTCTGACTAGGTAACTGTAATCTACCCACCTCTGATTAGATGACTGTCTGTAATTTCCCCACCTCAGACAAGGCAGCTCTACCCACCCCTGACTCGCTGACAAAGCGTTGGCACTTTCTACTCATATTTCTCCCCTTATTTTACCTCTGTGTGAGTGTCAGATCATGTATCGGAGACTGCATTTGTCCGGAGCATTTAATTTGAAAGTAAAAAGTGCTAAACCACCGATAGAGTATGTGCTCATGTGCTCACCCTAAATCATCCGGAAATATACTGCTTGATGTTAGCCCAGTGAAAGCGAGACATGGATTGGCAAGCTCCTGCTGGTGACCCGTGACCACACTCACATCTCCTCCAGCAACCACCTGTGTGTGGGCAAAGTGAAAAGACAAGAACATATGTTCATGCGGCTTAAGAGAACCCAAAAGACTTTTTCTCCAAAGAACAAACTTGGCATAAAATGAGTATTTTACTGCCTACTGAATCAAAGAAATGATTAATATATTATTAAAAAGAAAGGAATTTCACAATGCCCAGACACCTCTTAACTGTCCAGAGAGTAAAAATACCCTAAATCAAATCAAATTCTACAATTTTCTTTGATGTATATAAATCATGACCTCATGTGCAATTATTTTTCAAAGATCTTTAGAAGCCATGCCGCTCACCAAGCACACAAAATTCTAACAATTAATCAGTGGTTGCTAAGGCCCTGCATTTTTCCCTTTAGATATAAAATGAGAAATAATGAAGGCATCAGGATGAAATGTTACCAAACATGTTTCAGAATGCTTCCTTGGAGCTCTCATTTTCATCACTGACGTTCAAGGGATATATTAAATTAAATAGTGGCAGGAGACTCACTCAGTTTTATTTAGCACCAGAGCTCCTGTGTCCTCAGGCTGAGCAGCGCCGGGGATAAAAGCCTTACCTGCATTTCAATGGAGCCAGAGGCATTCTTCATTAAGTTAACTGCTTGTGTATGAGTCATCCCTTCAGTGGATGTGCCACAGATGGTTACAATCCTATCCCCAACCTGCAAGACAAAGAGCCAGCATGCAGAGCAGGGCTGACAGGCTACCAGTCTTCTCCACCACTCACAGCACACCCGAGTTGCCCCCACTTCTGAAATATAACCCAGGAGACCACTAACTCAATTCTAAGAAGGATGCACTACAGATAAGTTGATGGTTCTAGGGGAGAGAGAGTGAGGAGAAGAAAGTCAGGTCCCTGGTCCTTCTTTCTCCTGAGTAAGCCATTACTTCTTATTAAAATCATAAAGTATCAGTGTTGTTGGAAGCCAGATTTTCTCTGGACATCGTCACTGTGTTAGATGAGACTGTAAGTCAGAGGTTGGCAAACAAAGGGCAGCAGAGCTGAGCTGGCACACTGCCCACTGCAGTTAATAAAATCTGCTTGGAAGACAGCATGCTTACTTGGCTATTTCACAGGGCAGAGCTGAGCAGTTGCAAGAGAGTCCTCTGCCCCAGTTTAAAGTGTTCCTGACTCTACGGCACCATGGTGGAATCAGTTTCTCAGCTTCCATCATAAATTTAGAAGTGCTAAACTACTCACTCCCAAACTTGAGGTTATTTAACTAAGATACGATTCTCCTGGAGACCTGGTTTACAGCTCAGGCATTAAAGATTTTCCTCCAGAGTCCAAGCTGCCAAAGTAGGGCCTGCTGGCTCAGCAGGAAGCACTAGGGCCATCCCACAACCTTGAATCAAATTCGTGCGTTCTATAGTATTTAAAATCATATTTGCATTAAACTTCAGTAAAATGTTTAATAAAATGAAGTAAACAACATCTTTCAACAATGGTCAAGTCAGCACTTGAACCTTAAGACACATACAGGAAGCGTCCCTCTGTCCTTGGCTCTGAACACAGGCTTTTCTTTTGAATGTGCTCCACGGTTGTCACTGCCTTACCATCCTGCACCTGATCACATCATGTTCCTTTTTGTTCTTCTTTATCTTTCACTCACAGGAAACTCAGCCAAAGCTTCACTATTTACAAGCAGATTTAAACCCCAGCCATAGGAGGTTGGATGGAGAAGGTGGGAACACTGGCTAGATTTGCAAGGGCCGTTATGGTTAGCAGAGAAACTTACTCGGAGTTTCTGGGTTTGAGCCGCAACACCGTTTGGATGCATCATGGCAATAAATATAGGAACATCGCCAAGTGGACTGCCCACTCCTCCAGCAATGCTGATCCCCAGGGAGTCAGCAGACCCCTGCCATGGAACAGACAGATTATGGTCAATGGAGTATTTTAAACTGACCTTTTGCTTGTTCTCTGACACACATATTCTGTTGTCAGACAGGATCTGCTAGGTATGAGGGTGGAAAATACTTCACCTGACACAAGAGGTTTACAAAAGCAAGCATCTCTTTGGGAAGTAAAGCAATCAACACATGCTAAATTATGTTGAGACTGAAAACTCAGGAAGTGAGAAGACAACAATGTGAGAACCAGACTTAACCCCTGACTGTTCTCTCTTGCACGTGGCCCATTAGGCCATGTATTCTAAAGAAAGGCAAAAGAAATGAGAGGTAAGGATTATTTTTTAAAGGGGCAGAATGGTACCCACTTTTGACAGTATAGAAAATATAAATAAGGACTTTTCATTGTATCTAAGAAATTTGGCAATGATTGAATTGTACTATTTCCACTACTTACAATATACATATGTATATTTCAGATGGGCACTGTAAAAATGTTCAGTAAGAAAATACAAAGAAAAATGCCTTGAAAGACAGCACATTACCTTCTTTATTTCGACTGTTCTTAATCCCTGAATTTCAGATGCTACTGTAAAGGCAAAAGCAGATAAAACATAGTTGTTAAAATATTTTTAGGCTTATTGCCATTTTCGCCAAAGCATGGAGCTGGATGCACTCCATGGGCTATTTTTTCTCCAGCGGGGCACACTGGTTATCAGCAATGCACAGGGTTACATCCAGTTCACACAGAACTGTGTCCCCAAGTGAAAACTGTGCATGCCATCCCATTTCCCCTCTCGTTTCAGCTTGGATTATGTAATTGTACAATCTACTCTGGATGAAATGAGAACAGACTATTCTTTGGAGAGAAAATCGCTCACACAGCTGAAAGGAATAGTTATGGATGAGTTAAAAAAAATCTATGCACTAAGTGTCTAAATTTCTAGAATATTAGTCACACTGCAAATACAGACTGCCATATGGCGAGTTCCTTCAATTTAAAAAATTCCCAACCAATGCATCAAGCCAAAACTCCTCTGCGCCATGATTTTATGTAATTAAAACACAGGAGGATTGTGTTATCTTTTTCCAAAATTTTTGTAATCTTAATGAAAAAATAAGGCCTTGCTTAGTGGTATTTTCTGATTTACTGGAATTACACTCAACACAAAAAAGGAACAAAATCAAATATACTACTCTGCTTGGTAAGGAAGAAATTACAGAACCTTGATAATAATGCAACTATACTTGTAAAGCAAATGTAAGCGAGAGAGCTGCCACAGGGCATGTCTGCATTTGCTCGGGATTTTGGCCAGTGCACGTTTATATCTCCATCAGGACATGAGATGGTTTGGGGAGGAAATGGGCTCGGTGGTAAACAATAAAAAAAAAATCAGTGTCAACAGCCAAATTTCAGAGCAGTATACTTCATGCATAGAATGTTAACCAGTCTTACGTGCGTTCTTCTTTGCGTTACTCTCCAGTGATTCAGATGCATTTACTCCAGGTAGGGGAAGAGTGAAGGACGACAGGCTACTGTCACTCACCTAAAATACAGAGCCATTATTACAGACAGCTCTGCGAAATTGTAATTCCCCTAAGTCCAAAATGTTTCACTATTTTCTGTGTTTCTCTCATCTAATAAGAAACACTGGTAAACAGCAGCGATGACTGGAAATTTTAAGGGCAACGTAAGGTAGTTATTATTTCTTTTTTCTGCTTAAGGAATAATGATACAAATAATTGAAAATGAAAAGATAGTTGAAGTCGATTTCAACCTATGTAAAATTTTCAGTTTCACATAATCTCAAGGCTCTCCTCAAATTTAAACAACTACACATTGGCTAGGGCCGAAAACAAGGGCCAGTGGGCTGGAATCTAATGCAGACATTAGAAAAGATAGTAAATACTCTTTATGAACAGACTCATGAAAATAAAATTCTGTCATCAGAAGATAATACTGTAGAAAAAAACTTGCCAAGAATCAAATCATTCATTTATTATATTTGTGTGTGTGTATGTGTGTGTGCATGTTCATCTATGTGTGTTGGGGGGCGTACATGAACACGTAAGCATTTGTGAATGGAGGCCACAGGTTTACCTTTGCCATTCCTCAGGAGGCATCTGCCTTGCTTTCTGAGCCAGGGATTCTCACTGGGACCTGGAGCTGGCCAATGTGGTTAAGCTGGCAGGTCAGAAAACACCGGCTGCCTTTATCATAAGACCCAGAAAAGCACCACAAAAACTGGTTCTTTCACTTGTTTCTGGGACTTTCACTTAAGTCCTCACGTTAACTCAGCATACACTATCTCCCTAGCTCACAAATCAAGCTATTTTAACATCATAGTTCTATAAAGAAGATGGTTTACAATCATCCACCTGGAATTTTCCAGGTTAATACTGACTGATGTTCAGTTGACAGTATCTTAAAAGTGTGTCACCTTGACTGGATCTGCCTACACTGATTAGGTAGCTAACTTTGAGACTGTGGAAGAAGAAAGCTGGAAACAAAGTCCCTCCGAATCACCAAGAGCCCTCAAGGCCCAGTGGCTGGCCAGCCATGTTTCCCTTGTTCTTCACTGTCAAACTCTACACTCAGCTTCGCATTGCTGGAGGGCTGGACCTGTGTGTGAGAGCCTGGGAAGACTCTCGGGGGGCATCTCTGAGTTCCTCTTTCCCCTGGAGTGGTTTTGTTCATAACCCACATCTACCCACCTGGCTGCTGTGAGAAGGCCTCCTCTCTGAGTGGAATGGACCCGCTTTGACTCTTCCAACTTCCAGGGTTACTGTGCCTAGGGAACACTAAGGGAAACAGTTTATGAAAATGTTAAAATTCTATAATCATCTTTAGAAAAACACGGTCTAAAACTAAAGGCATCTTCCTTTTGTGATTTCCATAGAAATCCTTTGGAAAAAAAATGTTTTTTAAACATTTAAACTCATGAGAATAATAATAACACAATAGCCATAAGTGTCCATCTCAGTGTTGCACTATTTACATAGAGATCCTTCTTACCAAGACAGACAGGACTTGAGAATTAAGTAATTTCTTAGGAAACACCAAAACCATAAGGGCAAATGAACCAAGGAAACTCAAGAGTTTAAAATACAAACCAAAACTCCCAAACCACTACCCACACAACTTACTTTTCTTTTTGATGGGGGAGTGTCATATATCAATCTGTTGATTTCCTTGGTTAAGCAATAAAGAAACTGCTAGGCCCATTGGATAGGCCCACCCTTAGGTGGGTGGAGTAAACAGAACAGAATGCCGGGAGGAAGAGGAAGTGAGGTCAGACTCCACAGCTCTCCTCTCCGGAGCAGACGCCTCAGGAGAGACGCCATGCTACCTGCTCCAGGGAAGACGCACACCATGCCCCAGCTCCGACCCAGGATGGACTTAGGCTAGAATCTTCCCGGTAAGCGCACCTAGGGGCGCTACACAGATGATTAGAAATGGGCCAGAGCAGTGTTTAAAAGAATACAGTGTCCGTGTAATTATTTCGGGGCATAAGCTAGCCGATCCAGGTGGCTTGGGGTTTTGGGGACGCAGCCCCGCCGCGCCCATATTACTACATCTTTTAATAGAAAAGGTACTCAAATAATCCAGTCAAATTTCCTTGATGCATGGTAGTTAAGCGGACCGACTCTACAATACTTAGATAAATACGTTATGAGCTGACGCTCAGCAAAAAAATGCAGTGGAGTCCACTAATAATGAAAGTGACACAAGGCGGTGTCTGAGATCCAGGCCTTTTACAGTCAATTTTCCTATTATTGCAAAAACGCTTCAATAAAATTTATGTACGTACATATGTTATTTGTATATTTAAGATCATCTCTTTTAAAATTAAGAACAGCAACAAGCTGGAGCAAGTGAAACATACAACCTATAAATGCTATGGTTCTCATTGTGCACTGCCTGACTATTTTTAACATGGCTGGTTGGACTGACTTTAAAATCATTTATGTTATCTTAACATCACCTCTTCTTTTCTCTTTCTGTAAGATCTGTCAGGCTTACACAGAGCTAACAGACATTCCTAATTTATCTCCAAAATGAAGCTATTCTTCCTCAAAAAATTCTATAACTCCAGAGGCTAGGCAGGTGGGTCACCATGAGTTCCAGACCAGTTTAAGCTACATAGTGAGTTGTAGGATAGCCTAGGCTACACAGTAAGATCCTGTCTCCCATACCAATCCCCTGTATCCACAGAAACAATCCTGTTCACTTTGTTTGGATGACTTTAACGAACAAGATATTTAACATGTGCTCTGTTAATAACTAATAATAGCGCAATGCAGGTGCCAGGTCCTATCCAAACCATAGAAGTTAAAAACCTCCACCTGAGAAAGGCCTCTAGCAGGCCACTCTAAGAGGTTCCCATAACAACACAGGCCCAGAAGCCCTAACAGCTGTGGCGTCAGCACAACTACAGGCTCATGGTCACTCAGACCCAGATGTGGGGAATAAATAATGATGGTGTTTTCAAGTCTGTGCTGAATTAAACTTCAGGAGAAAAACACATCTGGCAAAGGAAAATGCAGTAAACAACACCTCACTTATAATAAAATCTCCTCTAGAGACAGGACCGCTTCCTAATAGGAAAAATCTACCTCCCACGAGTCTTTTCCTAATGAATAGTCTGTACTTCGCAGCTTATTCTCAGGATGACTCCACTGTCTAACAGAGAACAGTTCCTCATGAAGAGCTTCCTTCTGAGGAAACCTGCTTCACAGTGTACGCTCCTCACAGTGACGCCAATGCTGATGCGATGGGAGAGTACTAATTCCCCTGCAGAGCAGGAGGAGGACACAGCCAGGACAGTGTGACATTAACTCTGAAATACAGCAACAGTGTTGACTCCAACGGAAGTGGGCTACATGCTGCCCTGTGTGAAGCAGAGTGAGATTCTGCCACTTGGTGTCACACTAAATACAGCTCTGCTGTGTTTAGAAGGGGTTCAGGAAGGATCTAAAAAAGAAAAGCCAGAAAACATGACCCCCTGAGATGCTGTGGGGGTCCTGGTGGCCTCCTAATGCCTTAGAGGAAAGACTTACCTTAAACCAAGTTATAAGAATAAGTCCAGAAAACAAAAAAGGAAGAACAGATGTTAAAAGTGGTCTGAATGTGTCTTCCTCTTAACATGCACTTTAAAAACCTGCTAAATTATTTCAGGTATGTGTGTCATGAATTCTAACATGTTATTAGGCAAATATACAACAATATAATAAATGATTATAAATTGACTATTTCATCTGAGATGACTAATAACACAGATAGTTACTATACAAAACTATGTTTGCTACTTGATTTCTACCTTGAGCAGGGCAGCAACTGCTTCCTGGGTGGCATTACGGACATCTTCTCCATTCACCATTAAAATCTGGTCCCCCTGCATCAGTCTCCCATCGGCATCTGCAATGCCTCCTTTGACAATATCTGATACAAACACCCCAGTGTCATTCCTGCAAGCAACAGTGGACTTCAGCATCAAGTCTGGCTCTCAGCTGCAATGCAATGCTTATTTATCAAAAGTAGTTATTCTAAGCGACAGTTTCTCCATCTTTAAGATTTTATAGTTTTGCACAATGCTGAGAAATAACAGTGAATTATATCTTAAAATGGAATTTCATAAATTGAAATTCTCTCACGGCATATCTAGTCTTCATCAGTTATGTACTATGAATAAGTGAGCTCAGCAATTCTTATTTTATGGGCCGTACACGGAGAAGATGTTAAAAACAGCACTGAGGAGTCAGTGGCACTAAGTGCATGGCTTTTTCCACACCACACTGAATTCTTTCTATCAGCACTGCCCGATAGTCATGTGAGCATGCTGAGGTTATCATTAATGCCATTAACATTACTGAAAATACATGACAGATATGCACTACAAACTGAAACTGTTGCTTAGAGAAAACCACAGTTTACTATGATGTCTTTAGGTCATTACATATAATATAGTTAACTTTACATACAACTAGATTTATTGAAAACAAAAAATCTTACTGTTTCACAAAACTGAAAACAAATCCCTGGAATTTTCTATTAAGACACAAATATAACTGTAAATAGGATTGTACGGCAAAAACAGAATTGCACAAGAAGACTTCAAACGTATTATCTGACCATATAATTATGCCATCTAACCATAGGTTTTCTACTTTCACATAAGATGTTAGGATTTATTACCAGAAGGCTGTATTGTGTCTGGTCACCTAACAGACCACAGCAGTCTTGCAACTGACATGAGAGTGCTGGCGCTATGTCCCCCAAACAGCCTACTTTTCCCAGATACACTTCCACTGAGATTTGAGCAGCACTTTCTCTATGCGCTAAAAAAAAGTTAGGTCTTTGGTTTTCTATGAAACAAAACAAAACTGGCAAATATGCCCTTTAATTCCAATACAGAATTATCTGGCTGCAGAGTGGATAAACACAACTCAGAGACGGTGCCTCACTGGAAGGCTGCTCTGACATGGGGGCTTGTGCGGACTAAGGACAGCTGGTGGCAATGTGGGGCTCCTGCAGCCTACACAGAAGCTGATTCTGAGTTCTGATTCATCTGCTTAGTTAGTCGATACATTCTGTTCCTGATGGTCTTATAACACAGAAGGAAGAAATGTTTATGAAACTCACTATTCCTTAATATTACCTCTATAGACATTGGTTAATATAAAATATGTACCAATATTCTTTAAATATTAGATTTCAATAATAAGGAACTGAAGTAAAGTGCACTCACTAATCTTCTCTGATATCCTACTTTACGCTTCCAGTCTTCTGCTGGTGGCACGTGGGACCATGACCCTTGTCCCTAGACTCTCTACCCTCTGTCTCCTTTAACAGAGCAACTATCACCTTTTCTTGAAATCCTTTGCCTGTCCTCTTTCTTAAACAGAGAACACTGCTGGTCCCTTTCATATATTCCTTTCTAGCTCCCCCAATGGGCCTCTGTGACTCGCAAGAAATTCACTTGCTATAAGAATTAAGAGTTTCATTCATCAGAGCATGATTTTAAAAAAATTAATTTTTAAATTTGTATTATTATTTTTAGTGTGTGTATATGCTACTTGTAGGTGAGTATCAGAGGAGGTGAGAAGAGGGTGTAAAATCCCCTGGAGCTGTAGGTATAGACAGCTGTAGTTAGTTATAGACAATTATGTGACCCTCCCAGTATGGGTGCTGGGAAATGAACCCAGCAAATGAGCCAGTCACCTTTCCAGCCCTGGAGGAGAAATTTTCTGAGGTCAAGAACCATTTCTTATTTAACTTCCCCTCAGGATGTAATGTGTCTCTTGCTGAAGACTCTCTAACCCTCCAACACACTGACTTACAATGTCCACAGTGATAGAACGCAAACCACCGATACATTCTAGTAAGGCTACAGTCAGTTTCAAGAGGGCCCTGGGTTAGTTCTCTCCAACGTACCTCTTGCCAACAATACTCAGTCCCAGGCCTTTGCCTGGCCTCTTCTGCAGCTCAATGGTGAAGGTGTCACACACATCCTCCTCTTTGTATGGGGCCTCATCCCGATAGAGCGTCAGGCGTACTCTTTGGGGAGTCTGTCTCAGGACATTGATTGCTTCATCATGCGTAGCCTTTCTCAGGTCAATACCGTTCACCTGTAAGAAACAGGGGACTGACAGTGAGGAGCTAGGTGCGGTGGGTGAAAGGGGAGTAAAGAGGAAGAAGGGAGAGAAGGAAGGAAGGAGAGCCCATCAGCCATGATCTTTACTTTCCACTCTAGGTTAAATGAGCACTTTTACCTCTAAAATCTGGTCTCCAGCCCACAGTCTTCCATCTTTACATGCTGCCCCCTCTTCATAAACTTCATGGATGATAATAGCGCCCTAGAGCCCAAAACATAACATACCCATGTGTGATCCATTCTCCCTAGGAACGCTGAGAAGATAGGAACCCAAGGACACTGTACTTTGTAGCTAAATGGGCATGTACTTGCTGGGTCCATATGTAAGCCACACATCACAATATAAGAAAACATCTAACAACGTAATTTTTCTTAAAAGATTGAAAGAAGTATATACTTTTTTAATGACAGAGAAATTTCAAGATAGAACTCATAACATGTATAAAGCCATATGTGCATATAATAAATAGATAAAGCACCATTATGATCTACAAATGAAAAAACTTTTAAAGTATTTTGACAAGCAAAAATTATGTATAAAGTATTCCATATTCTTCTCAAAATGCAGCTGAGATAACCTGGGTATAAGTAAAAAGGAAGTTAAACAATGCCAAGGACCAGTGAAGTGATACAAACACTCTGAATTTTACATGTAACAGAGTGTATTTAAGTCAGTCTTGGCTTAATCAAAGTCATAATCGTAGTTTTTGTTGCCAATGATACTTGTTTTCTCCACCTGTATCACATTAAAGGGACAGAAACCTCCTCCTCATGGTCTCATGGAGCACCCGAGTGCCTCTGAACTGGGCAGGGTACTTACCAGCAGTGTGTCTGACCCCCCAACAATACTCAGGCCCAGTCCCGTTTGCCCTTTGGAAATCTCAATTGTTGTCTCACAGCCAGGGATGATGGGGCAGGTGTCAGGGTCAGAAGCAAAGACTGCCGGTGTCGACGACCTGCTTGTACCTAAAAAGGAGTTTACAATGGATGAGCCACAAATCAAAATGGCTTAGGAAGAACACATATCAAATTCAGCACACAAGTTACCTATGGGGAGAGAGAAAGAGACTACAGAAAAGGCAACTTCATATCTGTCTTGAATATTTTCACTTTTTTGTATTTAAAATATCAAAGTAGTATGACTAATTTATCATCATTAACCTGGAGGATAGGCATAAAACGACTTGCTTTTTAATGTTATTTTGTATTTTTTTAAGTTGCTGGAGGTAAACAGGACAGAATATGAAAGAAAAGAAACTGAGAGTCAGGCTGAGCCTCTACTTTGAATTTTGGAGCTTACACTTCACCAGAACTGAGCACGCTTCCTATGAAGGAAGCATTCGTCACACTCAGAGCTGAGCTGGTCTGCACAGACTCGCAAGAAGCTCATCATTAATTTTGGTCATGGTGCTGCACCAGGGCTTGACAGTTTATTGTCTTGTTCTTTGTATCATGAACATCTCTTCTTCTGTAATCAGTTCTGAGCCTATTTGCACAGATATAAATGCATGCAAAAATATTCACTTTAATCATTTCTTGTCTTTCTTCTTGAGTCTCATGTGGTACTTTTAGGCTTTTGACATTAAATCTTGCTACGTACCTTTTTGAATTAGACAGATAAGAACGCAGTGTGAAAAACTAAGGAAACTATGCCATGCCCTGTTTTCTGAGTGTGTACAAGACACACTTTTTATTTCACAGGAAAGAGCGGGGTTAAGACAGTCACTCTTGTTGAGTGGTGTGTGCTGTAGACAAGATACTTTCTTTCCGGGAAATCAGAAACAGATTATGCTCTTACTACAGAAATGGTTAAAAAAAAATAGGTGCATGAGATTTCATTTATGCTAAGTTTTCATCGAATATTTTATATTTTATGCACAATGCTATTTAGGATCCAACATTAAATGAGAAAAATTTTCATTAAAATATTAACAGTTACGTCAATGAATTTCCCAGCCCTTTTAAACAAGATTACAGTTATTAGAGATGTTTTATTTTAAGATATTTGAATAGGTGTATTACAAATAGTTTCAGCTTGTTTTCCCTTAACAAACTGTCAAATGAATGGAATATTTCAGTTTGCATTATAGGTCAAGAAAGTGTCTACCTTCTCCACCTTCCACAGAAAAGATAATGTTTAAATCATTTCAAATGATGATTTAGAGAGTTTGGAGTTATTTATTATTTTATTATTCATGGACAATTTTCTTTATAAAGTAAGTCAAGTAATTTTTTATTTATATATCTATCCATTTGTTTGTTTGAGACAGGGTTGCTCTGTGCAGCTCTGTCTGTCCTGGGTTGAGCTCTACAGACCAAGCTGACCTTGAACTCAGAGACCAGCCTGCCTCTGCCTTGCCTCCTGAGTGCTGGAACTAAAGGCATGTGCCACCATTAACAATTTGCTCCGTATACTAAATTATAAGTTTAGTGATACAAGAAAGCCTCACCCCTCAGCATCTCATCTAACATAAGCTTTCCATTTTCCCGAGCTCCCAATTTGGGTCTATCACATACACGGCAATAGCCAGTACTTTAGGCTTTAGTGTAATAGCAGCCAGTATTGATCCTAGTTGTGAAACAATACCGTTACGTATTCACTTCATATACCAGTACACTGAAGCTAACAGCTCCTTTCCTCTTCTACTAGCAGAAGTTAAAAAATGCCAAGTCTGATTCTGTACATGGATACCTGTAATTGTGTGTACTCTTAGCAAAAGCTTGAGAGCAAAGAAGACCACTAGTTTAGGGAGGGAGAGGGTGAGGCAGGCACCACAGCGCTTTCCTAAGAAATCACAGTTGGGTAACATATACACACAGGTCTACTGCCTAGGGACCCCACTTTCTTCAGTTATGCTCTCTTTAAACTGTTCAGTCACTAAAGATGCTTTGACTTTAAGGCCCTTCAAGCTGCCCTGTGAGCAGACCTGCTTTGAAGGAAGACCTTCAATTGAGGTTGCCCTATGTGTAGGACTCTCACGAGTCAGTCCTTACTTGGGATGGCTTCTGGATCCAGAGCTGGGACTGCAGGAGACTGGGACCTGTCTTTCCTTTCTCCACTGGCTGCAGAAGCTGCTGAGGGAACAGCCTGGCAAGCTGGATTCTCAGTTCGAACAGTCAGTTTTACAGTTGACTTTGCCGTCTTCAGAAGGCTGATGAACTGGCCGGGTATTGATGTGGAGGAGAACAAAATCCAAAGACAAATGAGTAAACATATACAAATAAAAGTCACCAGAATTGTTGGAATATCTTTCGTGTATGCATGTGTATATGCAGGTGTACATGTTTATGCGTGTGTCTGGCTGAGTGTGCACAAGTACATTCAGGTGGGTATGTCAAGGCCATAGGGTTTTCATTGGTTTGAGGCTCACAGATCAAGCTGAGCTGAATATCCAGGGAGCCCATGAGAATTTCCGGTTTTTGCTTCCTTATCACAGGATTAGAAAAGCTGGCGTACCACCACCCCAATGTTTCTCTTTATACTGCTCCTCTTCTTCTTTCTTTCTTCCTCTTTCTTTCTTTCTTTCTTTCTTTCTTTCTTTCTTTCTTTCTTTCTTTCTTTCTTTCTTTCTTTCTTTCTTTTTTTCGAGACAGGGTTTCTTTGTGGCTTTGGAGCCTGTCCTGGAACTAGCTCTGTAGACCAGGCTGGTCTCGAACTCACAGAGATCCGCCTGCCTCTGCCTCCCGAGTGCTGGGATTAAAGGTATGCACCACCATCGTCCGGCTCTCTTCTTCTTTCTTTAAACATGAAATCAGACTATTCAACTCAAGTTTCTTATTTATGTTTAAAGATTTACTTATTTATTTGTTATTTGGTTTGTGTGTATGTGCATGTGTGTATGCACACGTGTGTGAAGGTGCCCGTGGAGTCCAGAAGAGGGTGTTAGATCCCTTGGAGTGGAGTTCAAAGTAGCTGGGAGCTGCCTGCCATGGATCCTGAACAAAACTTAGTTCTGCTGAAAGCATTCTTCACCACTGAACCCAGACTTTAGTACCACAGATTCAGATTCTTGGATAAAGCATTGGACGAGCTAACTCCACAGACCTAGTGTTGCTGGGCTCTAACTCAGCTGTTATCCAGAAAAAAAGAGACAAACGATTTCCCTGTGGTTCCTGGAGAAGCCAAGAACAGAATAGCTCCTCTAGTTCTTCAACTGTCCAACGGGAATGCGGCTATTGCTAATTTCTACTCTCCTAGAATAGGTTTGTCAAGATTCTTTTTTATATTAGTATACTGGGGGACTGGCTTTCAGCTTGTTACATTTCTAATCAAGTTTCTCCATTCCCTAGATCCCTACAATGCTAGATGACACAGAAATTCACCTGCTCTCTGATTCTGCAAGGGATCTGAAGCAGTACCCACAAACACACTGATGAGTACATGTAAAAGCAGGGCAGAAAACTAAGCAACAGTAAAACCAATGCAAATGCAAAGCAAAATCAGATATATAGGTTAAAGACCCAAGCTTTAGTTACTTTAAGTTTCTTGATAATCAATATAGAAATGGATTACATTCTAGAAGGGGTGGCGGAGGCTTATCCCATCCAAGGAAAACAAGGCTTTTTCCCTGGCACTTACATACAAATAGTATCACTCAGACTCCAGATACAAAGATCTGTTCAACACCAACAAATATCAGGCATGTGATGGCTGCATCTTCAAATCTATTTAATAACAATATACTTGACTAAGGGAAAACATTCATAGGGAAAAAATGCCCTCATTCTCAATCCAAAGTGAGGCACTGTTTAATAGTTACAGATTTATCAAACGAAAACAGGCAACATTTATCAAACATAACTGTAAATATTAAATAATTTACCAGGTAAATCATAACTTCATCTTGATTAGAAAATAGATATAAAAATTGGGACACCTTCTTTTTGGAAATCCATTTGACATATCTAACCAGCCTTATAATTCCTATGCCCTGACCTAAGACAGGCCGAAGAATGGGTTGGCAGTGCCACTGCCTTTATTGCAAAAATACCTTCTCAACAGGATAGCCGACAACAACTTCATCATCTACAGCCAAGATCTGATCTCCAGCTTTCAGCCGTCCATCCTATGGGGAAACGTAGAAGACCTGAGTCAACGTTTCAGAGCAATTCCCCCTTCTGCCACTTCTCAGCAGCGAGAAAGTCAATGAGTGTCACCTTGGCTGCTCCCCCGTGCTCAGTTAGACTCTTGACGATGACTCCACTGAGCGTGTCTTCTTCACTGATAGCAATACCCAAACCTCCTTGATCCTAGAGGAGTAAATGAAGGTCAGTCAGGAACATGGACGTGGATTTATTTTACTCAAATGGAAAGATGCAGAGTCCCAATGACCCGGCACACCCTCAACCCAAATGTTACAGAAGCAATTCAAAGTGTTTCTAAAGACAGGAGTAATTCCTGCAGGCTGCAGGCTCTGTTCCTCTTGGGGCAGGACCCTCAGCGGCATTTCTCAGGCAAAGCATCTTCATTTGATGCAGAACAAGCATGCTTGCCTCTGTGCATAAACCATGACCCAAATCGGCCAAGGCTGCAGAGCCAACACATCACAAGGATCTGTATTTTTCAAAATTAAAAAAAAAAAACCAACAAAATTTGTAGTAACAGTGGCTTTACCCTTCTTTCTGATTGCTTTAACAAAATGAAAATAGAGTGTTGAGCTTTTGTTGTAGCCAGAGCTAGTCAGTCAATTTTTTCATTGTAGTTTTCATACAGAGAAATTTCACACAAAGTCAATGGAGAAAAATGCTAATTTTCACAGTCTCTCAGAAGCACACACTTGCCATCAGAGAGTGGGTTAGTGGCTTTGAATCTACCTTTTACTTAGATTTGTCTTTAATTTTCCAACCTAATGGGGGGAATCTAAGTTTTCTTATCTAAAAATTAAATGGTAATAGCACACTTTCCATTTAGTTAGAAATGGATTTGACATCCATGGGCGGGGAGTACTGTTTACCTCATAGCCACCCTCATCTTACTCTAGGTGATAAGCCATTCGCATCAGTATACCTAACTCCTCCAGGGACCAACCTATCAACTACATCCCACTCTTCTCCCACCTTCCTCATCTTTAATCTTTCTTTCCTTCCTGCCCTGCTCCTTTCTTGGGTTTTGGATGGTGATTTTTAAATAATGCACAGAAATTCTCAATATTCCTCCCTTCCATACAGGGAGACTCAGAGGATGGGCTACACTGACTTGATTCTAGTAAAACAAATGACAGAATGTAACTTCATAGCTGGATTACAAAAGACACTAAGGTTTTTCTGTTTTCTGGTTCTCTTGGATTAGTGAGTCTGTGGGAAGCTGCTGCCATGGCAAAAGAGCACTCAGGTGTGCTACAGGAAGAATGAAGATCTCTCAGCTACATTCATTCAAGGACATCACATTGGAAGTAGAAGCAATTGCCTCCCATAGTCCAACCTTGCAGTTGGACTATGGATGTGGCCATTCTTGGCAGTTCGTTAGGAACTATGCAGGAGGCTCTAAGCCTCATCACCACCTATACTCCACATTCCTCATTCAGGAACTAAGATGCAACAAGTGCCTGTTTTATGTTTATTGGGATTTGTGGTAATTAGTTATGTAAAGAAAGGTAAGCAGCTTCAAAGATGTTAACTGAGTAATGCTATTCATGTCTATAATTTATTATCATAGTCAGTCCCTGGCAGGAGTATGCATGTGACCTGGGCTGGTAGTTAGGGTGGATATTGTGACAATTGGGAAAACAGACACTCTTACCTCACCCATAACATGTAAAAAGAGGTGACACAGGCCTTAACTATGGCTTGTAGCCATTCTATGGCTATAATAAAGACCAGCCTTGAAATCCATACGATAGGACTGTACATGATTATGCAGAAAGACCTGGTCCTTGATGACACTAGTGAGTCTTGGAATCAATCCTGCTTGAAGACTAACCTGACAAAAGAAGTCCAAAAATCTTCTACTAAGCCTGATGGAATTAATTTTCTCCTGTTCATTACTTTCTGCTTTTGGTTTTTGTTGTTGTTTGCAATAGAAACTCTAAAGGAACAGCAAGGCAAACATCTGCATGTATATTACGCCCTAACACTACGGAGGACACTATAGAACCAGTGCCCATGCTGTAGACAAACGGTGGAAACATGGGAAAGTGAAGTGGGATGTGGGTGTGCATTTTCCTGCCTACTAACTTTTCAGTTCACTGCTGCCACAGTCTAGAGGGCCCTTCCTCGGGAGGAGAAGATACAAGAAACACTGTCTTGAGCAAGTTTAAAAAGTTCCAGCATGCAGTGTGATTCTGGAGCAATCATGTAGTCACATAGTTACAAAACTGGCAACAAGAACTGCAAGAGAGACTGAACTGAACGAACTACCGCCATCATCAGAAAGTGAAAGGTTCTTTAAAATTCAAAAGAAAACCGTGTAATTTTATTTGAGGATTTCCACTACGCAAAATTGATTCTGATTTCTGGCAATCATAGAACCTGTGCTTGCTATGATGTATAGTAACTTTCCTAGGGTAAAGAGTACTAAAAATAAATTTTTGGTCAAGATTTTCTGATTAATTAAATTAGCATCACAGAAAGCCATTCTACTTTATTTTGTATTTGTATGCCCCTTTTAAAAAAAGTAGTTTTTAGAAGAAAAAAAGATTGTTTCTCCAAACAAATATAATTTGGAACTTTCTGGAGGGTTAAAGGACAAAGGTCTTGAGACAAGTCACCAATATTAGAATGATGTGGGATGTGCATTGTATATGTGTTGCTTTTATTGGCTAATGAATAAAGCTGTTTCAGCCAATGGCTTAATGGAGTAAATCCAGATAGAGATATTCAGAGAGAGTAGGCAGAGTGAGAGATATGTAGCTGCTGAAGGAGGCAGATACGATGTTGTTGCCCAAGAAGCAAGAGCTAACAAACCACAACTCTCATGGCAAAATACAGGGTAATAGAAATGGGTTCATTTAAGATATTGGAGCTAGGTAGAAATATGCTTGAGCCATTGGCCAAGCAGTGTTGTAATTAATATAGTTTCTTTGTGATTATTCAGGTCGGGGCAGCTGGGAAACAAGTACTTGAGAAGGCTCTTGTGTCTCCATTGCACTGTATATCAGTCCCATGCCATCCCAGAAAGAGGCAGGCACAGGCTCAGCAGGAGGTGCCACTGGCCATTTACACAAAGATCTCCGCAAAGGAAGATCCAAAAGCACATTCTATAGGCCATTCAGAATGTCATAGGTTTAAAAATGATTATGAAAGCAATTCAATTATGAGAAGTTGGATCCTGACGAGTACTTTATTTATTTGACTTAATCTTCAGAATAAAATCTCCGCGTTAATGTGTAATTTCTCCTATATTGATAAGGAAAGTGAACCCAAAGGACTTAGTGACTTCAAAGTTTCCAACAGAAACCCTGAAAACTCACCATTTCCTCTTTGTCTACTTTATTTTTTTAAAAAAATTCTTAAATATTCTCCCTATTCCCTTTGGCAATTGATAAGAGAATACATTCCAGATGCCTGATATTTTACTTTACAATAAAACTCAGTTTAAATGAAGGTTTTGTGAATAAGGTGCTGATGTTTTCAAGGTCTTGGATTTTCAACAGAGCAACAACGTCAGAAGGGAAGTACATAGACTAGGCATCTGTGAATGAATCAGCAGGAGGATAAAGGGAGGACAAAGCTTATGCTACAGCATGAAGCAATACTGCTCCAGATCTCATCCAACCCAACAATAATTGACAGGGTGGCCCCATTTCAGAAGAAGAAAGAAGAAGATGAGCTGTGTGTCTTGTGGACAAAGGCTTCTGTCTACCTCACTGCTAAGTGCCAGACAAAAGTATTGCCTGATCTGTTTGAAAAGATTGTTAAAAGGTTCTGAGCGAGGGATGAAAGGAATGCAAACAAGTATGGAATAACTCAGCTAGGCAGGAAGAAAGAACACCAGTGTCAGCAATGAGATACCTTTTATTCTTTCCTAACAACTATCATAATGCCTACTGTGTGTGTGTGTGTGTGTATGCCCATGCACAAACATACCAGGTACTAGGTGCACCATGGATGTGTGGATTGATCACCGTAACTACAGAATGAGTACTACGTTGCTTTTCAGTATAAGTTCTAGTAGGTAAAAATGTGTTTCTTTCCAGCAAACAACTTCTGTATAGCAAGCAGTATTTGAACCTGAAAGTCAGACTTTCTCCAGGTCAACACCTCACCGAGTGCCAGCCTATCAGCTCAACTTGTCACTATTTCAGTTTCATGAACCTGTCTTTTCATTATTCATCTACTGAGCAGCATCTCAGTAAACACATTTCATACTTTCAAGTAACACTAACATCAGGAAAAGCTGGGCCACACTACAGGACCAATTAGCACAGCTGGCCTCAGGCTTTACTGTACACCACCATCACTGTGGGTTATTAAAGCAGATTTCCAGGCCCACCTCAGACCTCCTCACTCAGAGGAAGCTCTGGGTGTGTCCCAAAGCCCGCATTTCTAACACAACCCCAGATGGTGTAGATGCTGCTCTCTAGAGATCATGCATGCTTCAAGGAGCCAGCAAACAGGACCAGCGTGTGAGGGTACTCAACCATTTTATTCCCAGTCAAAGTGGATGTACCTTGGGAAGCTCCAGATGGTACACGTTTGTGAATGAACTGACGTCCACAGCTGCCGCAGAAGTGGTAACACTTGGTGCCACCTGACAAAGAAAAATGTCCAAATGTAACTGTCAGGTATATCTTTTTGTTTAAATGCAAGTATTATTTAATCAAGATTATTTCATGTTATCTATTAGTTCTATTTTAATATCTGATGGTAGTGATGTATGTTTTATACTAAAATGCTTGGGAGGTGAGATTGGACAGTAATTGTTTTTGTAGCATAACACACACGGATGGCTCTGATATCTATTTTAGTTTACTCCATAATGGAGTCCAGTAGAGGCCTGCTCTCTAACAGAAAAGACGCCATGCAACTTTCTCCACAAGTTATGGTAAGTATTCAGAAATTATTAAATGCTTTCCATAAAAGTCATTAAGCTATAAAATTTAAGGGACAGAGTTTGTGCAATATAAAAATATGCATTTGCCATATATAACTTTATAACTTGCCCATCTTAGATCCTACAAGGAAGCAGCTTAAAGCAGACTATGATTTCTTCATCGTCTTACACTTGAGTAAGTCCTCGGCTCAAATATTCATTGAAGGAAGACTGAATCCTGCCCCGACTTCTGCTACTGGTAATCCCATGGCTCCTCTAAGTTTAAGCTCTTCTGTCTCTGCTATCTTCTTTTATTATTCTTGGACACAAATTCAAAGGTTTCTCAATTCGAACAAAAATTACCATCAAAATGTAATTCTTTGTGACCCTCTCTAACTGTACCTGCTCTCTCTTTGGTGTCATTTGCTCTCCCATCATCACCCAGTTGTAGGACCAAGGGGGATCTATCTCTATCACTGCCTTGTTCTTGGACTGCTCTGCAGCATCTCTGGCTATGGGACCCACTGTGCTCTTCTCCACGGCTCTGCTGTACAAGGACCTACTTGGTGTAGGAGGTCCTTCTGTTTATGTGTTGTGTTCATTGGTTAATGAATAAAGAAACTGCCTTGGCCCTTTGATAGGGCAGAACTTAGGTAGGGACAAACAAGTGGCCCTCTCCTTGCAACACCTACTGGTTCTTTCGCCCTTTGTGATTTTTTTTCACCTTCTTCCTTAATGTTCATATTGCACAGGCTGCCCGTTGCTCTCTTCTCTTCTAATGTTCTTTGCAAGCCAGTATTCTCAGCCCCCAGGGCCAACAAATACAATATGCTCTGTGGGGAGTTGCCTCTAAATACCACACCACATATCGGAATGTACCCTGTTGCAGGCTTTCCCAACCTGCAGCCTGGCAATGATGCAAGTGGAAAAAGCCACAGCACTAGTAAAAGCACAAGCGGTCCACAAATGGTCTCAGTTCCCAACAGGCAGCCTGTCGTAGCCAGTGGGATGGTTAGGGAAAGATAAAGCTCCTCCTTCATAGACTCACAGTTAGAGAAGTCTGCTATTTTAATCACTGTTTCCTTCTTTACCCAAACCATCAAACTGTTCAAGAAAAGGCTACTGAATGAAAACTTCACAACTCTTTTTCTCAATAAATGTATCTGTGTGGGCATGACTATTATTGGATTAGGTCTAAAACCTCTGAGGTGAACTCTTCTTCCCTTACTGTACTAGGAAGTCTTCATTGGATTTTCTCCTGAACTGCTTCTGTTTCTGTAATTCCTTGAACTTCGTTTCTCAACCCTGAAATGCCTGATAGTATATATTTTAAAATTATAACTATGATTCATTTATGTAGAGGGCATAAGGTCTCCTGTTCACAGATAAGCACTAGAAAAACTAGGAATGTTGAACATATGACTTGTCTCCTCAACAGAAGAGAGCTGTATGCCTGCTCTATGCACAGGAAGCTAGAAGTTGATGTTGTTAATAGCCTAGAAATCTGTGCTATTTGTAGGGCCTGGCCACACATGCATGCCCCAGACTATTGTTTACTCCATATTCTTCCTCCCTACATCTTTATCTTGAGTATTGCTTCTCAGCCAATAGAACCCATACTTAGGGAGATGTCACGTGTACTTTATAGCCTGGTGATCACTATGCTTTCTTGGTTCAAAACCACACCAGTCCTAGGCTCTTAAGCTAAGCTATAAAACCCACTTCTTGGTAGAAGTCACGTGAACTTTGCAAAAGAATTTTGATATAGTCACACCTTAAGCTTTATTGTCCACACAGGGTTGAGATAACTGTTACCAGGAAGTGTTTTTCCAAAATTGTACTGTACTTAATTAAATATGTTTAAAATAAACTGACTAGTGTCGGACACCAGAGGTTTGAATCAGCCCAACTAAGTTGTGTTAAACTGCGTTCCTTCCTGTATCACAGTTCCTTTCTCCGTCAGCAGTAGACCCTCCCTCCACACACACATTTAAAACAGAGTTTTCATAATGATGGAAGCTGAAATGGATGGGCTTCACAGTGGTTCTCATGATCTGAGCATGTCTCCTTTCTCAGTGTCCCTTTCTCACCACTCCACATTACTTTCCCCCATGCCATTCAGTAACAATATTTGCAGGTTCAGGTAGTCGCTAGAGCATGTGCTTTTCCTTAGCCTATGTATTCTACCCACAGTGCTTTTGTCCCCTAATGCCCCACCATAATCTTCACATGTAACTTCCCCATAAAGTCTCTCTCTAGTGCAGATCACACCAAACTTTTCCTCACATTACTGCATATGCAGGCTCTTCAGGTGGCCTCTGCAAAAAGTACTGTGCTATTTGGTGGTAGCAACTTGAACATTAAGGTCATACCTTTAGAGAGGACCAAAAAGTGAGTGATCACCTATACAGTGGGGAGTGGGGCACACTACGCTCTATGCCCTCACTATTGTAGCAAAACCCCAGGCCCCTCCCATACGTGCCTCAGCCTGTCAGATAAGCTGCAGGTAGGCTGCTCCAACACCCTCAACCCATCGACTGAACCCTGTAAAATACAAGCCCTGCTCCACCCCCAAACCCTCCAATCCCCCATCACCTCAGAAGAACTCTGAATCACAGACGGTGACTGCACAGAGAGGAAGAAGAGAGTGGACCAAGAAAGACCTCAGCAGTTACACAGCTGTTAGACACACAACAACAGTACAGAGTAGATCAAGAAAAGCTCTCAAAGACACAGAGAACAATGGAAAAGATTGGCCCAAGAGGCAAAGAAATTGCCTGCACCAATTGAGGGAAGAGATGGGTAGGCGCCAATGCAAGAATTCATTCAACAACCTGAAAAGCAACACAGTACATCAGAACCCAGTGGTCATACAATAGGAAGACTTGATCATCCTAACCCAGAAGAAGCAGAAGAAAATAATTTTAAATGTAATGTTGAGAATGATGGAGACCTTTAAAGAGAAAATAAAAAATTCCTTTAAAGAAATTGAGGATGGGGCTAGAGAGATGGCTCAGCAGTTAAGAGCATTGCCTGCTCTTCCAAAGGACCTGAGTTCAATTCCCAGCAACTACATGGTGGCTCACAACCATCTGTAATGAGGTCTGCTGCCCTCTTCTGGCCTCCAGGCATACAAGCAGACAGAATATAGTATACATAATAAATAATAAAAAAAGAAATTGAGGAAAAGACAAAAAAAATTGGAAGAAATCAATAAATCTCTTAACGAAACCCAGGATAACCAAGAAAAGCAATCAAACAGTGAACCAAACAGTCCAAACAGTTCAGACTTGAAAACTTAAATAGAGGGAAAAAGAAAAGGTAAACCTAGGTAATTCTGGATATGGAAAAATCTAGGTAAACAAATAGGAACTACAGATCTGCAAGTATAACCAACATAATAAAAGATCTAGAAGAGCGAATCTCATTTGTTGACGATACTATAGAGGAAATATACTCATCGGCCAAAGAAAATGTTAAATCCAACAAATTCTTTACACAAAATATCCAGGAAATATGAGACACCATGAAAAGACCAAAACCTAAGAAGAAGGAGAATAACTCCAGATCAAAGGCACAGAAAATATATTCAGTAAAACCATAGAAGAAAACTTTCCCAAACTTAAGGATAAGCCTACAAAGGTACAAGAAGCTAACAGAACACCAAATAGACTGGACCAAAAAAGTCCCCGTGCCATATAAAATCAAACTGAAAAACATACAGAAGAAAGATTATTAAGAGCTACAAAGGAAAAAGGCCAAGTGACATATAAAGGTAGATTTATCAGAATTACACTTGACTTCTCAATGGAAACCAGGAAAATCAGAAAATCCTGGACAGATGTGCTGCAGACATTAAAAGACCATGGATGTGAGCCCAGGCTTCTATAACCAGCAAAGCTTTCCATCACCATCAATGGAGAAAACAAGATATTCCATGATAAAACCAGATTTCAACAATACTTACCCACAAATCCAGTCCTCCAGAAAGTACTAGAAGGAAAACTTAAACCAAAGGAAGCTAATTGCACCCACAAAAACACAGGAAACAGATAACCTCCCACCAGAAAACCTCAAGAAAGGGAAACATACAATCACTACCACTGAAAAATAACAGAAATTAACAATCACTGGTCATTAATATCTTTTAATATCAATGGACTCAATTCACCTATAAAAAGACGGGCTAAGAGAATGAATACAAAAGCAGTTTCCATCCTTGTGCTGTATACAATAAACACACCTCAACCTCAAAGGCGGACATTACCTCAGATTAAGGGCTCAGAAAAGATTTTTCAATCAAATGGATCTAAGAAACAAGCAGGTGTAGCTATCTTAATATCTAACAAAATAAACTGTAGTAAAGGAGGCCTCTTGTTGGTTCCCGGTTGCTTAGACTTCTGAAATAATCACACAGAAACTGTATTAATTAAATCACTGGTTGGCCCATTTAGCTCTAGCTTCTTACTTGCTAACTCTTATATCTTGATTTAACCCATTTCTAGCACTCTGTGTATCACCTGAAGGTCATGGCCTACCAGCAAGGTTTCAGCAGGTCTGACTCTGGCAGAGGTTCCATGGCTTCTCCCTGACTCTGCTTCCTTCCTCCTAGCATTCAGTTTAGTTTTCCCTACCTTCCTAAGTTCTACCGTATCAACAGGCCTAAAGTAGCTTCTTTATTAACCAATGGTATTCACAGCATACAGAGGGGAATCCCACTTCAATAAACTTCAAACTAAAATCAATCAGAAGAGATCGAAAAGACCCTTCATACTCATAACAGGAAAAAATCCATCAAAATGAAGTCTCAATCCTGAACATCTATGCCTCAAGTACTAGAGCATCCACATATGTAAATGAAACATTCTTAAAGCTTAAATTGCACATCAAACCCCACACACTAATAGTAGGAGACTTCAACACCCACTTTCCCCAATGGACAGGTCAACCAGGCAGAAACTTAACAGAGAAATAAGAAACTAATATATAGCATGACACAAATGGAATTAACAGACATCTATAGAACATTTCACCCCAAAACAAAAGAATATACCTTCTTCTTAGCACCTCATGGAACCTTCTCTAAAATTGATCACATACTCAGTAACAAAGCAAACCTCAAAAGATACTAAAAAAAAAAAAAGGTATACCCTCCTGTATCTTATCGGATCGTCATGGTTTAACAATAGAATTCAACAACACTAATTGTATAAAGCCTACAAACACATGGAAATTGAATAGTGCTCAATTGAACCACCCCAGGTCAAGGAAGAAATAAAGAAATTAAAGACATCCTAGAAATCAACCAAAATGAAGGCACAATTTACCTGAACCTATGGGACACCATGAAAGCAGTGCTAAGAGGAAAGTTCATAGCAATAAGTGCCTACAGAAAGAAAGTGGAGAAATCTCACACTAGTGACATAACAGCACACCTGAGAGCTGTAGAATAAAAAGAAGCAGACTCACCCTGGAATAGTAGGCAACAGGAAAACAAATTGAGGATCAAAATCAATAAAATACAAAAATGAAAACAATATAAAGAATCAATGAAACAAAGAGCTAGTTGTTTGAGAAAATCAACAAGATAGACAAACCCTTACCCAAACTAATTAAAAGCCAGAGAGAGAACATCCGAATTAAGAAAATTAGAAATGAAAAGTGGGATATAACAATAGAAAAGGAGGAAATCCAGAGACTCATTAGGTTATAATACAAAAACCTGTACTCCACAAAATTAGAAAATGTAAAAGAAATTGACAATTTTTTTGGTAGGTATCACATACCAAAGCTAAATCAAAACCAGGGGAGCAATTTCAATAGACCTATAACCTGCAAGGAAATAGAAGCATCATCAAAGGCTTCCTAACCAAAAAAAGCCCAGGGCCGGATGGTTTCAGTTAGTACAGAATTCTATCAGAACTTCAAAGAAGAGCTAATAAATATACTCCTCAAATTGTTCCGTATAATAGAAACAGAAGGAACATTCCGAAACCATTTTTATGAGGCTACAATTACCCTGATACTGAAACTACAGAAAAATCAACCCAGAAAAAGAATTACAAACCAATCTCCCTCATGAACATTGATGCAAAAATATTCAATAGTATACTGGAAACCCAAATCATAGAACACATGAAAAAAATCATCCACCATGATCAAGTCAGCTTCATCTCAGATATGCAGAGATGGTTCAACATACAAAAATATATCAATGTAATCCACCATATAAAAAAACTGAAAGAAAAAACCATATGATCATCCCATTAGATGCTGAAAAAGCATTCAACAAAATCCAACACCCCTTCATGATGAAGGTCTTGGAGAGATCAGGGATACAAGGAACATACTTAAACATAATAAAATCAATATACAGCAAGCTGACAGGTAAAATCAAATTAAATGGAAAGGAACTCAAAGCGACTTCACTAAAGTCAAAAACAAGATTCAAATTTATTCAACATAATTCTTGAAGTTCTAACTATAGCAATAATGCAACAAATTGAGAACAAGGAGATACAAATTGGAAAAGAAGTCAAACTTTCACTATTTGCAGATGATATTATAGTATATATAAGTGATCCCCAAAAAATATACCAGAGAACTCCTACAGTTGATAAATATTTTCACTAATGTGGTAGGATACAAGATCAACTCAAAAAAATCAGTAGCCCTCCCATATACAAATGATAAGCTGAGAAAGAAATCAGAGAAACAGCACCATTCACAATAGCCATAAATACCATAAAATATCTTGGGGTAACACTAACCAAAGAAGTGAAAGGCCTGTTCAACAAGAACTTTAAGTCTTTGAAAAAAAAAATTGAGCCGGGCGGTGGTGGCGCACGCCTTTAATCCCAGCACTTGGGAGGCAGAGGCAGGCAGATCTCTGGGAGTTCAAGGCCAGCCTGGTCTACAAGAGCTAGTTCAAGGACAGGCACCAAAGCTACAGAGAAACCCTGTCTCGAAAAACCAAAAAAAAAAAAAAATTAAAGAAGATACCAGAAAAAAAGACCTCCCTTGTTCTTGGATAGATAGAATCAACATAATAAAAATGCAATCCTACCAAAAGCAATTTATATAGATTCAATGTAATCCCCATCAAAATCCCAACACAATTCTTAAATTACCTTGAAAAAACAATACTCAACTTCATATGGAAAAGCAAAAAACTGAGAATAGCCAAAACAACACTGTATAATAAAGGAACTTCCGGAGGCATCACCATCCTTGACAACAAACTTTATTACAGAGCGACAGTAATGAAAACAGCCTGGTATTGGCATCAAAACAGACAGGTTGACCAGTGGAATCAAATAAAAGACCCAGATTATTAATGCATATGCCTATGAACACCTGATTTTTGAAAAAGAAGCTAAAATTATGCAATGGTAAAAAGGAAGCATCTTCAACAAATGGTGCTGGCATAACTGAATGTCAACATGTAAAAGAATGAAAATAGATCCATATCTATCCCCATGTACAAAACTCAAATCTAAATGGATTTAAAACCTCAATATAAGTCTGACCCCAATGAATCTGATTGAAGAGAAAGTGGGAAGTAGCCTTCAATGGATGGGCACAGGAGACCACTTCCTAAATATGACACCAATAGCACAGGCACTGAGAACACCAATAAATAAATGGGACCTCTGGAAACTAAGAAGCTTCTTTAAAGCAAAGGACACAGTCAATAAGACAAAAGGCAGCCTACTGATGGGAAAAGATCTTCACCAACTCCACATCAGACAAAGGACTGATCTCCAAAATATATAAAGAACTCAAGAAATTAGACATCAAAATACCAAATAATTCAATTTAAAAAAAATGGGGTACAGATCTAAATAGAAAATTCTCAACAGAAGAATCTCAAATGGCCAAAAGACACTTAAAGCAGGTTCTTTCCTTAGCCATCAAGAAAATGCAAATCAAAATGACTCTGAGATACCATGTTATACCTGTCAGTACGGCTAAGATCAAAAAACACCAAAGATAGTTTATGCTGGTGAGAATGTAGAGTAAGGGGAACATTCCTTCATTGCTGGTGGGAATGCAAACTTGTACAGCCACTCTGGACACCAGTATGGTGCTTTCTCAGAAAATTGGGAATCACCCGATCTCAGGACCCAGCATTGCCACTCTTGAACATATACTCAAAGGATGCTCGATCATATTAGAAGGACATTTGTTCAACTATGTTCATAGAAGTATTATTTGTAATAGCTAGAACCTGGAAACAACCTAGATGCCCCTCAACAGAAGAATGGATAAACAAATGTGGTACATTTACACAATGGAGTACTACTCAGCAGTAAAAACAATGACATCTTGAAATTTGCATGCAAATGGATGGAACTAAAAAAAAATCATCAGAGTGAGGTAACTCAGACACAGAAAGATGAGCATGGTATGTACTCAACTAATAAGTGGATACTAGTTTAAGCATACTGCTAGCTAGCTCTTATATCTTAAATTAGCCCATTTCTTTTCATCTGTATATGGCCACGAGCTCGTGGCTTACGGGGCAAAGTTCAGTGTCTGTCTCCTCCAGGGGCTACATGGCGTCCCATTGACTCCACCTACTTCCTCTCCCAGCATTCAGTTCAGTTTTCCCACCTAGTTCTGCTCTACCCTGACATAGGCCCAAGCAGCTTCTTTATTCATTAACCAATAAAAGCGGCACATATATAGTAGGACATCTTACATCAAAGAAAAAAAGATTATACCTTATCTTTGAAACCCCATATGTTTTATAACAGTTAGCCAAATTAATGAGGTGTATCAATCAAATCTTCTTAGAAAAAAATTACAGATACCTCCTTATTTTGAGGACTTTCTGAGACAGAAGGCAGAGGGTCTGCTGCATTTCCAGGACATACAGCCATCTGGTTCACTGCATCCTCATTTCTAAAAGAATGCAAGAATTTATCAGTCCATTATATCATGATATTATTCCATCCTCTATCTTGAAGAGTCATAAAGATTAAAGATTATTGGGAACAAAGTCTCTCTAAAACTGAAATTATATTATATACATAGAGTGTGTTTATGTATGCATGCATGTGTATATATGTATGTTTTCTTTTCACTGAAGATAATTCAAAGGTGAAATGCTAACCAAGCATTTTGTAAAAAAAAAAAAACAGAGAAGATGCTCACCTGATAAAAATTATTTTTACTTTAGATGGAGCACATTTAATGATCGATGAAGCATTCTGATGACTTCTGCCATACAATATTTGGCCATTGATCTATGAGGAATAAGTATCATTAGTTCAACCTAAAGTTCTTCATTTCTTTAGTTTTTATCTCTTGTCTAGCTATTAAAAAGGAAATTGCTCTCTTTATCGTATTATATCCATTTTTCCTATCCAGAACACAAACAAAAATTTGGAGGATGAATATACAGGCTCTCACATACAAAGCTGTCATTAAGGTGACATACATGAACTCTGATAGCTCTGGGCAGTTTGTGAAAACACCATGTTGACCAAATAGGGAGAGAGGACAATTTCCTGACAGACAAGGGCTCTGTCGCCTTCAAAGACCAACTGGGTAAGCTCACTGCAACATCTATCACTTGGTCTTAAGAAGCATGTCCTGGGAAAAGGGTATTTAAATTTCTGCCAAGGGGGCTCAGGGCACAGCAGCAGACTGAAAGCAGCACAGCACTCTACAGAAAGGAATCTGCCAGCCCAGGTGTCCAGTCCTTGAGCCACTGCGACCAGAGCTAGTCTAGACAGCAGAGGTATACAAACACATGGAAGAGCACCAAGGCAGTGTAAAGTCATGCTGATCCTGCGTCAGGATGCAAGGAAAAAGCAAAGTCTGAACACTATAAAGTGCAGTCTGTAGAGCTATTTTGTCTGGCAGGCATAGTTACTGCATGCATTAGCCGTGACTGACCTCATTGCACCTTGCCCCCAATACTTATTTCATTAGGGATTCAACATCCAGAAGGTCCAGTGGGTGAACATCATTACTGTGGAATGCTTGGTCATTTGGCATTTCAAAAACTCGTAGTAAAAATAAGGCACACACACAAAAATGTTTTTGAAGTGTGATTTTTATTGCTATCTTGGGGCAAAAACTGTTTCTGGTACTGCACAGTCGTGACCTTTAATTTGAGTTAATGGGACACAAACTGTGTTGGAGAGATTTGGTGTGGAGCCAAATTTGCTGCACTGCAGCAGTTTTATTGGGCAATGGATGGTTTTGTTAGTCACTGCACAGTGTCTGGGTGACTTTCTGGAAACCGATGTTGCCAAGAGCAAATTTGAAACTGTCTACCAGCACCTACCTCTAGAAGCTCATCAGCAATCTGAAGTCGGCCATCTCTTCCTGCTGCTCCCGTGGGATCAATCCCCACTATAAACACACTCATTCTGGTTCGGTCTTTGTTCCCAGCAAGACTTAGACCCAAACCGCTATGACCTTTCTCCAGCTCAATCATGTGGAGCTGGCCTGTTAGAGTTCCATAACGCTCTTGGATATTTTCTACACGTAACAATAAATGCATTTACAGTTAATTCACAGCCAAATGCTTTACTATAAAACTTATTTTGATTTATCTTACAAGACATTATTTGCTTCAAAATGATTTATGGCATTTAAAAATTAGATGCGCTGCTTGGACATCAGGTTTGTTTTCTCAGAATAACCAATCTGAGAGACTTCATTCACTGAGGGTATGTACAACATAACGTGAGACTAACCAGTTCACCTTGGGGGCATATTAACCAGTTCTCCATGCTGGCACTGGGTCCAAGAGAAGTGATTCAAATTTATAAACTCTCAGAAGCCTATGATTAAACCAGAAAAACCAACTGATCACTTGGGGAGGAGAACAGGGCTAAAGTACCTAGAATACTTTTGTTTACTGGGCAGTGGAAGCTTCTCCATCAGAGGAAAATCTGTACCGTGTGTCACATCATTCTTGGCAACTACTCAGAAGGAAGGGAGTGGGCTTCCCTGGTGTACAGAGCCATCAGGCCAGGGCAAGTCAATATGCCTGTCTCAGTTTTAAGTAATCTGCCCTGACTACTCGATACCAGCTATCTTGCTCAATAGTTTGTCTACCAAAAACCCATGCCAGTGCCACCTGATTTGCCTAGCCCTGTTGTCCATGTCATCTTAGGAACCTGGCCCTGATGAGCAAGTCAATCATCTCACATGAATAATCATAAGTTCTTATTTTAAGCCATTATGTTTTGTAGCAACCTGATTTCAGAAACACACAACCACCTATAAGATTGGGTAACTTTGACTAGGTGATCATATTTGATCAGTCATCTCTTAGAAAAATACTACAGGGCTAACGATTTGCACTTATGTTGATACTTTCCCACAGCAGTTAAATAAACATCTCTGGAACCCTTTCACAATTAACCAGAGTAACTTTCATGTTCTGTGCACTGTAGACTTTTTAGAACCCATGTTCAGTTTTTGGCACCCTTAGAGTGTTCCCATCTACCTGTAACTCCAGTTCCTGAGAACCTGGGACCCTCCTAAAATTACCCAGGGTTCCAGGCGTATATGTGGTACATACACATGCATTCAATCAAACAAATAAATAGAACACAATTTTTAAAATGAAACTTTTTAACTTGATGGCACATTTATGACTTGTGGCTCATTTGTTTACATGGGCACTGTGTCAGCATTTCTCAGTACTACCTAATGTAGTATTAATAGCCCAAGAGACCTGCATTCAAAACTTGAGACCACTTCTCAGATGCTCAAACAGTTGATCTTAATATTTATATTGTCACCATTCTAGTACTCCAAACACCAGAAGCTCAGGGCATAATGCTAATGACAATCAGATTGAGGAATATAAGGCCTGTGAAGGGCAGTGGCTGTTCAACAGAGTCAATCTAGTACTGGGTTCCGAGAGATCCTCTTGACAGCTGTAATTTTCATCTGAGAAGCAAGAAAGCTTTATGAGAAATGCGCATTTAATGTAAAGGAGGAATACGATATCATGCCTCAGGAATGCATGTTGTATTCAAGGTAAATAAAAAGTAGTTTCCCTACATACGACTGCAGTATGTATCACCAAAGCTGGAATATTTGTTCGTACAAAACCAAACAAAAGCTATTTTAAAACTTCATATAATTAAGAGCATCACAAAAAGACAACTTACTCCAGCTGTAACCAAACTCATCCTCTTTGTCTACATCTTCTGAGACTGTGAGTGCAGATGACTGCGCATGATCACTCCCCATGTCTGGGAATACTGAAGGGGAGGAAGGAGGGACATCACACAATGAAGGCTTCTCTGACTCTGATTCTGACTGGTTGGCTGCCTGTGGGAACAAGAAGAATTCAGTGGGTATGTGCAATCTCACAGAAACGTAAAGAAAAACAAGTAAGAATATAATTCAAGGCCAGCTCTAAAATGTTCTCCAAAGGAGAGAAAGCTTATTTGTGCATGTAAGAAAGGTTAGACAGGATTCAGGTATCAGAACACAATTCATTAAATTGTTATTTGCTAATACAAACAATGAACAATTCGATTCGAAGACTTAAATGACCTAAGACAGAAAATTGTTCAAATTTACCTGTTGTGGGGGAGTAAGGATGTGTAAAATCTTATGGGTCATTGAACTTTGACAAGAAATAAATAAATCAATAGAAAGCAAATTAACAAAGAAGATATCTCTGAAAACTTGTAAGAGCCACTGAGATGGCGTAGTGAGTAAAGGCCCTTGGGCACTGATCAAAGCCCGAGTTCAGTCCTTGAGATCACACAGTAAAAGGAAAGAACTGATTGCCACAAGCTGACTTACGATCTCCATATCCATGACGCGGCTCTTCCATGTGCATTCCCACATACCCCTATCCACAAAATAAATAAATGTAATAATAACAGCATCAAAACTTGTCAGTAAGACTATACAAAAGACTGCTTTTTTGTGTGTGGCTTTGGGAACTGGACCCAGGATCCTGCATATACTAGGCAAATATTCTACTGAACTACAGCTCCAGCCCCACATGAACAATTCTTTGTTGGTACTTGAATCCAAGAAATAGCACTACATAAGCAGGCTGTTCTCTCAGGATAGTCTTCTTGTTAACGAAGAGCACACACTCAGATCTGCTGGGTTTGGGTTTACCTCCAACTTTGTATTGCCACAGTAGATCACACAGGATCCTTCATACAAAACCAGATGTAACATGCCTGCTGTCACTTAGGACCACGTGGGAATCAAATTCTTACGTGTTTATGTGGCAGCAGGTTAGAATTTGAAAGGCCTCTAAATTCTTAAGTTCTCAAATTTGTTTAATTTGCAAAAGAAAGAAGAACTAAGATCAATGAAGGGAAAACCTTGTTTAAAATCAGTGCTGGACTTCTTTCTTTCTAGTTTTTTTTTCTGCCACATTTATTTATTTAGCTGGATCATGTGGGTAAGTGGGGAGTGCACATGCCTCAGGATAACTGTGGAGTATAGAGAATAACTTGCTGGAGCTGGTTTTCCAACCATGTGATTTCCACAAACTGAAATCAGGCCAATTGGTCTTGAGGGCAAGCACCCTCAGCTGCTAAGCTACCTCGCTAGCCATTTTTCTGCTTAGTTCTTACAACACTGCTTTTAGTTAAAAACAAAAAACAACAAAAAACAAAAAAAAAAAAACTTTGCTGCCTTCTTCAGTTTTCACAGTAAGACAGTATCTGTGTCTCAAGATCAGGGACATGAGAAATCGGGAACGATTAGCTGAAATTTATCAACACTAGCACTTCACATACTAAATATGATCTTTTATAGTTAACCAGAATGCATAGGGCTGGCTGACAGATTCAGGGGCAACTGATTTTTAGGCACAGAATTTGCTGTACTAACAATGTTCAGTTTACACATCATTGGCCAAACAAATAAAGAGTTACATTCCGATGAAATCTCTGCTGTCTTCCAGAATGCTGTGCTGTAAATCTCTCAAATGATTACAAATAAATATGGACAAGTGTACCAGAAACTTCACTTGATCCAGTCAAAGTTCAGACATCACACTAGAGAAGACAAGACATCTACTCATGAAGCTTTCTGGTTAAAAAGAGAATTACTTCTTTGTATCATTAAAACATGAGTTGATTCATATTGATGGATGTATATTTTATAGTTCTTTCTATCTTTTTTCTTATTTTACTTCATAGTGAAGAAAAAAATCTGCTAATCTCAAAATATCTTCAGGATTACAGGCACAACATTTTCATACTGTGCCTACACACCAAAATTGTACCCCAGTCTAATGGACTAATCATAGAAGGAATAGTTGCCTTCTTCCTAGAATAGCAATTAAGTCTTCTATATACCTATATCAAAATAATGTTTGTTATTGACAAAATAATGACTTGCTATAGGCACTTCTTGAAACCTTTTAACAAAAAACTATATTTTACAAAGGTCACGTAGTGGCAAAAATACAAATGCAACGGCAAACACCCGAAGTTCGTGTGCACACATCAAGGAAAATGAACATGCATGTCACACAAAAACACATGCACTTTAAAAACGTCCCATGGAGACAAACCTTAAATGGCGAGGGAGCAAAAGGGTCCGTTGGGGACCAATAGGAGAGGACAGTACGTGACTGCGGTAGCTCCTAGGGTCATAGAAAACACCCCTTCAGGTATGGCATCTTCTCTTACCCATGATACAGTAACATGAAAATCCAACCAATATTCATAGTGGTTTCTAAAAGAAAATTTTGATAGCTTTCTCCTTTTCTGTTACCGAATTATTCTATAAAATCTATTTTATAAATTTTTGTTTCAAAATTGCTTTTGTGATTTCATGAGAATATGAGACTACCCAAAGTATGACTGATGAACTTGCAAACGTTTGCACTTCTTGATCTGGCATTCACATGGATTTACTTTATGAATATTCAAGGGCATTTCATGTGCGCAGAGACACACAATCATTTGCAGACCTTTTAAGATCATCTTATACAAGTCTGAAGATGTTTTAAGACAATGCAAGGTTTTAAGGAAAGTATATATAAAAAGTAGTTTATACAAATGGCAACAAAAATTTAAACATTAAAAAATTAAATCACAGTATAATGCAGAAAAAAACACTAGACTCCCTTTTTAAATTTCAAGTTAAAAAAAAAATATTCTCTGGAAGGACAAAGTGCTTCAAAAGGACCTGGATGCCCACTCAGAATACACAGTGGTTTCTGTCTTTCTGACTAAGTGTAGTAAATACTGAACTGGAACACAGGCACAGTAGCAACAACAAAACATTTGCAAAGGCAACGACAAGACAATGGACGTTATCCAACCTTGTCAGTGGAGAGCTGGAGAGAGTCAGCAAATGGGTTAGTGCTGCTGAAGCTGTACTTAGGGTAAAGGCTGTGCGGCAAGGGAGGCAAAGGGGATTTCTAAAAGGAAACAGAAGATGCACTGAAGGCACAAGAAATGAATTTAAAACAACCCAACCTCAAGATCAAAGTCATTCCTGGTTTAGAGAGCTGCCTATGAGAAAACAAAGTCTTCCTGAGTAGTCACAGCGTGCTCTTCTTAAATAGTTACTAACGGTTTGCTCCTAATGGCCCAAGTCTACACCCGAGTCTAGTCTCTTCATAAACGAAACCTGATTGTCAAATTTCTTCCATTTCCTCTGAAGGTTTTACCTCTGCGGAGCGAATGCGAGTTCTCTGCCCCTGTTCCACACTAACTTCTGGGCCCCCAGTATCAACACTCCTGCTAAGAAGCTGGAACATGGTTTCCATTTACTTTTCTATCATCGTTTAGTACACACAGTAAGCACTTACCTGCCAGCTCGTTAGTAACCTTCATTTCTTTACATTGTTCCCCATTAAGAAAACTGTGCTCTGAGCCAGGAGATGCTGATTTAGAACAACTACACCTTTAAACTTTAAAAGGTGAAAAATAAAAATGAACCACTATATAATGTGTTCTACATTTTATGGAGTTTGACAAAGATTCATATTTAAAAAAGGAAAAAAAACTTCTTAAAACATCTCCTACATTACTGAAGATTTTACAGCTTTGGATAATAGTTAAAGCCTGTGTTTAGAGTGTTTCTCCTAGATTTTGTGACTTGCCTGTAGTAATCCCTTCGCCAGGACTGTTAAAGCTGAATATACGTATTGAAGGCAGGAAGTCAGCCAAATAGAATTTAGCGTGTTCATATTTAAAAAGAAAAAAGTAATTTCCTTAGCACAATAAATTCTTCCTTTCACACTCGCTATCTTTTCCTTCTATTGACTGTATCTTTCAAAGAAAATTGCAGACATTTAAAATTCATGCTGGCTCCAATTAAATGTTTGCGTTAGTTCTTTCTGAAAAAGCCCTGTTGCCGGGCGTGGAGTGGAGGGACTGGTCACATGATTCTACCATGCACGAGCGAGCATGCTAGAGACACTGTCCGCCAGTGCCAGCATCAACGCTTATGCCACATTACCCTTTCAATCTGTGCTTCCTGCAGTGTTTTTCCCAAGAGGAAAGGCAGGAAAAGATATGGGTACAATGACATTTCTGTTCCTCTCAACTTCTTCCCTCCTTTTCAGTTTAAAATGTCAACTCCTGCTTTACTCAAGAGGGGATTACAAGTGCCAAGAAACATGACCACTTAGTAAGAAGGAAGAAATGACAGGGCAGTGGAAACCACTGGTGGCCTGCTGGTGTGGGGAGATTATTTCTGGTCACCAGGCACGGCAGAGTCAGCACCTCTGTGTCCTTTGTAACTGAGTGGGACAGCAAAATCAGAGCCATGATAGTAAGAGATGGAATTCTGAAAGGCCTCTAGTTGCATTCCCTTTCAAATATCACAAGATTTCAGTTTGGCACTGTCAGCATAATACAAGGTCAGAGGAGGAGCAAAATACAGGGAATGGGTCCCTTCTATCAATAGGGAAATAGTTACAGAAGGGACAGTCTGTTAAAAAAAAAAAAAAAACCAAGGATGACCTGGATGTCCTTAGGAATGGAAGGAAGAAACACTGTAATTGAGAGGACACTAAAACATCCCCTGGCCCCATGAAGGGCCCACGCAGCAGTCAGAATGGGCACCGCCCCACTTCAGTTGCCACACTGACAGGGTTATATGGGACAGGCTGGAAGTTCTCATCCCTGAATAGTCAAAGTACAGAGAGACAGAAAGACTGCCTCTCCCGTGTAAGATTTTCCAGAAGCTTCATCTTCTGCTCACAAAGCAAACTTCATCACACGAGACGCTTCGGTAAGAGCATTTGTGGTGCTTTTCCTTCAGCTAACCAGAGGCCTGATTACTTCCATTTGGAAGTAAATCACCACTAACAAAGAATATCTCATTTTAAATGCAAAATTAATTCTAGTTTCCCAAAGCAAAATGTGTCTAACTTGACTAAACATGTCATTTCTAAGCAAGATTTATCCTGGAATAATTGCTATAAAATTAGGTGTCATTATGCCTCAAATAAAAAAAATAGGAATATTTTCCAGGTGTATGAGACAATATCTTTCCAGCTCATTAGAAGATGTGATTGGCATTGAAAGAAATGTTTGTAGTTTAAGTGTTCAAAGTAATATTAAGAATCACTATTCAGCAGTTTATAATATTATCCTAAATGATATGAGTTAGAAATTAAAATAAAACAAAAAAGGGAATAAACCCTCCCACACAAAAATGGCTGTAACTCAACTTAAACAGCCATTTACAATATTACCACGCTGTGTCTATGTTTAACACAACAAACGTTAACAAATGTATGAAGATTTGTAGTTATTTAAACAAACTGAATAGCATTTGCAAAGAATGCAGCAGGAGGCAGCCCTATCATTTGGCAGATTTTCTATCTGAATGGATAATTATTACCTAACAATAAACAACTGAATGGTTAAAAACTGCAGATGTGAAGAGAACTGCTTATATGAAGCACTCCATCCACTGCACACAGTGAACCCCAAACCAGAGCCACACCTGTCTTGACAACAAGGAGATGGACCAGAACTATGAGCCTGGGTTCGGTATTCGGGAACTCAGAAGGCTCATCTCACTCAGAAGGCTCTCTCACAGGGAGCCCGCTGCCTTGCTTCCACCAGCCCAACATTAATATCTTAAACTCTTAATTTTTCAGTAATTCAATGTATGTTGTGCATAACGCCATATTTTAAGTTTCATATGATGCCTTCTGCTGCCCTCGCACGTTCAAACACTTTTCTTTCTAAACTAACCAACCCTAGATGCACCGGCTGGCAGAGGTCCGCAGAATGGGTGCACAAGCATCTATACACAAAAGCAGCATCTCCCGGAGCTGCAGGAGCTCGATAGTATGAAGAGAACTCCACTCTGAGGGAACACTGATGTCTGAATAACGTTCCTGGTGTATGTCAATAATTGTTGCATATGAGGAGACTTCAGTGAGGCATAATGGAGGAATCAAAAACAACATCAAGCTATCAGTGGAATGTTCACCATCAGTTCTACTAGGGCATACCAAATGTGCTAAGCTGCAGCTTGTATCCTGTCTATCAATAACCAGTGATACACTTGTATATTCTTAAATTTTATTTTCATTCAGGGTCTGGCTAGTAGCATCAAATTTGCAGTCCACCTGAGTTGGCCTCTGGACAGCCAGGACTGCACGAACACAACACCATGGTTGATCCTAAAATAAATATTTCAACTAATTTAACAATGGTGGCTGAGGGTGAAATGGGCTAGTAGGTTTCTGTTGCCGAGGATCTGAGAAATAATAATTATGAAATGATTTGTACATAAAGAGAATGTACTGTGAGAATTTTGTGTTCAGTGGAATACACAGATATAGTAAGGTTCTGATGTTGTGATTGCATAGGTAGGAGGTTCATAAAAAATAAATTTAGGGAAAATAATGAAGTCTGTATAGCTTCTAAGAGACTCAATTCAAAATGACTAGTGTTTAACCTACACATCACATTCTATTCCTGTCAGTAATTTGTTTATTTTTTTAAAATCAGAATGAATACTAGAAAGATATCAATTTGACATGGTGATTACTTAATTCTTCTTTATGTATTTTAAAGTCTTCATACATACAGGAGAAGATATTTGCAGGGTAGCTCAATGTTTCGATACAGCAAAGGGAACCTTTTACAAAACACCTTCTGAGACTTCAAAAACTGGCAGGTGAACATGCAAACAACTTGGTCCCTGCTATGTTAGACTCCAAGTTGAGCACTGTTTCAGTATGCCTACCTTGCCCTTTGTGTTCGCTTACCCTTGGTCTGTTTATAATGCTCTGTACCATAAACACTACAGGGTTGCCTGCTTTCCGTATGGCTTCCACAGCTTGTTCATGGCTTGCATCTCTGAGGTCCATTCCATCCACCTGCAAATGGAAGGCCTCAGCTTAACATTTCAAGAAGCTAGAAGAACAGAAGAGTGATTTGGATAAGGAGTTCTAAGGCTCCTTTAGCTCCTGGAAGATTTGTTTCAGTACCAAAAACAAAAGAAGCTGTAAGACTACACACTTCTCATCCCTCCGTGGATTTGTGGCACCTTGTTGGGAATCAGTTCTTCCAAAGCCAACTGGAGTTATAAGCAGTAGGAATGAGGGCTCTGCTTCTGCATTCCTCATACCACTAGCTGCTCTTTTATGTTTCTGAGTCAGTTTATGGGTCAGCATCATTAAAGAAACAGTCTAGAGAGATGCATTTAGGGTTCCTTTCATCGAAGCCTGTGCTATGCTGTTAATTCTTCATAAAGTTATTTACTTAGGACATGGCAGGCGTGGGAAGAGTGATTCTTCATGGAATTCTCCTAGAGAAATTTAAAGAATAAACAAAACAGTAATATTCAGGAATGTGAGACTACTGCAAGGTTAGTTTTGCAAAAGAATCTGCAGTAGACGTGACAGAAGTTAGAAGCCAAAAAATTGTGTTTGTTTGTTAGTGTCTTATATAAATAGTCTGGACAATAAACGTTATTTTGTAATGTTTTGTGGGTGATGATCAGCTCAGCTTATGCACTAGATGGTCAGGAAGAACAAAGAGAGAGGGACAAATGCCACTCCTGACAGGTAACTGTAGATCTCATTTCCAAATACCAAGTCAAGCTCAAAATGGACACAATTCTGTGGATGAGAACAAATCATTATGTACTGACATAGAACTATACACACTTAGTTAAAAGTCTCTCTCATACCATCGTGATATGACAATATTTTTTAATTCATACTAAAATGACCTTTGTCATTTCTTTCAAGACAATATTGATGCCTACTGTATGTCACCTAAACATTGTCACTCAAGTCCAAAGCAACCACATTAGTACAGGGCTGTTTTAGGATCCCAGGACTACAAGGGACTACAATGACTACAAGGCTTCCTATTTCCTGGAGAAACCCTGAACATGATGTATTGAAGAAGTCACCAGTAACCTAAATTTTACAATACACACACACACACACACACACACACACACACACACACACCCTTTTTTTTTTCAACTAAAAAAAATGGTTTAATTAAAATAGTTTATTCTTGACTAACTGTAATTGATATTTAATTGTCTTAAAGGGCATTTGGGGAGCAAACTATGGCCAATCATGTCTAAAGATCTTTGTACATAATTTTTCTTTTTCTCTTCTCTTTAGGTAAAAAGTATTTACTAGTTAAACTACATAAAATAAGCCTCCTAGTAACAATTTAAAATTAAAATTTTACATGGAGTTATGACTCAAGAAAGAATTCCATTAAAAAGGCTAGTATATCATATAATGAGAGTAGGCCAGTCTGTCATGTCATTTGTCCTTATAGATAGTCACAGGTAAAAGAAAGGCACCAGATGCCTATTTCCTCTCAAACTTCAAATTCTCATTTCCATAGGCTCAGAGAATGAATGGATAGATGAATGAATTTGCTAGCCAATACTAGAACATTTTCTTTTCTCATCACAGTTTTGGGGGCTGACGCCCAGGGCCTTGCATGTACATGTAGTGGCCACCCTCGCACTGAGCTAAATGCCTAGCCAAAGTGAAATACAATATACAATGCAATAATCAACCTTCTGAACGAGGAAGGTATTTGAATGTGTAAGTTTTACATACTGAGAAATTGTATAAGGAAACACAATATCCATCACAGTCATAAACATCTTTACTTCTCAGTTACTCCTTCCTTTTACTCTGTAAACTAGAAAAATTGGATCAGATATCCACTTCTCAACATTTAAATTTAACTGTGCCTAATCTGATTGAATAGCTTACTATACTGCTTTGAGGTACTTTGGTTACTTCTCTCCTTCCTTCTGGCCAGGCAGGCACAATGCCGTGTCTACTGCAGACTCTAGCTCCTGGCCCAGCACTGGGAACATAGTAGCTGTTCTTCTAATACACATCAGTAAATGTGTGTGTGGCTGGACTGCACATAAGAACTCTGGATAAGGCATTAGATTTTAATTAGGGGAGACATGATTTGATGTATGATATATGTTTCTCTCTTACACACAGCAAAGTGTTTGCCATGCACATGCATACACAGGGCCCTCTGTGGTGAAGCGGCATGGTACTGAGGAGGAGGCTCCTAGCTTTGTTGAAACATTCATTTAAAAAGTCATAAAGTTCTCAGCATTGACAACTTTAGGAAAAAAGACTCACTTAAAACCTCACTCAACCAAGTTTATATACAAAGAAATGACTTTAATAAATTATTCCTTGCAATAACATCTTACTGGAAAACTTAACTATGAGATATGTGTTTTCCTTGTGTATACATGATATTAAACATTTTAATTTTCCCCTTAGAAAATTTCTTTTAAAATTTATATATCTTCGGACCAATGCTTTTAAAAATGTCTGTGTTTCATGTATAGTTTGCCATCACAGACACACAAAGGAACAGATGACAAGAAGGAGATGCCTAGTTTTACAGACACCTGACGCCAGCACGAAAGCAAGGATGACAACTCGTCGGTAAGAAAGCGAGAGAGGGAGGATGTTTTGAACAGAAAGCTCACTGGACGTTACCTCAATTATCCTGTCTCCAGGCTTCAAGGTTCCATTTTTGCCAGCTGGACTATCTTCAAGAACATGTTTGATGAAAATACCCCTCATCACTTCCCCGTTGCTCAGGCGGCTCCCCATCCCTCGGCCACCAACAATGCTGATGCCCAAGGACTTGCTAGGTTCTCTCCAAAGTTCCACCCTATAAAAAAAACAATAAAATAATAAACTCCCAGAGAAAAACACAAAGGAAAAGCTTCCTGAACTTTAGAATATCCTGTAGATGACATAGTTATTGCTATGATGAAATGCTATGACATGACCAAAAGTAAGCTGAGAAGAAAGGGTTTTATTTCAGCTATCAGTTCCATATCATTCTTCATCATCATTAAAAGAAGTCAGGACAGGCACTCAAACAGAGCAGGAATCTGGAGCTCTTGCATTGCTGGTAGGGATGTGACAAAGTACAGCCACAATGGAAAATTAACAGAAATTACCATATGGGAATACAACCAAAAGGAGACCAATCAGGGTTGTGAAGAGATAGTTTAAATACCTACATCAGCAAAGAAACATCCACCACAGTTAAGAGGTAGATGCAACACTAATGTTTATCAGAAATGAACAAATAAAGGCTGGCAAGGGGGCTCGGTGCATCAAAATGCTATCTGCATAATCCAGACATACCTAAATCTGATCCCTGAAGCCCACAGGCAAACACATTGGCTTGCATCTGTAATCCCAGTACTCCTGTAAGAAGATGGGAGGCACAGGCAGGAGGGCTGCCCAGAAGCTCACAGGCAGAGAGCCTGGTGTACACCAGGAAGCAGAACCTGGAGTGACCTTGCCTCAAATTATTGGTAGGCGATAAACCAACTTCCACCAGTTGTTTATTGACCTCCACATGCACCCACACCCATGCACACACATACCACACAGAGAATAGTAGATCACTTTAAAATTTAAAAATGAATAAGCAAAGTGATACATATCTTATTGGAATTTTACTCTGTATTAAAAAGAAAGAAAATGCTAAAATACGTTTTGACATACACAAACTCTGAGTGTACTATGTTATATAAAATTGACCAGCTAAATGAAGTAATGACAAAGGCCTATCATTGCACTCAAAAGAAGTCCAGAGCAGACATATTCAGGGACAGGACACTGAACGGAGTTTGCTAGCTGGGAAATGGATATGGAGGTATTATTTGATGGATACAGTCTTAGTTTTTTAAGAGTCTTCTGTAGATGATGGTACTAAATTTATATAGTGAAGGTTCTTAAAGCCTCTGAATCACATACTTAGAAATGGAATAATAAATATGTCTAATCACAATAGAACCCTAGTCATAAAAGATTAATGTAGATACTTTCCAAGTCATGTGTTTTGTTAATATTAATATTGGACTCATATTCTAGGCTAAAGTGCATGCCAGTGAAGAAGTGCCATTTTGCTGGAACATTAATAATACAGACATTACATGATCAGGAGACTCAGCTACCACAGAACAGATGGCAGCTTCTGGGTTTAGCAGCCAAATCCAGGGAAAGAACATTTTTGCACACACTAATCAGAAGCCTGCCTCTGTGGGAGTCTTTCTTGCCAGAGCAGACCTGGTCATTAACAGTCAGGGCATGAAGGACAGCCGCTGAAAATATTCTCCATGAAATGATCCTTCTAGCACCTCCTGAGATTCCCTGAACGGCGTCGCACTTTCTGCTCCAGGAAGAACAGTGGCTCCTTCTTCTGCAAGTTGATTTCATATGCTACTACCCTGCAGCCCTAGCACTGTATCTATTGTCCCTCCCTGTCCACACAACAAACACAGAACTCACACAGAATATCTGTCAACATCTAAAGAGTTAAGGATGGAGGCTAAGGATCTAACTGGAAAAGAGATTGTTTGGTGTTTGATATTAAGCACGAGAAAAGGCAAAGGAGGTAAGGATGGATCTACAGGACCATGCTCTGGAAGGGAAGTGATGTGAGCATGAGAAAGAGGTTCAGGGTGTACACCTATTCCAGACCTCACAGAAGACAATGGTGCTGGCATTGAGGACACGAAGACAGCACGGTCCAGTGTGCCCTCAACACTGACATTTGGGGAGTTTCAATGAGAGGAAACTCTGCAAAGTGAACAAATCGGCAGAAAGAAAGCGCCAGTGTCGGGCAGCAGGTGTGCCAGATGAGATGCACAGGGCAAACGTTTCCCCTTTGCTCAGGCAATGTTTTTCTTAACTGAATATATATAATCCTAGAAAGTTGATCTGCTTAGTTGGAAGAAATTAGACCATGATCTTTGTGAATAAACAAGCTAAAATATTACTCAACATTTTCTCTGTAGTCTATAAAAATCATAGAACCAATATCCTTTTCTATTTTTCTATTATATTTTTATAACATTATACATTATTGTAGCTCTTTGTATGCCTGTGTGTATATACACAAATGTACATGTGTCAGTATGAAGTATACACACAAGTATGTACAGAAATGCATGCCTACCCCCCATGCAGAGGGAAGAAGAGGGTCTTCAGCCCATCTTAAATATTTCTTGAATTAACTTTAACAGTAAATTGGTCAATTAAAGAAATTTAGCCAATGTCTGTATACACATTAGAAGCCAGGTAGGAATCTTGAGCTCTTAAGAAAACTTTAAAAAGGAGTGACAGGAAATGTCCCCTACAGCTGTTCATGATAAATGTGAGTTGAAATGATTTTTTTGAGTACTATAAGCAGTAAATTATATTAAGGCTCCCACTCTTTAAGGGAGCTAAATGTGCTTCCACTTAGTCCTCCTAACAAGTCTAGAAGGTACATACTCTTTAGACCTCAAAAGGAAGAACCACAGATTCAGGATCTCTGGCAAAGAACACTGGGTACTCTAGAGAATTGACAGTTTAAACCACTATTGTGATAGATGGTCTATGAATCCTTAAACAATGCAGACAAGAGTCAAGTGATCACACAGGCAGAAAACTAGGCTGACTGGTCTTTAGACACAGCATGGTGAATATCCCTGGGAAAGAGGGACACCTGTCAAGAAACACTGTGCAGAGTACATTCTGGCTCTGGGACCAGACAGCTGGGTTGTGTGAGCAGAGTCCCTGGATTCCGGCCCCGTCTTCCGCTACTTAATCACATGACACTAAGCAAACCTGCTTAGTCTTTTTGTCTTATTTTTTTCAGTTGTGAAAATGCAGCCAATGAAAACCTCCAGTAAGACAGTCTTCTGCAAAATTAATCCCTTAAAATAGCATTGTAAAGCAAAAGCTTTGCTATATATCTCAAAATAAGTAACAAATAAATTGATGATGGTGGTGGTGATTTCTACAGGGACGGCAGGAAGTATACTATTCTATCTGTACAAGTGAGCAAGTAAGTACACACCTCCTCAAACCTCAAGTGTGTAAAGACAAAGTTCCATCCATTGACAGAACACTTAAAAATGCTATACATGTCATTTGGAGAATATCCATATATTTAAATAGAAGTAGAAGCTGCTATGATCACCATAAAAAGAAACAAGATGACTTCAACTAAACTTCTAAAATGCATATAAATCTATAAGCCAGTAATTCTACTCCTGGATACATAATACATAACCTAAATAAGATTTCATACACTAGCAAAAACCCAATTTACTCATGCCTACTTTGTATCTTAATTTTTTAAAGTTATGATTGTGCATGTATTTTATATATGCAGAAGCATGTGTGCCATGGTGTGCATGTGGAAGTCACAGAACAATTTTGTGGAGTTAGTTCACCTTGGCCCTCTTTGTAGGCTCTGGGGATTGAACTCAGTTGATTTGGGCAGCAAGCACCTTTACCACTGAGCCCTTCCATCAGGTTCATTTTACAATCCTTAACACTTAACGAACAAATATTCTCTAGTTCTAAAAACAAATCTGTTGATTTTGTGTTTCTAATACTAGAAGAAGGCTCGTGCTTCCAGAAATCTCTGGTTGTGCTGTCTCCTTCTTAGCCGCCATCGGTGAACATTCTCCGGGAGTAATTTAGTGCCTCTATGCACAGTGGTAGACAGAAAGAAGCAAAGCCTCTTGTTGAGAAAGCCTCTTTGGAAGCCTTGGGCATTTTCTGTGTAAAATCACCACCACAGAGGGAATTCTTAGGCTGAAGACAAAACTGAGAAGCAAAGCATCCAAACTTTCCAGTCCCAAGGATATGTGCTTCTTTTTCTATAATATCTTCCTTTTGTTGAGCTACGTGCGACAGATACACAGACTGGATCAGGTACTCCTGAGGACTGCCCACATCTGTGCGGGGGCTGTTTAGATGCAGAACTTACTGATTCTTCCTCAAAATTTAAAAGGCTCCATAACTAATCCAATTATACAAGTGAAAAGCTTTAGAAATCAAGAAATTTGTGCACAATACTCAAATACAGTTCATATTGCCTGCAACCATTCATACACTGACTAAACTACTTTTTATATCAGGGTGAGATTAAAACTAAGCCAATTTACCTTTTCTATAGTTATTACTTTATCCAACAACATTTAACTTTGTTAACGATTTGCTCTAGGATAACTTTAATTTCTTTATCTACTAATACAAATAAATAAGGCACTAAGACCTTATAATAAACTCCCTGTTGTAGATCTTTCCCATATATTCTTTTCTCAATGTAGATAATGCTGAGAGAGACAGCAAGCTAATTGGCTATTGAAGAAATTCAAAATAAATTTTTTTAGATGGCTGGAGATGTTTAGTTTCTCTGAAAATGACATAAAATACAGTCTTTTCTGTATTTTATAAAGTATGGCTGCAGATTAAAGCTCATTTGTGAACAGGCAACATCACAATGCAAGGCTCCATGGCAATGGCTGACTTCAGGGTTGTTTGAAGGGGCTGAGACATGATTGCTGTTATATAGTAACCCACAGTAGTCTATGCTTCATATACATCTAGATCTTCCCTGGTCAAGAACATCCTATCTTCCTCAGAGACAGAATTTATGTCTTAGACTTTCTTCCTGCTTACTCTGAGTCCATACCCAAGACTCAGTGTAAGCTGACTTGACTCAGCATGGGCATGTTAGTGTGTCCTCAAGATATAGTGATTTGTCTGAGCAGATTCAAGGCCAGTCTTCTTTGCTGCATAGGAACCAGTGCCAGCAAATATAAGGCTTTGGATAACTCAGTCTGTGACAGCTCAGTTCTTTGCTCGTATTTCTGTCTCTTTCATATTTACAGTTGCCTCTCTCTCTCTCTCTCTCTCTCTCTCTCTCTCTCTCTCTCTCTCACACACACACACACACACACACACAGACACACACACACATTTATATATGCATGTAAAAATAAAATATTATGTTTTACGTATATTATACTATGGTTAAATATATAATTTTAAATGTAAACATGTGAACAATGTGAAACGCAAGCAAACATTTGGCATTATACCTAAAACTATTCAGAACTTATGCATTCCAATTACCTGTGCATACTTTTATCTAGTTAATTGTCTTTAATGTCTACTATAGATCCTTGTGTATAAGTTAGTTTTAACTGTGTATGATAAACATTATTTTCTCTAATATACATACAAAAAATGAAGAATTAACAATGTCTAATGAAGTGTCAGATGCCATAAGTAGCAAGCTATAGGCCAGTGCTTCAGACCACACATTCTTTCTCTCTCCCTCTTTTAACATAGGAACTCACTGAATGGGCTGAACATAGAAGGAGTCCATACCTCCGGGGCTGACTCCAGCTGCTGTAGGCTGCATTCTGTAGTTCACTTTCTTCCCCTTCTCCTTCTTCTCGCTCTGGTAGTTCCGGAATGTCTCTTGTTAAGGAAATATACAGTGAGAATTCTGAGCAACACTGCCCTGAATGTACTTAGCTGTTAGTTAAAAAAGCAGAGCTATCTGAATTTTCATTGTTCCTGACCAACAAATTCATAACATTTCCAGCATAAGAAAACAAAACTAAACTAAAATGAAAACAAACAAAAAAAAAAAACCTGAAGCAAACAAACAACAAAAACCTAACCAAACAAATAATAACCTTACACCAAAGTCAGCTTCACATGAAAATTTGAAGAAACTGAGGCACACAAAGTCTTGGCTGATTGAATGTGGTAGAATAAAGGAATAGTAAAGGAAAGGAGTGAGGAAATTCCAAAAAGCCCTGGAATTCTAAAGTAAAATTATTTGGCAAATATTTATCTGCCCTGAAGGAATTCATCATCAGTTGATTTTATAGAACTGAAAGATCTAAAGAAGGCATGTATTCAAATTATAGGCATTCTTCACTGACAGGAATCCCGAACTCATTCAAACTATGTGATCTTTAGATTTGAGATCAGAAGTTAGGTGACCCAACGGATCTGCACTTGAACATGATTCACAGTGCTGACAAACCAATGGGCAGGCTCTCCACGAACATCCTTTTCTTTGACCTCAATGGTCAAGCATTGTTTAAACATCGTTAAAATGAAGATTACCTGCTGCAGGCCCTACCAGCTGCTCTGCATTTGAAGTCCCCTTTATGTAAACTAAAAAGAGCAGGCGGATCTAGAAAAAGCTGTGTTTTCTAGAGTCTAGTATAGTTAGCAACAGTTCCAAGAGGTGTACTTTAAAGGAGATATCAAGAAGCTGAATGAGAAACAGTCCAAGTCCTCTGTTAAGGACCTAAAGAAATGTAAGCCGAAGAGATGAAAAGGAGATGAAGAAAAAGTAGGTTTAGGAGACAGTGTGAGAATGTGAGCAGCTGCTGTAACAGCTACCGATGGCCACAGGAGAGGGGGAGGGTCTCTACCCTAAAGCCTGGGCTGGGAGATGTATGTATAAGCTACGCATAGGCGATCTGGGCCACACTGTACTGCAGACCTGACATTTGAACTGAGAGAAGACAACCTTAATCCTTTGATGCATGGAACCCAGCTTCTTTAAATAACTCTACAAGGTTTAGTTCTTTCACTAACACATGCTCTTCCAGATATGACTAGTATTTGTATCTTAGCATGTGGTTTTAGGTTTTCCAATGTTGTTTACTCCTTAGATCAAAATAGAACCATTCTTTTCTTCCTCAACTCAGGCAGCCAAGCCAAGTATTTAATTGCTTTCTCCGTGTGAGTTAATGTTGCCAATCAAAGACATTTCTATAACTATGTCTTAATCTAAGTGCCACTAAAGAAGTCACTGGGACAAAGTCATACAGTATAAAGCAGTGGGGATAGAACTGAGGCCAACTAGGGCTTACTCTCTTTGTTTTAAGGGCTTGTAAAATTCTTCCTTTGGATTCAATGGTCAAGATCTGAGTCTGACTGATTACATCCTAAGCTTGACTTTGAAACTAGCTGTGGGACTCCAGGAAGTTAAGCTCTTGCTGCTGTACATCCCTCTTCTGTAAGATGCTTTTTGTAAGCATCCTGATGTTAATGACAAATATGCTTTCTCTGTGATGAAGCAGTAACTACACAGGCAACCAAGGCCATTTTTCTCTCTATGAGAAACAATGATGAAAGTACCATTTTTGTTCTAAGAGTTTTGAATGTTTTAAGGCCTATGAACTGTTAGATGTTAACTGGTCCTCTATTTGGACAAAAGATCACTTTTTCCATTTTGATGGAAAACACTAAAAAACTACAATCAACCCTTGCTATGAAGCCTAAGATGGGAATTTTCCTTTTCATTACTAAGCACAGATCACGTCTTTCCATTCCCAACTACTCTCTGCACACTGGCCTTGCATAATTTGCAGAGAAAGCAAAGGTGCTATATTGTAATTCCTTCAGGGCCACTGGGAACCAAGCTGTCCTGACACCTACTGTGGATACAGGAGTCTTCTGAGAAAGACTCCGAATATTTGTGAAGCTCTATGCTGTACAGCATGCTTACGAGAAATCTGGTATCCAACTGTCAGTGTAACTGCAAAAAGCAGTCCACAGAACATACTTCCCGAGAAAGCACTCTGACATTTCTCTCCTGCTGTGAACTCAATCAGTAGTACCAACAAGCCCCAATTCTGTCTTTTTGTAAGAGTGAAGAACACTCTATTATTTAAAGGTTCTTAAAATACTGTGTATACCCAGAGCCTTAAAAAGCTAAGCACGGATTCCTAATATCCCTATATACCAAGATTCTGAGCTTAAGAGAATTAATACATTCACTAAAAAATGTTTCTGATTGAGTAGTTTGATATTTCTAAAACAAGAGAAAACACTATATAAGACCACAGAAAATGTGCTGTCTAGATAATTAATGAAATAATTATATAGGGAGAATTACCAAACTTAATGTAAAAAGTGCTATGCTAGCTGGGTGACTAAAAGATTGTTTTAATTTATTGATTTGCATATTTATATATTTCCCAAATTTTCTATTTTAAATGATAATGACTTGACTAACTGAGATAAAGGAGGAATTATTTTTAAATATTCTGCATTGTTTTAATATTGTTTTGTAATATACTTACTTACTCACCTGCCACTGTATGAAGAAAAAATATCCAGTGCCATTATTCCTCCAGATTGTTGGCCAAAACTTACTCTGAACTCTTCCAGATGTTCTGCAGGCACGTAAGTAATTCTGGAAAGAAACACAATCTGTGAGAGGAAGGGAACAGAGTTCTGCCTGTTATAAAAGCTTCTCCAACACAGCAAACAGTCATCCTGCCCATCCATGTCTGCACTGCACTGCTGAGTGGAGTGCGCACACTCAACAGGCAACCCGAAATTGAAAAGGCAAAATACTCTACAGGCAAGCACAACAACTGGAGTAAAAGCTGTAAATGCTACTCATAAACTACTGATTTATTAACAACCACATAATAAAGTATGATTATCTATTTCTCCAAATGAAAAAGCCAACGTAATTCATAGGAGAGCTAGGGAGGCAGTTCAACAGCAGAGCACTTACAGTGAACACCTCTGGGTTTGCTCCCTTTACTGCAATGATGAATGAATGAATGAGTGGGACTAGAGTTACAGCTCAGCCGTAGAATGTACCATGCCTAATGCCTAGGCTCCTCACTGCTACTGCAAAGTCAATATTTATGTAAACAAAGATCCATATTAATATTATTTCTGTCAGTAGATTACTGAGCAGAAATAAATTAGGTTTACTTTATTAAGCACCAGATATCTAGAACGTGTTATTCATTATAAACAATTAACTGTGGATATTAATTAGCATAATCAATGATTGAGTGAGCTCTATTAAACTACAAACTTGAAAACCTAAAGTCTGAAGCTAACATATTTAAATTTAAGGAAATATTCATTAGTGTGCAGAAACTCCTTTTATCTTTTTATTTTTCCTCAAAGAACCCCAACTGTTTACACTTGAAAGCAAACTGGTAAATTCAACAAGTAGCCACCGAGCGTTCATCATGTAGAGGACAGAAATCAGTCATGTGGACCGGAATACAGTCATGGCCTGAGCAACCCACACAGCAAAGTCCGCATTCACTGCTATTCACTACGGCCAGCTCAGCGCTGATAAAATCTGCAAGTACGTCGGTCAAGATCCTCAGATTAATCACTACTGTATTATACTACTATACAGATAGATACTGTATCTGATGGACAAGGTATGATTGTGAGACCAGGAAAAAAGAGTACATGTATAAAACATGCTCAATATGAAATTACAATAACTCCTAAACAAATAATACATCCATCAAGGTGAGTTCAAAAGATCCTGACCCTGGAGAGTAAAGATATAAGAACTATATTTCATGTTGTGAAAAAATAAAAATTATACCGATTCATTACTTTGAAGTTAGGAAGATGTATTTCAAACATATTGATAATACCATAAAGATATTCCCCCTTTCACGTTTCTGAAGCGCAGTCTCATGGGCTTGAGGTGCTCTGAGATGTGACAACACTGTGAAAACCTCCAAGCATGTCATCATTCATATCGCAGAAATAAGCTAAATGCCACCAGAGACAGTGAAGCAGGAGCCTCTCAAAACACAGCTTGCTGCGCCACCATCAGCCCACCAAAAGAACACTCAAGTCCCCTGGGAATCCCCTTGTGACATTTCTACCCCAAGGACTAAACTATGAGCAGAAAACACCAGTCAGGAAAATTTCCTGAGGCAGGATGAAATCATTGCCTTTTCCCTGGCCCAGCTTAATTTATTCATCTATTAAAAAACAAAATAACAACAATAAAACACTTCTTTAAGGTGTTACAAAAATACTGAATAGTAGATTTGCTGTTTGCACTTCAAATTCCATGAGTCAAACCACAAAATCCACTATGCATCCAGAAAATCCTGTTGTATGTTATATAAAAAAATTAATGTAAAATCTAAAGGTAAAAGGAATTTAGAGAACCTATATTGATTCTAAAATTCGAGAGAACTCATATAAATAAACTCCTAAGTTAAAGTCAAGGGAAAATATGTGGGCAGAGTAGGACATGAAAGCAATAATACTAATAACAAGCATTGCCTGTTTATTACTCAGTTTGAAACCCCAGGCAGCATCTATGAGTTGCCATCTGTATTTGCTGATTTACTTCTATCAAAGGGCAATAAATGAGGGTTTTAGAAATATTTGTTAGCAATCAGGGTTCCCAGATGTGTGGGAAGTCCAAGGACCACCCACCTCCATCCAGGCCTAGTAAGGTGAGCATCCAAACTGCCTAGGCTCCCCCAAAGCCAGTACGTGCAGTAGGATCAAAAACCCATTGCCATTGTTCTTGAGTTCTCAGTAGTCCTCATTGTCTGCTATGTTCAGCAAGTCCGGTTTTATCCCATGCTTTTTCAGACCCAGGCCAGCTGGCGGTGGCGGGGAGGAGGCAAAAATCTTTAATAAAGAAAAGAATAAAAAAAAAAAAACTGGGGCGATACATGGATGGCGACTCCAATGAGAATTTGCTGAATTAATTTTACTGTGTTTCTAATTTCTTTTAATGAAAGAAACAGCATGAATATTAAAAAAAAGAAATATTTGTTAGCAAGGAGAAAGAACAAAGGCAGCCGTTGCCGTGGTCATTCAGCTCAACAGGGACAGAGGCTGCCAGAAAAGGTATCCCACAATGCAACAGCGCACATACATAGCAGTTCCAGCATACGGCCAATCACACAAGCCATACAACCTCCATATGAGTCAGAAGAGGGCCAAGCTGAAGGGCAAGCTCAGACGCACGTGGAAGCAGATTATCTGGGAGCTGAGTAAAGCCTTTAGTGTAACCTAACCTCTGGCTGCCCATGGAAGGGAGGAAAAGAGCCTCCCTTTCAGAGATGCTGACATGTAATAACAGTTCCTAATCCGGGGGCTATGCCTGCACACTCAAGACACGATCGGTCTCACAAAGGAGCCTGAAAGCTTCGTGGCTGGTGAAAAGGATTTCCGAATAAGTTCACAACCATCACTGCGATGAGAAAATGTAGCAACTGCACAGCTCTGCTGGAATTTGTATTCTTATAAATGAATAGCAAGCCAAACTGTACACACTGAATCTAATCTGGATCTATTCCTGCACTGGTATGTTGTAAAAGCATGAAATGGTTTTCACAGACAAGTTGTAACACACAGCCATAATGAGCTTTTGAGTCACCGATACTCACACATAAAGGGGGCTCGATCGTCAGCAGGTGCTGCGGAGAATCTAGAATGGGAAGCATACGCCACGGCATCTTTTTACAATGGTGTTAACAAATGTCAGTGTCTTGTGCTGAATGTGAGACGCATACATATGCAGTTAAAAGTGGGTGCTCCTGGATATTCTCCCCCTTTCCACCTCCCTCTCATCTACACCTCCCCCAGAAAAGCATCTGCTCTTCCCTGGTGTCTATAGCAGTGATTATTAACAAGCATGGAAAAATGTAACTGCAATCAATCTTTTATTCCTTGATCAGGAATTCATCCCACACATTGGGTTAAGGCAGGTGAATTCTGATTCAGCTCAGTAATTATCTGGCAGATGTTATAAGCAGCTGCTGCGAAGCACAAAACCCTGGCTATTATTACAGAAATGTGGAGGAGCTCCTGGCAAGGTAGAGTGAAAAGAAACAGAACGCATTCTTGGGAGGCTTCACATCTGGCTTTCCATCGGAAACAAGGAGGCCTGGAACTAGCTGGCTGTTCCTGAACTCCAGAAACTTGGATTATCTCTTAGGCATGCCTGAAAGCACACAAACTTCATAGTTTTCTATCCCGAAAGCAAGAGAAGGGAGGGCATGTATTGTTTCAACAAGCAATCCTTTCTTTCCCTATGGCCAATCAGTTGTGTAGTTGAGCCAAAAATATGTATGTATGTATGTATGTATTTTAAAATTTCCATCACTCCTAATAAGCAATATAGAAGAATTGATTGAACAGAGCTTAGAGCCAGGCAATGACCACAAAGCTTAATTGGCCAGAGGCAATTCCATTGAGAATAAAGGAGCAACTGGACTTCCCTTTGAGAGAATGACCACGGTAACCTCAGGGTATCTCTAACCCCTGCTTCACAAAATGGAAGTGACAGAAAGAGGATAGGTCCAAAAACACTTGAGAGAAAACCCAGAGAACACTGTTTAGCAGTCCAGCTCAGTGTGACTCACATAACGTTCTGTGTTTCGGATAAAGGACTGGGGAAGAATGAACTGAGTTTCTACTATTTGTTCAGAAGTCCACTTACTGTCATCTGAGTTAGCATCGATAGGCCTTTAAAAAGAATGGTGTATTTTATAGGCATGCTGGTGTGTGGGTGCAGATGAATATGAGAAGGAAGTGTGTAACAACAATTAGCATGTGCATAAGAGAAAGACTGTCTAGTAAATCTGTGTGAAAAGACTGACGTGTGTGTGTGTGTAACAGAGAAAGACTGACTAGCATGTATGTAAGAATGACTAGTGTGTGTGCATGTGTTTGTGTGTAAGACAAACTAATGTGTGTGTGTGTAATACAAAGATGTGTGTGAAAGAAATACTGGTGGTGTGTGTGTGTGTGTGTGTGTGTGAAACAAACTAGTTAATTCCCAAAGATGGCAGATTTTTTTCTTCTTCCTGTTTCACATGTAACTGCCAGCGTGTTTTGACTTCTGAGATGTGATGCCAGGTTTAGGAAGTTAGCCCCCTAGATATCTTTCAAAGTTATAAGCATGCAGCTGCTCAGAGGATTGCGGGTTTCTGGCTAGATACACAAGTGAAGAGGAAAAGCAGAGACAATACAAATCATAAGAAATGGGAGAGGAGGCATTCTGAATTTTAATCTACTTAGAACTCTGCAGTTAGCTAGATGCAGGACCTATACTTTTGAGATACTTCTGAAATTTCAACCATCATTTAGGGGAAATTCCAGTACCAAGTTGGGATTCTGATGCTGCGAGCTCACAACATGTGCATTACTGAAAAAGAACTCAATGTTCAATCATCAGGCATCTGCACTTCATACCACACCCAATCATGTATGCTAAATAGCCTGCAACAAACAATTCCCATGTGCTCGACATCATTCGTCTTTAGGCAAAAGGTAGGGCTGGCCACAAGAGAAAAGGAATGGACTGAAAAGTTTCCCCTGCGTGTAGCACAAGGACCGACTTTTAAAATGATGTTCTCCTGTACTCTTGTTACTAAAAGATAACCAAAAAACAGCCACTGGATCTCAAGATGTGCTCTACTGCACAGTAAAGTCAACAGGCGCGCGGAATATGAAGGCACAAGTGAAGATTCTGCCTCAGTGACGGCTTTCTCTGCAAGACAGCAGGGGCTGCTTGCACTGCGATGTGCTGGATGCTTATGAACGGCAGAGCAGAAACCACATAGTCAGTATGCTCTAACGACGCATATTCTGCAATGGAATGCCATTGGTAATATATTATAGGAAAGTGCCCCAACCCACAAGTAATTACTACCAATTTAAGGTAAGCAGCCTTCCCCTGAGCTCTGAGCTTTGATCCCTTGGACAATAAGCACAAATACTCAATGATGAATGTTAGAAGCCAGAGTCACATCGGTGAGGTATGGCAATAAAGCCTGAGCTGCCTTTTATGGTGGCTCAAGGAACATCTAATAATGTGTGTGTGTGTGTGTTTGTGTATACATACATACATCTATAGACAGACAACAGACAGACAGATAGATAAATGTGTTTTTAGAACATTATAGACTTGTAGGAAAATTCAAGCACCTCCTGGCAAAATAAGCTACAGGTTCTCTAGGCAGAAGTTATCACACAGATGAGAAAATCTCCATGGGCACCAGGGAGCTCAGGAAAGAAAGCCGTGGTTGACCGGCCTTGTGCTCTTTAGCCTTCTTTGTGCCTGGCACTTGGAGAACTGATTTGGTTCTGGGATGTCACATGGAGTTCTTCAGTAGTGTGTGCTTCTTTATACTGCGGGTGGTGGCTGCCCAGGAGGTTTGTGAGACTATGAGATGCATGAAACATAGGATATCTTTCACAGCTATGATTCTTACAGAAACAGCAGAAAAACAAAACCAGAATTTAACACTGCACTGTTAGCAAAATTCAACGGTGTCACAATCTTCTCTATACCTGAACCAGAATCAGGAACTGATCAGAAATAAAGCATTCAGTGATTTACACGAAATCAATATGACAATTCTGTGCATCAAATAGAAAAATATACTTACTAATAAGAAAAATATTCTTATTAGTGAGATGAAATTTGTGAATTTCCCAAGGCAAATGGGCCCAGATGACACTTACTTTATGTCGGGTCCAATCAGAGAATGTCTTCTCAACATGGCTCGTGCCTGGGCATTGGTTAAACTGATGGTTGACTCTTCATTGATGGACAAAATGCAGTCACCAACAGCAATGCGGCCATCTCGACTGATGGCACCTCCATGAATAATGCTCCGCACGATCACTCCCAGGCCATCTTTGTTAGCACTTACTGTCATCCCTGTGGGAGAAGAAACGCTGATGAGGACCACAGACAAGGTTTCCAAACTCACCGCGATTTAGCATTCACTTACAGCCTTGTAGATAAAAGGAAATGAGTTAGGTTCTTAGCCACTAAAAAGATCTTTGAAATATGTTTCATCAGTCATAGTTATGCTTGTGAGATGTGTGTGTGTGTGTGTGTGTGTGTGTGTGTGTGTGCGTTTGCGTGCGCGCCATGGTGCACATGTGGACACCAGAAAACAACTTTTGGTCATTTCTCTTTTTCTGCCATCACTTCTGGGGAGTGAACTTAGGTCATCAAGCTTGCATGGCCAGCATTTTTACTTGTTGAGTCATCTTGCTGGCCCATAATAAAACATTCTCAAGTGATTTAAGATGTTAGTGAGATTGCGTAAAGATAAAATATTCCATGTTTAATACAGAAGACATCAACACAATTTACACTACAGAACTGAATGCAATTTAGTGCATTTGATGTGGTTTGCCTTTCAAGAAAAAGCTCTCTTAGAGAAGATACCATATGATGTCAGACTCGTGTTCAAACACCAGTTCATAGTTTTTACATGTAACTTACTAACTAAAGGCAGGACTGCAAATGAATAGCCTAAGATGGCAGTTATACCTTATGCCTAGTTCACTCATTCATCTCTATCTATAAAGCTATTTGCTAAATCTTACACAGGTTTCTTAAGATATAAAATACAGAGAACAAAACTACCAACATTCTGCAGCCTGGGCTAAAGTCTTGACCCTAGGTTTGAATGTTGTCTATTGTCCCAAACCAAGAGAATGGAATTCTTGTCTATTTCTTTTTTGTCTCTGAACTCTATTCAGGTCCTGATGTGGGCATTATTCTTCACATATTCCTTGTACTTCATATCAAGACAAAAATTTAATCTTAGTCATTATAATGCTGTATGACTTTTAATTTTTCACTTCCTCTCATTTCTATGGATTTTCTTCTATTATAGTATCCACCATTGTTCAAAAAGAAACACTGGAGTGGTGGTGGTGGTGGTAGTGGTGGTGGTGGTGTGTATGTGTAAGTGAGTGTAGTGTGTTGGCCTTTGTGTACAAGTGTGTGCGGAGGTCAGAGGACAACCTCAGGTGATATTCCTCAGGAACTTCAATATTTTGATTCAGTCAAAGTCCCTCATTGGTCTGGAATTTCACCAGATAGAGTAGGCTGGCTAGCTATCACGCTGCAGGAGCCAGCTCATTTCTGTCCCCGATATCACCATAGCTTGGATTACAATACCCAATCTGGCTTTTAATGTGGGGTCTGATGATCTCAATCATGGGCTCACACTTGACTGGTAAGTGTTTCACCAGTTGAACCATCACCCCATTCCAGGAGTTATTTCCGTTACTATCTGACATCTCTCCCTAAGAACTACCATTTCTATCTCTAAATACTACCTTGAATCTAATTTGCCTTTCCACACTTCTAAATAAATCCTGGATCAAACCAACACCATCTCTTGCTTATAATTTTGGAGCCCCTTGACTAGATATCTGCTTTCTGATACTTCCCTTCGAAAGCACTGTACTCAATGTAGAAAAACAATTCTAAAGAGACAAATCATATCCCATGTGCATGAAACCCTTCAACAGTTTCCTAAGATACAATATATCTGTCAGGTACAGGACAGAGAACACAGAAGGCCTGCTGTCCTTGAACCTTGTATCCTTTCTATCACGGAGCCTTGGCCCTGGAGTTCCAGCCACAGCATAGCTGCCTTCTTTCATGTATACAATTAATCTCTTTCCTTTTTTCTCTTTAACCAATACTTTACTTACAGTATGCTCTAACGCTCATTGTCAAGTTCCTGCATCACTTTCCCCAAGCAGCCATTCTATATAGGCTATTTGAATTACTGTTACCTCAACAGCTTATCTGCACCTTATTCAAACACAAAACTTCTATGTTTACATTTAAAATATTTCAAATATAAGGAAAAGTGGTAATATTTTCTTTTTTTTCAAACAAGACTGTATGAATAAATAAGACGGAGAGATAAAGGCATCAAGTATTTTTCTTGTTCCTTGTTTTCTCTTCTTGTAAGTTGAGAACTTTTGTTGTTATTGTTGTTGTTTCATGACAAAGTTTCACTATATAGCTATGGCAGACCTGGAACTCACCATATAGAATAAGCTGGTTTCAGAAAGTTCCTTTCCACCCCAACAAGTGCTATAATTAGCATGCTGGTATTAAAAACAAGAGCCACCACACCTGGTGGTTTTTGTTGTTTTGTGTTGTGGAGACAGGGTTTAAGTCTACAACTCTGATTAGCCAGGAACTTGCAATGTAGACCAAGCTAAGCTTGAACTTGCAGCAATCCAACTGCCTCTGCCTCCCAAGTGCTAAGGTACAGGCTACACACCATAATGAGTTTTTTTTAAAAAAAATAGAAATGTTGACAAAAGTAAAAAAATCATTTTTAGGTTATTTTCCGGATAAAATAAGTTTTATTATCTAAATACGAATACCAAATCATATATTTTAAGGTAATTTTGAAAATGTTCCCTGTAATATTTATATTCTGGCACCACATGTCTGGAAATGGGAAACCCACTATCTTAGAGTTAAAATGCGAAAACAGACAGAGTATTGAAAATTGCAAGAGAGAAGGATCAAGTAACTTACAAAGGCAGGAGTATCAGAATAACACCAGGTCATTTGGCAGGAACAGTTAAAGTCAGAAAAACCTGGAACTATGCACCTCAAGCTGTGAATGACAACTACTGCCAACAGGAAAACTACCTACTAAAATTGAAAGAGAAATAAAATCTTTCCATGATAAAAATAGACAAAGGAATTTATGACCACTAAGCCAACTCTCCAGGAGATGCTGGAAGAAAAACTAGCACCTCAAGAGAAGAATAAACACATCAAAGATGTCAAAAGGAATAAATAAACAACACCAGGATGGTCAATAAAAAGAGATATAGGAAAATGCTACAAAAAAAAGACATCTTTCAATAACAACTCAAATGCAGTCAAATTCCCCCAGTAAAAGCACAGACCACTGAATTAGATTTAAAACTGGAACATTGCCTTCAAGAACATAGCTCACCTCTTAAATATTTACATCACTTTTGGATAAAAGAATGGAAAGTTATCTAAGCAAATATAACAAAGAAACAAGCAGGTCTAACTACTTCAGTATCTGACAAAAGAGACTTTAAAACAAAACAAATCAGAACAGATAAAGTTTTCCTCATGATCAGTACATCAAGAGAACATGCATTTCTAAACACATACACACCAAATGTCATACAACAAGCTCTACTGGGGCCAAAGCCACAGAGCTGGCAGTGTGTGGATTCATCCAACATACAGATGTGAGCAAGTCTTATGGACATTCACTAGTTATAAAGCTAACTTCAGAATATAGTTCAAAATAAAGTTCTGAAAGAATTGCCCTGCATCGGTGGACAATGCTGGGCTCAGAAGATACAAAGAAAAGCACAGAGCAAGTAAGTCATGGGATGCATTCCTACTAGTTAGTGGTCAGGGAGATCCCATGGGATACATTCCTACTAGCTAGTGGTCAGGGAGATCCTATGGGATACATTCCTACTAGTTAGTGGTCTGGAGATCCTGTGGGTCTCCAAAGTAAGACAGGATATTGCCACTGCCATTGGTTACCCACCATAACTTAAAGTGGGTCTGGCCACACACACACACACACACAACACACATATATATTCTAATCTCTAAGTTTAGTAAGCATAAAGACTAACCCACTGACATGGTGGCACATGCCTGCAATTCCAATAATTATGGATTTTAGTGATGCCTGAGATACATTGTGAGACCCCGTCCCTAAACAACAATATCAAAAACTACAACAAAAGTATTTCATAAAATTTAAACAAATTAATAAGGAAAGCTTTTCCAGAAGCCTATAATTTATTAATGATTTCTTTTCAATGTCAGTAGAGAAAGAGGTGAACCTTTCAGAAGAGAAAGGCTGCACACTTCAAACAGGCTTAGAGCAAACCATGACCCCAAGCAGCTGATGATTGCACACCTACCAGAACAAACTTGCCTGCTCAGAATTCAGCTTCATGTTACTTTAGGTTATAATAAAAACACCTTCCCACATTAAATCTTAAGTATACATACTGAATTACTTTAATATTTATGTTTATAAAATTTTAAAATTGAACTTTTCAAGCTTTCTTTATGTTAGTACTATAAAAATCTAAACATTGAAATCTTCTGAGAAATCGCCACACTGCTTTCCAAAGTGGTTGCACAAGTTGGCTTTCCCACCAGCAATGGATGAGTGTGCCCCTTACTCCACAACCTCTCCAGCAAAGGCTATCATTGGTGTTTTTGATTTTAGCCATTCTGACAGGTGTAAGATGGAATCTCAAAGTTGTTTTGATTTGCATTTCCCTGATCGCTAAGGAGGCTGAGCATGACCTTAAGTGTCTTTGGGCCATTTGAATTTCTTCTGTTGAGAATTCTCTGTTCAATTCAGTGCCCCATTTTTTAATTGGGTTAATTAGCATTTGAAAGTATAGTTTCTTGAGTTCTTTATATATTTTGAAGATCAGACCTTTGTCTACTGCAGGGTTGGTGAAGATCTTCTGTCAAATGAAATATTAAGAGAAATGTTCTCAACATGGTAGGCTTTGAATTTTAACTCTGAAAAGCTCAGAGGCATATTCAACATCTTGACATGATGTCATTTACAAAGTTCATACTTAAGAACTAAACTTTCAAGTTAAAAAGTTGCAGTAGAATATCCCACAATGTTGAAATAACTTTACGATTTTGTTTGGGGCTACAACCATACCATTTCAACTATATTTTAATAAATTTATGTTATTAAAATAAAATTATATTTTAATAATAATAAAGCATGTCTGAAGATCTGAGCGTAAAAGAGCTCCACTGGTCAACCTTACAGACCAGGCAATGGTAACACACACCTATAATCCCAGTAGCCACACTAGTTTGCCATAGAAACTGGGCAGTTCATACCTTTAATCCCAGTAGCCACACTAGTTAGCCATAGAAACTGGACAGTGCATGCCTTTATTCAGAGTGCTGCACAACTTTAATCCCGGCCCTAGAGAGGATTATGAAACGGGAGGAAACAGCTTGCAAACTCAGGCTCATTCTGAGATTCCTGGAGGCAGGATCGCCACTTCGGACTGAGGTCGAGGTAACAGCCAGTGGCTGGTTGCTTTGCTTTTCAGGTCTTCAGGTTGAACCCCAATTTCAGTCTCTGAGTTTTTATTAATCGTGCTTTAGTACTTAGCTGCACAGAGTCAAACGTGGCCCACAGACCTCACCTTGAACACCCATGTAAGAGGAACCTTACTGAGTAGCAAGATATCAAACAACAAGGGCCTAAACTTATAAAAACTAGAATTGGTGTGTAGCCTAGTTCTTAGTGTGAAGATGAAGTAATACTTCTAATACTACAAATAAATAAATACAGCACAGTTGAATGGCTCTTGTGCTCTAATAGGCATAAGCTATACTATAGTTTGCTGTGATTTCCTGTATCAACATTACTTTCATATTCACAATTGAGGGATAGTTTGTATTTTAATTGGAACTGAATTTTAGAAGAATTTCCACATATGATAAGGATGCTTTCAGCCATTATTGTTTTTTTACCAAGATCTTAATTAACTCATAGCATTTTTCCATCAAAACTTAAAAGCTAACATAAAGCACTTCAAACACAGATACTGCAGATAAGTAAAAAATAAAAATGCAATGTTTACTTACAATGGAATAGCATTTAGTCTAAAAAAGAAGGACACTTCTGTTGTATGCCACTTGCGATTTAAAGACATCAAGTCATGCAAAATAGTTTCAAAAGTTTAAGTACTGTATGGCTCACTTACTTGTAACTAGAGCAAAAACATAGGCCTAAGGCAGGAGGCCGATCGCCATATGACATTATAAAGGCACTGAAGCATTACATCCACTATGCTGTGCACACACAGAGCAGTGAAAGCTTAACCAGGAGAGATTCATCCCCTCTCTGAGTGTGGAGGGGAGGAGCTACACTGTGGTGTCTCTGTGCAGTGAGCCTGAGATAAGAGAACAGCGACTGTTTGGTGGTGGAGTAAATACATTTCCGGGTGCTTTCTAAATGAGGTCCCGCTATCATGAGTTGTTTGATAATAAAAACGCTTCTGCATTTCTGTAAACATCATCATGTTGCATTCCATTACCGTTTCTCAGACCTACAATAAACAGCAGCATCCAAATCTTCTGCAATGAGGAGAAAATCTTACATTTGTCAAACCCAAAATATGAGGTACAAAACCTGTTGAGAACTCTTCCCAACATCCTACAAAGTGAGCACAGAGCCACATGGCTCGAGATGCTCTACTGAGCAGTTGGAACTGAACAGATGTCTGTAAAACTTATCTTAAGATCAGTAAGTTGAGGAAGATCCCAGGGGCAAAGCCAATCAGTGAATTTAATATACATGCATTATTGCATATGTAGTATGAATACTTAATGTATACATTGATTATATTTATATGTCATATGCATTTCTGATATAAGTTGTATATATCCTACTTGAAATACATGTATCTTATGAATAATATTAATAAAATCATATGACTAATATGCAATTTTTTCATTTTTCCTTTTCATTATTATCATTATTTTATATGCAATTGATCAGTACAGGAAAACACAGCCTGTCCTACAATTCTCCTATTAGCTGGTATTGGTAGGTATCTAGCTACCACCAAACAGAACAAAACCTAGAAGAGTCTGGGGGGAGGGTTGGTTCTGTTAATGTCTCTTCCAAGACTCAAGTTCCATCAGAAATGAGGTCTAGTCATATGATAGCTGTGTAAAGATGCTTGTTGGTTGCTCACTGTAGGAAGACAGTCTCCGATGTGAGCTAACTATTAGGCTACATTTGGGCATTTGAGGTTCTGATGGATGGTCCTCCATCAGTTCCAAGCACAGAAAGGCTGCCTCTCTCGGTGTGGGAACAGGTGTGCAGCTCTGTCCTAGCAGCTCTGCCTACTGGCACCAGGGATTCAGCTCCTCACAAAGTCTGGGTCCATGTAGGATTTGTGATTGAGAAGCAGGCACGCCTGTTAAGAGCAGCAGAGAGCTATCTCCAGCACAGGTTCTGTGTGCAGACAAATGGAGACTATGAATAACCTGCATTTATATTTTGGAAGTGGCACACCTGGCAGTCTTTAGTTTTCTATCAGTGAATGAAAGAAATTAAATACAATCTGACTCTCACATAACTAGCAATATTCAAAGAAAGTAATAATTTACTTTCCCAAAGATCTTAGAATTCCAATGGCTGACTTCTCATTTTCTAAGAATTCCTTTTTTGATTTGCTACTTCACACACACATACACATGCACACAATTCATATAGCTTTTACTAGAATGTAAATGGGAGTTCTGAATAAGGGGTGTAAACAGTATGAAATAAACAAACCAGTTCTCATTTCAGAAAAAAGAATGAGCACATTAAAAGAAGCAAGAGCATTTCTAGCATGCATTCTCTGCAGATAAAATGATGTTGAAATCCACTGTCCTCTTGCAGGCCGAGGTGCAACTTACCCAGACTGGAGCTGCCTTTGGCTATAGTAACTGTCCTCTCAAAAGCTTCGTGGGACATACTTCGTGGCGGGACAGACTCAGCATCAGAAGCCAGAGATCTCTGTTCAGGTAAATACTCGGAACCCCAAAAGAAAGACAAAAGAAAGTCACATGGAAAGAAAATTAGACTTCGGAGTGGTCATTTCAACATTACACACGTTCCCCATGACTGCTTTAGCAAGAACCTGCAATCGATCAAGTTCATGGTCACCTGAGTCAGACAAGCACTGATCCCACACTAGAAGAGGCTCAGGATGCAACTTTTCTCTCTCCCCTCCCCCATCATCTACCAAGTGACAACACCATATGCTGGCTGCAGGATGGTACCTTTTGGGCTACAGTAGGCGGAGCAGGGGCAAGCTCTGTGGTGCACAGGCCACTTGGTAACTGGGAGGGAGCCCATTCTACTGTGTTTGCACACTCATAGTTTTGTTCAACAGCATTCGCAGGGGTGTAGTCACCGAGGGTGAAACCAGAAGTAGCTGCCATGCTCATGGGAGGAGAGGCAGCTTGCTGTCTCTGCAGGAGGTTCTGCGTGTAGAGTTCTTCCAGAGACAAAGGAACACCAAGGCCTGGGTCAGAACTGCCAGTCACATCCTGAGAATGAACAGACAAACCACTCATCAAAACTGAGACTTAAGAGTTATCTAAATTTATTATTTTTAGGGAATTATTAGTTAGTGAAAAACAAAACACTCACTTTTCTTCACTAAGCATGCTTCCTGCATGGTTTTTAATTTCATAGAGGTGTTACATTATATCTCTTACAAATATTGTATCTCATGTCCTACTAGTTACACTTGTCGAATAGGTTGAACATAAGATAATTTAGTTACAATATTTAGTTCTAGCTACAAACAAAGCAAGTTAAAGCTACAAAGAAAAGCAAACAGGTCATACTCCCAAATCACACATGCTGGAAGTGGCTATACATTGAGAGTAGCAAGTATGACAGCCATGAATTTGGAATCCCAAAACCCTCCAGGAGCAAGTAATTTACAGGTAACTCTTGGTATTCGTGCAGAAGAATAAAAAGCCTTGAAATTCAGATTACTGCAGGAAAATCTGCATGTTCTGTAAGACCAAACAAGCAATACTAAACCAGAGCTACAAAGCCTATGTTCTAATTTATTTTCTATCATTAGCAATCTGTATATATAAAAGAGCCTGTCTTGACAGCTACATATTAGAAATTTTCTAAAATTCCTTGAAAGTTTAAAATTCTCCAGACCTATATGAATGCACATGTCTCCTCACAACAGACATATTTTAGCATTTACACCCTTGGGGCAAGCATCTGCTTTAGAGACTGCTGTTAATAAGTATATGTTTCCCTTAGATTCCCTTATCAACATTTTTTGTTTTCTTTCTTACGATACTGGGAGTTAAACCCAGGGCTTTGTATACACCTTGCAAGCATCGTGCCATGGAACAACATGCATAGCACTCTTCAATACTTTTAACGTACAAAGGTCTTAAGAATACGTTCACACATGAAAGGTTTATGTATATTGCTTATGGACAGAGAATACTAAGGAAGTCTGTACATGAGACTCCTTTGTCCATTTATGTCGCCAGGATATATATCTGGAATCAGATACTGATCGACCCATTTTTATGCATTTGCAAAATATTCCAGCAAGTGATGTGGGAGTGTCATATATCAATCTGTTGATTTCATTGGCTAAGCAATAAAGGAACTGCCTCGGCCCATTTCATTGGTTAGAAGATAGGTGGGAGGAGTAGACAGAACAGAATGCCAGGAGGAAGAGGAAGTGAGGTCAGACTCCACAGCTCTCCTCTCCGGAGCAGACGCAGGAGAGACGCCATGCTACCTGCTCCAGGGAAGACACACGCTATGAAGCTCTGACCCAGGATGGACTTAGGCTAGAATCTTCCCGGTAAGACCGGTGCTACACAGATGATAAGAAATGGGCTAGTCCAGGAGCGAGAGTTAGCCTAGAAGAGGCTAGGTAGAAATGGGCCAGAGCAGTGTTTAAATGAATACAGTGTCTGTGTAATTATTTCGGGTAAAGCTAGCCGGGCAGGGCAGGCGGCTGGGGTGTTTGTGGACGCAGCCCCGCCGCCGCTCCATAATACTACATATTACATACATCAAGCAAGTATGTATATATACTTGCATATGGAGTTAATACCTAAAGAACCATCATTAATTGGTATTTACACTTTTCTCCATTGTCTTTATATCTTGATGTCAGTATTTAAAGTCCACTCCACCTTCCTTACGAGCAAAATACTGCTGATAGGCAATGGCGGATTGTAACTCTCGAAGCTTCAGTTCAGACACTGGTTAACAATTAGTTTAAGTTTTGGCAAAATTTAACCTTATCATTTTCTACTCTGTTCCTCTCACCTATTTCAATGGGGGAAAATAATAGATCCTAGCCCAAGACTTTTAAGGGGAACAAGAAGAGTTATAAACAGGCTTGACGTAATAGAAAGTGCCCAACAGACCTCTGCCAGAACAGTTGTTTATGTAACACAATGTCGTATTGCCAACCAAGCTTGAATCAGATGAGCCACTGCTCATGTATCCCAGTGTTCTCTTGCAGGAGACACTGAGGTGCCTATGAACTACTCTTGCAAACCCTGTATTTGCTTGGAAATAAGATCTCGAAGAAGGGTTCTAGGCAGCATTTTCCCATGCATTCCCCTGACGACCAGCACAGCTAACCCTGAGCACCTCAGGCAAACACTGGCTCCACATCCCTCCTTGCCACTCTCACCAGGTGCAGTCACTTGTTCTTTTCAGGATGTGAAGTCTGAGCTGAAAGCAGTTTCCAGAATCTAAGTCTGCATACCTAATATTTTATCATCACAAAGTTTTTGACATAACCAAATTTGTCATTTGGGGAATTCTGAGCTTTATGTACTTCTCACAATCCCACACAGAAGAAGGGTGACATCTTCTAGCATTTTTCTTCTACTTTACAAATAACTGTTTGGCATTTTAGACATCTAGAGTCTACTTCAGATGTAGCTCTCTTCCTTTTTGTTATGAATGTAACTATTTGAAACAGCCTATTGTGCTTCCTGTCTTCAATTTAAGGTATCATTTTTCTAAATCATCAGATATTCCCAGCACAGATAATAGATACAGTGGTTTCACAGAAGTATTTAACATCATTAGTATCCTTAGGAACAAAGAATGGGAAGAGGCCCGCCTCAACACCCCACAATCTAGATGGGCTGTTGGCTGCTGGATCCAATTTCAGTTATTTTATTCTTACAAATAAATAAAATACTTACCAAAGGATTGGTAAGTTTCAGAATTACTAAATTAATTACAATAATTACTGGAAAATCATCTCACTCATGCCTCAAAGAAACATAATCAAAACTGCTTTTCATCAGAAAAAGCAGTCTATCCACCCTTGTTAGCTGGGGTTTACTGGAAATTGTACGACAAAAATGTCCATGCATTATTCATGGGAAGTGGCAGAGACGCTGGAAGGGAATAGCTAATCAACAAGGCAGATAACACACGCCTACTGCAGAAGCTTATAGGTGCTGAATAGCCCACTGTTTTATCTTTAAACATCATAAGAATCTAAAAGTAAAACATTTTTTCCTCTTGTCCTATGTTCAAAATAATCCTACCATTTACCAATGCTTCTTGGTATCGTAAATGAAGTCTTTCAAAAATCCATACTAATACTTGATATATTCTTGTTCTTAGGAATAATGGAGAGAGATGAGAAATTAAAAAGACCAAATATAAATGAAAAGCTGTATTTCATAAGTTTAATTCAAGACTGAAGGTTACTCATTACCACACTACTTTTCTGGATAATGATTAATATAGATTGCTCAAATGCAGCTTTTGACCAGCTGCAGCACCAATGTAACAGAGAATTCCTTTTGTACTTTACAGTCCCAAATGCCATACTGACTGTCATTCACCCATTTGTTAAATGAATTCTAATTGGTCTTAAAATTAAAAACTCAGAGTCAAATATAGGTGTTAATGCTGAAAAATCAGAGAAGCAGAGCAGCCAGCCACCAGTTCTTACCTCTACTGAATCTTCATACCTAATGGACGATCCTGTCTCTAGGAATTCTCACACTGAATGTCTGGAATTTCTGTCTCTTTCTGCCTTATATTCCTCTCTCTGCCTAGCTTTATACCTTCCTGTCTCCACCTCCCCAGTGCTAGGATTAAAAGTGTGTGACTCCCAAGAACAGGGATTAAAGGTGTGAGCCACCACCACCTGATTCTGTTTCTCTTTTAGACTGGATCAATTTTGTGTAGGGCAGGGTGGCCTTGAACTCACAGAGATCCCTCTGCCTCTGTCTCTCAAGTGTTGGGATTAAAGATATGTACCACCACTGCCTGGCCTCTATAGCTAACTAATGTGGCTAGCTTTGCATTCTGATTTTCAGGCAATCTTTATTTGCTACAGCAGAAACAAGATATCATCATACCCATTTTCTGAGATTAAAGTACACTCCTCTTTACTATTTTCATATAGTTCTTAGCATGCTAAGGGCAACATCTTTCCTTCACAATGGCCAGCAGTTCCTCCCCTGATCCTTCACGGTTATCCTGCCGCCTGTTGGTTCAAGCACTTCAGAGAGTTTTCAATCACATGCCATTCTCTAAAACCACCCAGAACAGATGCAACCCTATATGCAGCAGGGTCATACGCTAGAGAATGCTGTAGGATGTCTGGGCTGCTTTTTATTAGGATGGAATACATTAGTAGTGTTTGCTGTGTTAAGTGAAAAGGAAGGTTTATCTTAACCAACACAACTTCACCCTGTACTAGAACATATAACATTTCCTGGAGAGCTAGCTGTCAGTCATGACAGACAATTTCATCCCTGGTGACAGTCTGAGAATGTGCTTGTAACAGAATAGACTGCAGGGGGCATAGCACATGGACATTAATCTTTACCAATTGTTTTCTTAGGTCACTATTTTACAGCAAGGATTTCTTCAGAAACTATGTTGAGCCTTTAAACAAACATTACCTAACATTCAATTTTGGAGAATTTTGTCAAGTCTTTAAAGCAATAATAAATTAGTTTTCTCAAATTAACTCCCAAAATTAAAATCTAAAACAACAACAACAACAAAAAAAAATGGAAAAAATGTTCAATGGCTACAGCTAATTGATACTAAAATGCACCTTTTATTTATTTTTATTTCCTGGATCTTTTGAGACAGGAACTCACTATGTAAATCTTTCCTTGCCTAGAACTCTAAATCCTCCTGCTGAAGTCTCTACTGACTGGATTCTGGGGCATAGGCCCCACCCCACCACCATGCTTGGATGAAATGAGTATTTTAATAAACTGCCTGTAATTCATATGACACAGGAGTGAATAATTTAAAGCTGTAAGTATTAATGAATAAAGTTAAGATAGAATACACACTCCCCCTCCAAAACAGAGACTTCTGTGAACAGAGGCAGCAGCTCATGGCTGCTAGCCTGCTGCACAAAACCATGCTCTGAAGCTCAAGGCTTCCCCAAGAGCAAGCACATGCTCCAAGATCAGGCTTTATAAGTCCCAGTGGCTTACACCACCAAATTGTAAAGAGCTGTCTCCACAGACGTGAGCTCTGCTTACAGTCTCTACATATTAAGTGAAAAACTGGAGGCAACACTAAGGGCCTAGCGTTCTACTTCACCGTTCTGAGAAATCTGTACTTGGGCATCTTGGTTTTTGTTAAATACCCATATGTGAGACACGGTCATACACTGTACATAGCCACATATGCTTAAACAGCCGTAGATGCTAATGGGCTCTCTTTCTAGTCACTGAAAAGTCTTGAGGTAAGCTTACATTTTATCAAAAAATGTCGATTCCGAATTCCTTAACAAACCCATTAGGATGAACTTAATGCAAACAGGGAGGACAGATCATATAATTTATTTCAGTTTTATAATTTCTTCCTAGTAGAACTCTAGGTTCTAAAATTCATAGACAAAAACAAAAGCAAAACACAAGAAAACACCAGTGTTGCAGTATTTAACTAAGGAAACTGAAAGCCCACAGGAGGTTTAAACACCCTCATTAATGTTTTATTTGTTGGTTTTTAGTTTAAATATTTCAGTCGTCAGGCCAGCTTGCCAAACTTTGATTCAACAAAAGAGTAAACTGCTTAGGAAAAAAAAACAAGGCAAACAGACTTCAGCAAGTCAATATGTTGTGCTGGATATAGCCAGCGTTTGCCCTGTAAAATGTATGCTTCTCGGTATGCAGACTGTGTCGTCCCTTTAAGTAATAATTACTACATTAAACAATGCAATCTGTCCCTCTGGCAAGGTGCAGTGTGCAATGCTAAGGACTGGGAGATTCCACGAGGATATGAAACAAGCTTGCAGGCCTGAGGCCAGTCAAGAATGAACATGGTCCAGACAGGTTGCAGCCAGGGACCTCAAGTGTGCAGGCAAGGAGGGGCAGTTCACTAAGGCTGGTACCTTGCAAACCGATTCAAGCAGGGTGCCCTGTGGCATGGGCAAGGGTAACAGGTGCAGTTTAGACATAACACAAAATGCTATGCCAGCACCCTAGCCAAAACCAGTTGTTAATCAGAAAAGAAAGGAAACAAAGCCAGACTTAAGGGATCCTGCTCCCCAACCTACTCATGAATGAGGCCCTTTCCCACTGAATTCAATGTAGCAGAAAGCACCAATATCACGTTAAGAAAAAATGTTGTCAAGTGTCTGTATCTTCATGTTCGTTTACTGTATATTTCCAACACAGCAGAGAAATTGTGTCCACATACGAACTGTCTGCCAGGATGCTCTGTTCTACTGTCAGTCACTACTGTACACAACAGATAGATCAGAGAGAGCAGAGCCCCCCATAGCCTGGTTTTCTTGGCAGTAACTTGTGCCCTGAAGATGGAAAGTACCACATGCGCATATTTCAGGTTTTCTCTACCCAAAATACAGATATTCATAATGTGTATATATATATGTGTGTGTGTTTATGTATAACAGATTTATAAATCAACTCTTGGACATTCTAAAATATCAATAGAACCAGCAGGCAATATAAAATAAAAATGACTGAAATAGATGCAGAGATAAGTAAAAAATAATGACTAAATATAGAAAAACACAATCTGTAGGAATCAGAAAATCCAAATTAAAATATGTACCAACATGCCAGTGTGTACTTATAAGTTTGCACAGATGTTAAAATATTCCTTTTGAACATTACATGGTATGCCACCAAGGAAATTAATAGGATATTAGCATTTACACTCATAACCCATTTAGAACAAGGACAGCGGATGTGTCATGCAGTGACTGTGCCCTCCAATCACATCCACTGACATCAACATACCCTGCCTTCTACTGCCTTATCTATGTAGAGTATTCTTTGACATCACTTTACATTAATGAGTACACTAAGCATAAATGAGCTAGTCCTGTTAAACTACGATAAAAAACTTACGATATCCTTTTGCTTGGCTTGGTGGGAGCCTAGCCAGTTTGGATGTTCACCTTCCTAGATATGGACGGAGGGGGGAGGACCTAGGACTTACCACAGGGCAGGGAACCCTGACTGCTCTTTGGACTGGAGAGGGAGGGGGAGAGGAGTGGGGGGAAGGGGAGAGGGGTGGGAGGAGGGGGAGAAGAGTGGGAGGAGGGGGAGAAGAGTGGGAGGAGGGGGAGGGAAAGGGGAGGCTGGGAGGAGGTGGAAATTTGTTTTTTTTTCCTTTATTCTTTTATCAATAAAAAAAAATAATCAAAAAAAAAAACAAACAAACAAAAAAAAAAGTTAGTTTTTAAAAAAATACTAAAAACAAAATTATTCTATTTTTTCCAAAGATACTACTAAAAGCCAAATATGAGAAATATAGTATGAAAACCTTAAAAAAATATCTGACTCTGTTTCTATCAGTCTGTCTAGCAAACATTAGAACTATTCACTACTAATCTAAACAATTAAAAACACAAGTGAAACTCCTGATCTGCTGTGTATCTGACTGGAGAGACCTGACATCATTAATATGCTTATGTGATGATCTGAATGAGAATGGCTCCCATAGTCTGTGTATCAGTCCCAGTTGCTGGACTGTCTAGAAGGATTAGGAGGTGTGGCCTTGTTGGAGGAGATGTATCATTGGGGGTGGACTCTGAGGTTTCAAAAGGTCACTCTAGGTCTATCTTAACATGTACCTGGCTCTTGTTTGAGGATAAAATATAAGCTCTTAGCTATCACTCTAGCGTCCTGCCTCCCTGCTTGCTGCCGTGCTCCTGCCATAATGAACTTACCCTCTGAAACTATAAGCAAGCTCACAATGAGATGAGCTCTTGTTTTAAGTTATCTTGGTCATGGTGTCTTCTCACAGCAGCAGAACACTGACTAAGACATGCTACTCCTACAATTCTGAGAAACGCTGACCTCCAAAGGTTACGCACAGACTTTTCTCCAAAATGCATTGATATTCTCTTGTACCTTGGGAGGAGATGATGGAAGGGAGGGGCTGTAGCTCATGCCATCACTACAGGCACTATCATGGAGAGACAAAACGGAGGCTTGGGTAGAGTAGACACTGTCATCATCAGGAGAGAACTGAGTCTCAAATCTTGACTCAGCTGCTGATTCAGCATCCGGTGCATCTATCTAGGAACAAAATAAGACCAGCCGTTATGGTGCCCTATCACACATCACTGTCACTACTTCAGCTAAAGGCACAGCTGCACCTCCTCTGTCTGTCCTGCTTCCAGCATGTGTCTTTCCTACTCCTGACCATTGACAGCTGCATTGAGACAGCCACACAACAACAGAGAGAGTGCCCACAGCAGAGGCCGCTGGCCCTGGGCGCTACCACATCCCATCAACTAAAGAACAAAGGCAACAATCAACAAAACATTATACTTTAAATAGTTACATAAGCAAATACATAATATTTTATGATGCAAAGAATTTGGTTATTGTACTTCATATTAAACTAATAAATGGTTTTTCATAAATGCAGCTCTGTGGTTGTCTAGCTAAGATGTACAAACCAAAGAGTAACTTTGCGTTTGAGCTAGAATCACAGCAACAATGGAGGGGCCTGATCATGGAATGGCTCCCAGAAGCATTAAGTAATAAACATTTTAACAATAGCAAGTCATATTACTGTAAAAAGCTGTTAAAATGCTACTGGAATATTTCAAAGTGAGTCTCAAAATATAATTCAGAGACTGATAATACATTTTAAATATTTGTTCAAATTCACTAACAAGCTACAATGTGGAGGTTATCTTCTACAAACGTACATTATGTAAAACGATCTGAGTGATAAATACATAGTGTGTGCTATCTAGTATTCCTGAGCCTTATACCAGATTGTAATAGACATGTTCATTTTAAAGTACTACTACAAGAAAACTCCAATAGAATTCATATACCTATCACTGATGCCTTTAAGTCTCAATTACAATAGAGATGAAACATGAAGTCCCCAGGAAGTTGGCCAGTTCAAAAAAACAAGCTCATTAGCAATATCGAGGACTCTTGTGACTATTACAAGGCACCGAGTTTCCATGATAATGGAAGTAATCCTCTCAATTGGCATTATTTAAAGGGGTTAAAAGATCCCAGCCAAACCCTAGAGAGGATATGGTTTCATGGAGTACGTTAAAGACAATGAGCTAGGAATGGCTGCATATGCCCTTAATCCCAGCACTCAGGAGGCAGAGGCAGGCAGACAGATAACTGGCAGTTGCAGACAAACCATGGCAACCTGGTGAGATCCTGTCTCAAAAAAGACAAAAAAGTGAATGAATGAATAATATCTTTGTGTACTATGACATTTCAGAATGAACTTGCTATGGAAAGGCACCTCACCATGTCCAAACGAAGCACTGGAGGAAGTCAAAGTCACCTCATATCTTAAGTAAAATGTGGATGTATTATACTTATTATAAATATATCAAAGCATTCCAAGAATAACTATTCAAAAATCTGTAATTTAAAAATACTAACAATAAGAATTGTCTTCCTTCCAAATTAGTATTGGCATAATATATAATGTCAAAGACCTACTTATCACTCTCTAGCTTAGAGCAATGTGCACACACTGAGCTTCTACATACACTACGCAGGTGAATCAATACAACCGCAGCAGAACACGTATTAAAAACAAGTCAGCTGTGGCCACTAACCAGAGCCAAGTCGGCCCTGAAGAGGGCTTTGTCAGGCAGGCCTGGCTCCTTACAGGGGTGCGGTGAGCAGAGAAAGGCGTCCTCCTTGGCAGAAACATATCCTTCTTCTGGTGAAAGCTGCAGGAAATTGGTGTGGAGAAGGGGTTTGTGGGAAAGAAAGAATGACAAAGAAAATGGGAAAGTGGGAGGGGGTAAGAGAAGGAAGAATGAAGAGTAGAAATGGAGACTTCATGTGATAACATATGACGGCAATATAGATGGGAACTCCAAACTTAGACACTACTGGTCTTGACATTTCGTTTGAAAGGACACAGAGGCCTTTCTTCCTAGCATAAATGCCAACAATTAGAGAAGAACCTCTTTCTACTATTTTTTTTATTCTTGCAAATTACAAATCAAAGTCAATGAATTTTATAATAATCTTCTGATCAGTTTTATCTGCTAAATATTCCGGCTAAATAATGAAAGGCAAATTTAAGGATTAAAACTTTAAAAGCTGCAGAATAAAGCATTAAAGAAAAATCAATGTTTGTTCTCTCTTTCTAGAGTATTACACAGGATGCAATTTTCTTGACAAGGAATGTTACTGAGGACATAATGAACTCCTCCAACCTCTCTAAAATAAGTGGAAAGCACCTCTTCCCAGGTAGCCATTAGAATTCTTGTGAGAAACTTTCAAAATATGTAAAACAACCCCCTGCCCCTACAATTAAGAGGGGGCAATGTGAGAGCTTAAATACAACACGGTTTATAGGACTAAATGAAGCCTAACTGCCATCTGCTCGAATCCCTCCTGACTCACGCTGCAGTCCTGAGCCACTGAGAACTCTACACTTGCCCTTCACTTTCTAACAAGAAGGGAAACGTTAATTGTCTTACCACAATCACCCGGTATCAGCAACCCGCGGGGTACTTTTATAGGAAAGGCATTTTTCTATTAATCAAATTCCACTGTTAGCGACAGAAATACTCAAAGTATGTTTCAGTGTAAAAAGAATATGAAACATCAACTTCAAAAAGATTTTGATTCTAAATAGTTATTGTTTTTTCCTAAGTGGTAGTAAAGTGTCTCCCTAGGCATTTCCCTTACAAATAAACAAGAAATCAATAAAATCCCAGTTCTTACAGGCAAAGGCTTGGCCACTCCTATCCGCACTATCCCGGAGGGTGCTCCCTTCAGAGCTCCCACAGCCTCTTCAAGACTGCTGTTTTCCAAGTTGACGTCGTTGACGAACATGAGCCTGTCACCTGGAAGAAGCCGGCCATCCTTTTCAGCAATGCCACCAGGCACCAGAGAACGAATCACTATCACAGTGCTTGCTGGATCGATGGGGTCCTAAAGGGCAGAAGGTGAAAAGAAGTCAGCTCTTCTGACATTGGAGTAAACTTTACAAGTTAACCCTTCTAACTGCTGAGTGTCTGAAGGTTTTCATGGAGGCTCTTATGGATACCTAGCACAATGTGATGTCTATTTCATTTTGGAAAGATCAGAGGTGTTGCCAAGCACCATGGAAGCCTCATTTGCTGGTATCAAATAGACCCCGAGATAATATTAGATAACTTCAAGAGGACATTTTAAGTTTGGGGTAGATGGTTGAGTTTTACACTATCACTTGAAGCTAGATGTCAAGGGCACTTGTAACCATAGTATTTAGAGATGGATGCCGTCTGACACAGGCCTTGTCCTTTAGAAATGAAGAAATACAAAAGAAGTCATTCGGTATTTGGTGCACATGGCTCGAGTACGAAATTGTTAAGAGTAACCCCTGTGTTTTATCAAGCAATGTTCAGCATTTCCACCTTGCCTCACACAAAAAATTCAGGGAAGAGTGCAAGTCATACTGAGCCAATTTATAAACAATCATAAATTTAGTAAAAATGGCTGGAATGTTAGAATTTGTGATATATCCAAGTACAAACTCATCTTCCACATTATACAGAAGAATGAAATAGCAAATACTTTATGGATTATCACTAAAATATACGTTGTCTATTAAGAATATGGAAATGAAAATATTCCTCAAACGACAAAAAGAACCCAATGTATTATGATACTCCTCAAAAGCATTCTGTGTTTTGCTCAAATTCTTGATCTGAAATATAAAACAGTTTAATAACTATAATGCTTAAAGAAACCTTTTATAATAAAAAGGAAATCATACCTATCGTATTACTATTCTGAGAAATTAATTTTAACAATTAATTGTCATTACTAACTATAAAAGAGTATTTTCTTGTTATCTGATAGCCTCAATTCACTTTTAAATGATGGCATCTTTTCAGCAATTAGGAAAATAGGATCTCTTTACCTGGTAGTCTAAAATGCTGAAGCCAAGGCCCCTGCTCCCTTTCTCCAGCTCTATGGACTGAATGGCAGCCTCCCACATGGCCAGTGGCGTCTGAATCTCCTCAGCATTCTCATCTACAGCAGGCATCGCCAGCATGGGATCCTCTGTCTCTGAAGAGCCGATGAGCTCACCTAGGTCTACATGAGGCTGAATAACAGATCAGGCATCTCTTACTTCATAGGGAATAGCATTTGACACATGTATCAACACTCAAAATAAAAAAAGTTGGGTTCCTGTATCTGTACAGAATAAAACATTCTCAAAAACTCAAGTCATAACAGGCATTAAAAATAAGCAGAAATTTCCTATAAGCTTATTAGGTGGTTATGCATCTATGAAATGGTTTATAGGTGACTTTCACTTCTTGTATAAATTTGAATTACCTCTAGATGGAGAATAAAAAGAAGTGTGTTGTTACTAACTAGAAAGTATTCAAGATAAATAAAGGCTAAATTCAAGAAAAGGTGGGTATGTGTAAAGCTTTGAATTATATAAAAATAAGGCCTCCACGATACACAGAAAGGTGCATTATGTAGGGGTGACAGTTACAGAACATTTGACGTTGAAAGTGGCCTTCAAAGGTTAGCCTCTATCTAGAAAAACAAATCAGAGGGAAAAGAGCAGACCCAATATATCTGTATGAACATATCAAATTTAACAAAGGTGTTTGTCAGAATAAAATTCTAGTTTGTGTGCTGCCTTTGCTTTTGATATTCTATTGCACTGCCTAGAGCCATGGACACAAATCTTCTTCCCTTGCCTTCCTGGGGCCATGTCATGTAAACACGTGCATTTGTTGGCACCCCATGAACACGTGCTTGCTTCAGCACCATGTGAACATGTACACACGTCGGCATCACATGAACCCGTACATGCATATCCGTGGGTCAGCTTGGGAGTGACATACAATTTAGAATACTGTTTCTTGTTCTGCCCTATGATGACCACCCATATGAATAATAAACTATGTACTTGATCCATTTAAGCTGTAAAATTATTTTATTATATTGATTCCATCAGCATAATGTAAATGGAGTTCCTTCCTCCTGAGATCTGGTTAGGGTCCTATGCTAAATGATTACCTTAGGTTTTGAACACTGTGATACAAACAGGTAGGAATAAGGAGACAGGAATATGCAGATCACAGAAAGTTATTTGATGTCAATTATGAGTTCAATGTTCTCATCTTCTTACATTAAAATGCACAAATACATTAAAACCTATATATACACTGAAAAATATCTTTCTATATTTTAGCTATTCACTAAATGGTTAAGTGCAGACCAGAAACGGCTGGTCAGGTATATGAAAGTATCTTTTTTCATCTGTGCACCACACATACACTACTTGCATACTTCTGCCAACTGGGACAGAACTAGTTAGTAGGAACGCTGCAGGTACACAGTGATACCTAACATCAAGTACAAGGTGTGCAGTGGTACCCCCTGTAAGTACCGCTACACGGTGATACCTAACATCAAGGTCAAGGTGTGCAGTGGTACCTCCTGTAAGTACCGCTACACGGTGATACCTAACATCAAGTACAAGGTGTGCAGTGGTACCCCCTGTAAGTACCGCTACACGGTGATACCTAACATCAAGTACAAGGTGTGCAGTGGTACCCCCTGTAAGTACCGCTACACGGTGATACCTAACATCAAGTACAAGGTGTGCAGTGGTACCCCCTGTAAGTACCGCTACACGGTGATACCTAACATCAAGTACAAGGTGTGCAGTGGTACCCCCTGTAAGTACCGCTACACGGTGATACCTAACATCAAGTACAAGGTGTGCAGTGGTACCCCCTGTAAGTACCGCTACACGGTGATACCTAACATCAAGTACAAGGTGTGCAGTGGTACCCCCTGTAAGTATCGCTACACGGTGATACCTAACATCAAGTACAAGGTGTGCAGTGGTACCCCCTGTAAGTACCGCTACACGGTGATACCTAACATCAAGGTCAAGGTGTGCAGTGGTACCTCCTGTAAGTACCGCTACACGGTGATACCTAACATCAAGGTCAAGGTGTGCAGTGGTACCCCCTGTAAGTACCGCTACACGGTGATACCTAACATCAAGGTCAAGGTGTGCAGTGGTACCCCCTGTAAGTACCACTACACGGTGATACCTAACATCAAGTACAAGGTGTGCAGTGGTACCCCCTGTAAGTACCGCTACACGGTGATACCTAACATCAAGTACAAGGTGTGCAGTGGTACCCCCTGTAAGTACCGCTGAAGAGAAAGTCTCCATGATGGACATCATCCTAACCTACATCTTACAGAAACAAAAATTGATGTTCAGAAAGGTGAGGTGACTTGCCTAGGTTAAGCATCAATTCTGATTCAAGTCCAGGGCTGTGTGATTGTATACCTATTCTATAAGCATAGACTGTGTTAAAAATGAAGTATTAATGAAAATAAAAATACCTTAACATATTAACACTATTAAGCCTTGCTGTGATGCGTTCAAATTAGCGATGTTTTTGTAAGTCTCATACCTTTTCTGTCAGCTCAAGGTCACTCATGTCCAGGCCATCCAGTTCTGACGCGGCGGTGGGTGGCACAGTCCGGCGGCAGCACACCATTGTCACATCTATGGGCAGCTCTTTTAAAATATTGACCACGTCTTGATGATTTTCTCCAAGCAAATTTATACCATTCACCTGCAGAAGAACACACATGCCCACAGAAGATAAAGTCTCATAATAGAAAGATTGCTTGAGAGCATCCTTTTCCCATGGATATAAACTCACTATGGTGATGCCTATGGTTCTGCCATGCTCAGAACTGCAGTTAGAGTGGTGTGAGTACCAGCTAACAGGGTCTGCACTCACGTTTAGAGTCTCGCTATAACTGGAGCTCCTCAAGCACTCAGGACAAAACCCTTAGCTTCCCCTAGGTGTGATGGAAGAGAGGATAACAGTAGTCCCAAGGATGCAGAATAAAAAATGATAAAGAATTAGTATTTAATAGGTTTACTAAAAAGAAATGGTGTAGATAGTATGCAAACATGCTTTTAAAACTGGGAACAAAAATTTTCCAAACATTTTTTTTTATTTCTGCATATAAAAAAAAAACACTGACAGATTGCAGAGAAATAAATACCAGTGGGTAGCTAGTGAGCGACATGAACTGAGTGGGGACAGAAAGGACACGCTCATTGTTTGTCACTATTCTCTGTGGAAGCACACAAAAGTGCTGCCTATTCTAAGAAACGAGTACATATTATAAATTGTCATAGAAGGTTTCATAGTCTTTGGAAGCTAAACCATTATAGAACACAATACAACAAACACCACCAAGACAGAATATATGGAACTGGCTCTGTAGTTCAGGGCACACACAGCTCTGGCTTTTCTGCTTTGGGTTGGATTTAAGATCTAGGTATTTGTCACCATTTAATTCTCCAGCAGCCTTTTCCATCTTGTGTCTGTAGAAAAAACGAAACCCAAGATCCTCACTTCCAATAGCTCATCTCCACTGAAGAGCTTCCCACTGTGTCCCACGGGGCCTTCTGGCAGAACAGACCGTATGAAGTGATGGCCCACTGTTGCTTCCAGACTTATCCCCAATCCACTGTTCTCACTGAACTTGCTCACATGAGCCACCTGAAATGAGAGAAACCATCACAACTCCAGCACTCTTCTGAGTTTCTTTCTACTCATGTAAATATCTTAAGTTCACCCCCCCACACACAAAATACTCAAATTTCTCACAAACGCTTCAAAAATCTTATTGTAAGCTGCACATCATTTGAGAGTTGCCAGTGATAAATACCATTAGACATTAGTCTAATAATTTCACAGACCATCAAAGATTAGAAGGTGACTATCCAGCCACAAGCACCCAGGACCATTTCAGTGCCTACTGAGAATATAGTAGCAAATGGGTAGAATGTGGGTAATAAATGGGACGCAGGCAAAAACTGCTATAGACCCGAGCACAGCTGACAGCCTAAACAGCTATCAAGGGGTGCCATGTGTCACTCCCCACAAACAAATAGATTTACCAAACGAGACCTTTCATATCGTAAAGGTAGTTGGTGAAAGGTCAGTATCAGAGTGAAATCACCTGACTCTGAACCATGATGCCGGACAACCATTTTCTTAGCCCTGAAAACCTAATTTAAGAGTTCACTTACTCTAAGGAACTGCCAGGTCCTCATTGATGTTACCAGTCCCATTTATGATTATGTTAACGCTGCCAAGTACACAGCCAGCAAGGAGAAGGCAGAGGTGCTCCCATTAACCTGAGTATGGACCTCAATGATGTGGCTTGTAAACCTTGTATTTTGCTTCCTTAGCTACATTACAGCCTTGAAGAGTTCTAGAAACTTGATCTTCCTCTTGCATTCATCCCAATGATTATCTTATTTTCACCACGAATTTCATGGTCACACACAGGCACGAGTCAGGAAATATGAAGAGCAAGCTAACCTACCACTATTTCATAATTAATTCCCATAATTCTCTGCCACTTCGCCAGCAGGGCAGCCTCTTGCTGCACATCTTCTGCTTCTTCCAGCTCAGTTGACAGCAATGGATACCCTGAAACAGTCAAAGTATTGAAGCTATTACCAGCACCCAAAACTCACCTTCTACACCTTTGGGAAGGAAGGAAAACCTAGCGAAACCTTTGTCTTTTGCCTTGTCAGACTTGTTAGTCAATGCATGGGTTCCTCATAGTTAACCGAATTTTAATGATCAAACTTAGACTAATGCTTGTATATGTAACACCTTTTAAATTTTGGACTTTCCATTAAAGTCTCCATATATTATCTAAAATTCACTAAAATGATAGTGTTTGGGCTGCTCTGAGACACACAAGCTTATCTACTGGTTATATTTAGTGATTTCACAGTAAAAAGTGTTCACCTTAAATCATTCCTTTGCATTCCCACAGCTCAATAAGAACATAATACAGGATTCTAGTGGACTGTGGGGAACCAGATGATACTGCTGAGATTCGTATTCATCCGGCCAACCCAAGACCATGCCCTTCCAGCCTTCCACCTCTGCCTAGACTACACTTCACAACCCAAGACCATGCCCTTCCAGCCTTCCACCTCTGCCTAGACTACACTTCACAACCCAAGACCATGCCCTTCCAGCCTTCCACCTCTGCCTAGACTACACTTCACAACCCAAGACCATGCCATTCCAACCTTCCACCTCTGCCTAGACTACACTTCACAACCCAAGACCATGCCCTTCCAACCTTCCACCTCTGCCTAGACTATACTTCACAACCCAAGACCATGCCCTTCCAGCCTTCCACCTCTGCCTAGACTACACTTCACAACCCAAGACCAAGCCCTTCCAGCTTTCCACCTCTGCCTAGACTACACTTCACAACCCAAGACCATGCCCTTCCAACCTTCCACCTCTGCCTAGACTACACTTCACAACCCAAGACCATGCCCTTCCAACCTTCCACCTCTGCCTAGACTATACTTCACAACCCAAGACCATGCCCTTCCAGCCTTCCACCTCTGCCTAGACTACACTTCAGAAATTTAAACATACAAACAAAAGCCACAGAGCCCTGTTCTCCAACCTTGGTGGACAGTCAAGTGACCATCCTGCACAGAGAGTCACCTTTCTGCAGAAGGGCGTGGCATCCCGCCCTGTCAGGATGGACAGAGTAGCTACATCAGAACCACTTCCAGACTTCTGCTTTATTATCATTAGTTTTTAATAATTCAAGAACTCTTGATTTCAATTCTGGAGATGCCAACCACCAACTACCCTTCTACATACATATGCAAATTTCTCATTAACTGCCTGTTCCATAGCAAGACAGATGATTCTGAATCTTTAACATAACCCCTCGTGCCCATCTTCATTTCCTATTACAAGTCATGGTCTAAGTATTTTTATTCCTTTCCCCCACTCTTGATATTCACTTTAGCCTAAGTATTTTCTTTACTAATTAGTGTAAAAATGGCAGAATGTAATTAATATGTATGAACACTACACATTTTCCTTCCTGGATAGCGTTACATACACAAAACCCTTTAAATAATAAAAATAAACTAGAAGTTTCAGCAGAGGAAGAAATGCAATTATGATAGCACAGAGACAGTGAAGACGTTTCTGGGGACCTGCTGACCAGCAGAATCCACACAACCAAAGGAAGGGTTTTCCATTTGTTCAGGGCTGTTAAGTTAAATACCCAACAACAGGGATGGGGAAAGAAGCAGGAGGCACATGGCATAAAAAGAGGGCAGAGCTGGTGTGAAATACGTTAAAAACAAGGGATCCTAGTAAATCTACAGTGAGGGGAATTCTTAGATAGGCTTAGAAATTCTCTGTAGAACTGCCTTCAAGGCAAGTCCCCAACATTACTCCTGAAAAACTAAAATGTAAACATCAGCCTCCCCAAATGGACAGTTCCACGCAGAAATGGAAGGATGTGCCTGAATTTTGGCACGTAGGAGCCTGAGGACAGACCATGAGTTCAAGGCCAGCGGGGGTACATAGCAAGCGCCTGTTTCAGAAAAGAATCATCACAACAAAAAGCAATTATTTTCATTCCTTAAAGCCTCAAAGAGTCTCCATGTCTGTTTTGAAATAACTTATATTTTACTACTGTTTCACAATTGGGTAGAAACACATCAACTATATATAAACACTCAGTTAAAACTACACATATTATCAATTGAAGCCTCAAGAGTAGCTCTGGTGCATGCACATGCATGTGTGTACACGCGTGTGTGTATGTATGCACATACCCACACACACACAATTGTCAAAGACCAGACTAATTCAGCAAGAAAATTAACCAACTATAAGTTAATTATTTTTATCTAAGAAAGCGGTTAGTCCTATTGATAAATACAGATTTGTAAACATCGTTTTTCCTGAGATGATAGTACCATATTTCTAATGGTTTGGTTACTCACTGACTGTTGTAAAGGCTTAAGTTCTTTGCAATCATCCTCTCTAAACCACAATTAAACGGAAGACTGGATCTAAGTGTTACCTTCTTCTTCAATCGGCAATATGCTGGTATTTCTCCTCAAAGATAAAGACTCTTCATCTGTTTCATAATTTTCTTAAAGATAAAAACATTTGAATAGATTAATCAATAATAATAAATTAATATCCATGAGATAATAAAAGCATTTGAATTTTTCTAACCCCACATTGTTTGAATCACTGATTGGAGTCAATTTTAAAGCGACAAACTCTGCAGTAAGCATAGGTACTTACCATCATCCTGTAAGAGGGCTGGGGCTTTCCTAAAACCGGCCGCCCATCTCCTAGGAATGCATTACACAGTACATGGCGCAAAACCAACAAGTCTAACAGTGCTGCAAACAATGGCTTTCGACTCAACAGCCCCATGTAAGGGATTATTTCAATAATTTGTAGGGGTACTCATGGACCTCACCTTATAAATGCCATTTGTGTTCGAATTTGTGAGCTTGTGTGTAGGTGTCTGTCTTCATGTATGTTCCGATGCATGTGTACAGGCCTGTGGAGGCCAGAGACTAACTTTAGATGCCTTTCTTCAGGAGCTCTCCACCAGTGCTTTTGGGACAGGGTCTTTCACCAGGACCTGGAATTTGCCAAGTAGGCTAGGCGGGCTGGCTAAAGATTCCCAGGGATTCCCAGAGTCTTTTCCCTCCAGTGTTGGGATTATAAACACGCGACCACACCCAGCTTTTATTGAGTCTGGGGTGGAACGCAGGTTCTCTGACTTGAGTAGTAGTAACTCTACCAGCAGACACATCTCCACAACCCAGTAAATGGCATTTCTAGAATTCAATTTGATGATTTAAGGAGATTATGTGCAATTAGTGATCAGTGTTTCAAATAAAAATTCAAGCATGGGATGGAGATTACTCAGTTGGTACAGTTTGAGTTTGAATCCCCAGAACCCATGTAAAACTATGTACAGTAAAATGGGTCTCTAATTTGTTACTGTAGTGAAATGGGAGGTGAAAAGAGGAGATTCGCCAGAAGCTTGTGGGCCAGCTAGCTTGGCCATACACAGCAGTAAATAACAAAGAGAACCTGTCTCAAACAAGGTAGAGAGAAAAGACTGGCGTCTGAGGCTGTCCTCTGACTTCCATATATGGCATGTGTGTGTGTGCACACACCATGTATACCCACCCACGCACTTTCTAAAAGCATCAAACAAAACTGCACCCCTGTAGAGACAACCTTGATGACACCCCAATTAATGTAGAGGCAGGAAGGAAGAAAAGTTTTTTTCTGCAGCTGAGAAATGGTAGTGGGGATGACTGGCAGAGATGGATGTCTAATGCACAAATCCACAGTTGCAGCTAATACCAAAAACAGTTTTCTGTATAATTTACTTTAGGGTTAGAAGAAAATACTAAAATAATGCAAAAGTCTGGGAACCAGGTCCTTTGGCATTACCTTTGCTGACGGTGGCATCCCCAGGTGGTACAACCACGTCTTTTGAGGTGTCATCTCTTGATGTGAGTTCTGCTTCCTGTCTTGCACCCTTCCTCATTAGTGTCAGACGCACTGTCTGTCCTGTGTGACGTAACACCTCTACTGCTTGCTGATTGGTGAAACCTTGAAGGTTGGTGCCATCTACCTGTGATAACAGGACACATTAAAAATCAAGAGCACCAATTTTTATATCAATTTTTATCACTCTTTCTAAAAAAAAGTTTCACTAATTAAAAAAAATCTTACATGAATGATTCTATACAAACATGTATGGAAAATGTATTTGCTTTTCTTTTCAAAACTTCATAAATTGAATTTTAAAATGTATCCATTGCCCAAATGTCACAGAATAATACCAGCAAAAACAAAACAAAAACACTATAATGGAATAGATTTAAACTATACTCCAGTTTAGATTCTTAATACTCGCACGTAGAACATGGAATGAAGACACCTACTTTCCCAGAGCTCCAGAGCATGGTACTCTGCACTGGGACACATGGAAACTAGTGTTATTACTAATAGAGTGAAAAGGTAATAAACAAGAAATCCCAAGGCTCCATGGAAATAAACAATTAACAGCCAGACTATATCTAAGCCCGAGCCAGCTAAACACCAATCGAGGAACTTCCTTTAACTCTGTCCACTCCTGCCTGCAGGAGAGCTATGGGGTCAGGCCTGACTCGGTGAGACCACACACAGGAGAGTAGCAGAAGTAGGCACAGAGGCAAACTGCCTCTTGTCATAAAAGGAGCACATCCACCATCATGTTAGCATGGATACAGGCTCCACAATTAGCGGGAGAAATTATAAAGAAAACACCAATCACACAGTGGAGAAAACCGGCTTCCTTAGATACTCTATGTAGCTTTCCAAGTCATCCTCCAACAACAGAGATGGAGAATCTATTTCTATTACAGATTTGCCATTTCTCAATATCAATCATAATTCTACTATTGATTTCAACTATGAGTCACTTTACCTAACAGGAATCCTGATTTTATCTGTTGATTAGCTAACATTTTGAGAGAAAAAGAGTCCCTTTATCAAATAATTGTTACACAGAATGCCAGAATAGAAGGTTTAGGGTCAAATCCCTTCTGCTTTCCTGACTCTGTACTGCACACAGTTTAACACTAGGGGTCCACAGACTACAATCTGTAAAAGAAGAGCAAAATAGTTTAAAATTATAAAACAAATGCTTCCTAAAAATAGTAAATAATTTCTTAATCTTCTCGGCACCTCAATAAATACAAATTAAAAATAGACTGTTGCTTCAATACTTGTTGTCAAAACAAAACCAGAACAAATAAAGACTATAGTTGTAAAAATGCAACTAGGAAGACAGGAAATATTACCAATTTGTGGGAAGACCACAAGAGGGCGAAACTTAGCACTAACTGAACACGTGGTCAAGAGTGCTGCCCAGTGCTTACCAAGGTTAAGGCACTTAGAAATTTGAAAATGTTGCTAATAGTAAAATTAGAATATGGGTGATAGTGAAATAATCTTATTAAGAGAAATAGAAGACAGGGAAAGTAGACCTCCCCTCTATAAGTACACGTCTTTATCACCTTCCTTGGCTAATAGGAAATAATCTCTGAGGATCACTCACATAAGAATAAAGACAGTGACAACGGGAGGCAAGTTTCTTTGAGAATTAAAAGTCTGTAATAAATCTACTCCCTCAGTAAACATTTCTCTAAAATATACTAATACAGCAAGTCCTATACCAGGTACTTTGAAGGTCTAATGTTTTCTTAAGGGAAATACAAGGGACATTATATTCTGTCCTAAGGTAATGTAACTGAATGAAGAAGCTTGCTAAAAGACAGCACCAGTGAATATCCAAAAGGACTGAGAAAAACCCACGAGCCTTAATTTTACACAAAGAAGCTACAGGCAAATTAAGAAAGCTGGAGACCGATGAGGTGGCTCTCCCCAGGGAAGAGCATACCAACTGGCTGCCCAGTACTTATTGGCCAGTCCTGAAAACATACATACAAGTAATATTGTACAGACGGAACAGATTATATTTAGAAATATTCACACACACATACACACACACACACATATGCAGTAACAATTAAAAAATTAAGAGGAATGAATTTGAAAGATAATAGAGAGGGGTATATGGGAGGGTTTGGAGAAAGGAAAGTCAAAGGAGAACTAATATAATTAAATTATAATTAAAAATTTTTAAGAGTTTGCTAAATAGGGCCGGGTGGTGGTGGCACACGCCTTTAATCCCAGCACTCGGGAGGCAGAGGCAGGCGGATCTCTGTGAGTTCGATGCCAGCCTGGTCTACAAGAGCTAATTCCAGGACAAGAACCGAAAGCTACAGAGAAACCCTATCTCGAAAACCAAAAAAAAAAAAAAAAAAAAAAAAAAAAAAAAAAAAAAAAAAAAAAAGTTTTCTAAATAGATAAACACAGAGCTATAAATGGCTAAGATCTAGCCATTTCTTAATTCCATTCCTTAAATATATACACAAAAAACGTGAAAACGTATCCTTATAGAACTTTGTATGAAAACGTTCACAGCATCCTTAACTCTCCCAGCCAACAAAGGAAAACACCTCTCATGGCTGAACTAATAGGTAAAAGTGGAGAATCTACCCACAGTGAAACATTACCTAATAATGAAAGGAGGTGGAAATTAACTCTGTAACATAGAAAAGGCAAGTCTACAGAGACAGAAGTAGACCCCAGACTGTACAAGCCTAAGAAGATAGGGGAAGCAGGAAGTAAGGAATACAGTAATGAAAATATTCTATAACCAATTGCAATGCTGAATGTCCAACATTGGAAGTATATAAACAGACACTTATTTATACATTTAAAGGTATAAATTAAAGAATATATAAATTACTTAAAATGCTAATTTGAAACACTGTCTAGTGAATTGATATAGATATTTGAAGGAATAAAAATGCAAACTTTTAACTCACCATTATTGTGCTGGATAGTTTTTGGTCAACTCATTAAAAATTATAGTCATCTGAGAGGAGGAAACCTCATTTAAGAAAATTCCTCAATAAGATGGGGCAGGAGGCAAATCTATAGGGCATTTCCTAAGGATTAAAGAGGAAGGGCCCAACCATTCCTGGGCTGGTTCACAGTTCAATAAGAAAGCAGGCTAAGCAAGCCATGAGGAGCAAGACAATAAGCAGCACCCATCCATGGCCTCTGCATCAGCTCCTACCTCCAGGTTCCTGCTGGCTGACATACTGACTTCCTTCAGTGATATTAAACCAAGTACACCTTTTCCTCCTCTGTTGGAAAATGGTCCAAGAATGGAGTCATGTGGGGAAAATTCTGAGTGCTTATGAGAACACACCAAGACAAGGGTCTCGTGATTTCAGTTTCATCAAAACATGGAATTGTCCTTGGAATGTGCCTTTGTGCTCTGCTAGGGTGCAGCAGACAGGCGTTTACTTCAGATACTCACTATTGCTTGCTGCTGTCATTCAATTAAATGTTTAAACTGTTACATGCCTCAATGGAAAAACATGTTTTTGACATAGGTGGATTGTCCTTGTGATTGTATCCAGCTTGAACTCACAAGAGCTTTACTCAAGGGACCTCTCTTAACTTTCACAGTATAAGCTGTCTGGTGTTCTGAATAATGCTGGCTATTGCATGAGACTTTAATCCACCTCATTTACAGGCTCCATTCTCCCAAATCCCACTGCTTTTAGAGTGGTAAACATTCCCCCATTGCTTTTAGTCATGGTGTTTCATCAGGAGCAATGGTAATGCTAACTAGGACAATTGTACAGGGATTCACATTGTCTATCATCTCTCCCTTACTCACAAAATAAAAAGTGTACAATGGTTCATTTCCATTCATGGTGAGATAGAAACATACCGAGGAAGCCTTCAGCTAATATCCAAATGAGTCGGAAGCTCAACTTGATCTTTCAATTGAACATAAAGAAGTAAATGGATACAGTTAAGAATTCATAGTGTTGACGCCAGGAAAACTCTAAGAGATATGCTGTAGACTATCCAAGGGCAGAAGTAATAGTCTTTATTCTTTTTACCCTAAATGTGATAGAAAATATGTAACAAAGAACCCTACTAATTTCGCATCTTCTTACCATCCAGTTCTTAGTGTTAAATGTTTTCAGACTGGTTTATCAAAGCTCTCAAGGTTTTTTTAGTTTTGTTTTGTTTTGCTTTTGTTTTGTTTTTGTTTTGTTTTCAACATGTAGAGGAGTCACTGCCATGCTGAGTGACAACTTCCAACCACCCGACTCTACTCCACAAACCCAAGCCCCTCTCCCCATTCTCTGACATGCTTGGGTCATGTCAGTGGGGTCACACATTTGTCTTTTTACAACTTGTTTATTTCAGTTAGTACATCTTAAGACTGATCAATGTTGCAGTGTGTGACAGAATTTCTTTCTTTAGCAGGTCAATCAAAAAGCAAACCATGACATCTGCATACTAAATTCTGTTTGTCCAGTTGTCACCCAACAGTATTGAGCTACTCCTTGGCATGTATTATGTATAAACTACTGCTGTGAGTAAGGACTCTTTCATCTTAACTTGGCTTGTTCTGATTATTAAGATTCCAAGGGAATAACAGATGTAATTAATGATAAACTAATAAACCAGTATTCTCCACCAAGGTCTTCAAAATGATAGTAAAATAAACACTGGCAAAGAGAAAGATATTATAATTACAGAAAATTAGAAAGAAGAGATCAACAAACAGGTTTCCTTGACCTGGGTCATCTCACGGGTCTTCAGTTTTTCACTGTGGACTTGAAATCCTTGAAGGAATCATATCCTCTACAGGATTCCTTAGTGTACTTAACCCAAAATAATTTCTGGAGCAAAGAGCAACTTGAAGAACCCAGTATTCACTGAAGAGTAGGTGAGATTTTTTTCTTAACTACCTAAAACTGCCACATACTTAAAACACACATTACTACAATAGCATAATGATCAGATTAAAGATGTCTGGATTCATTTCTCTCTCTCTCCTATGCATTTACAGAACTGGAAGGAGCCCATCTAGTTGACATTGTCATACTGCAAGGTTAAAAATGTACAGATCTGAAATTTAGGTCCAGTTATAGTAAACATTAGTCTTTCTTCAGAATACTTGCACAAAAATGTACTATATATAGTTAGTGTAACAAATTCATTATGATCATAATTCAAAAACATAAAAATTACATTAGAAACAAATTTCCATTTTAGACTTTGGAAAAATAAAGCTTCTATAAAATGTTCCATTTAATTTGAAAATAATAAAATAGGCAATTATAATGACAGTCTCAAGCCACTAAAGCTCGATTAAATTAATGAATCTGGGGTTATGGAGATAGTTCATCAGGTAAAATGATTGCTGTCCAACCACAAGGACCTATGTTGGGATCACAATCCCTACGTGAACAGATGAGTGTGGTAGTACAAGTATATAACCCTAGTGCTAAAAGATGGAAATAGCAAGCTCACTGGAGATCAGCCAGTCTAGCAAATCGGTGACCATATCTCAAAAATAAGGCATAGATGGATAGAAGGAAACACCCAGTGTCAACTTCTGGCCTTTGTATATGCAAACACAGGCAGACAGACATACCTGCATACATGTATAAGACAGAGAAATACAAACACACAAAAATCAATGTCAATAAATTTAGTTTTTTAAAGTAAATTCAGCATATTTGGCACACAGGTTATGGGTAAATTTAGTTACACATATGAAGACCTGACTTGCAGATCCCTAGGATCCCCAAAATCCAGGCATGGCAGTTTAGTCTTTAACCTCAAAAAGGAGGAGGCAGAGATAGGCAGATCCAAAGAAACTCACCTGTCAGCTAGTCTGGCTAACTGATGAGCTCCAAGCTCAGTGAGAAATACTGTCCCCAAGAACAAACAAACAAACACAGAAAGCTATAGAGGAAGACATCCAACACTGACCCCTGGCCTCTGGCACTCACGGCCAAATGAGCACATATGCACACAAACATCCAATTGCATGCATACTACACTCACAACTACATACATAGATACATAAGGAATTATTTCTTCATTTTAAAATTTTATTTTTATTCACATGTATGTGTGTGGGTATAGTTTTAGGTTGCCCAACACAAGTGCTAGGAACCAAACTCAAGTTCTCTGAAAAAATAATACATGTTCTTGCCCAAAAAAACCATCTCTCCAATCCCAGAGAACATAATTCTTAATCATGAAAATAGCAAAAACCAGTATTAAACATATAACTTACTGCTATAATTTGGTCTCCAATTTGGATTCTCCCATCATGCTCCACAGCACTGCTTTTTGTAATGCTCTTCACAAAGATCCCTGAAGGCTCTAAGATTAGAAATAAGTAATTTTTCACTATTTAAAAAGCACAAAGAACAGCCACCTTCTACCTTCCAAATGAAAATCTTAATTATGAATAAGTATCTAGTAACAAGCCACAAAAGCATCTAGTACAAAGAGTAAGGCAATTGTTCAGCCTGTTGTATCAGAGTCACCATTACCAAATTCATTCTAAGAAAGCTGTCAGCTACTATTCACCAAAAGAAACCATATAATGACTGAAAATCTCACAAGACAGATATTAGGCAACTGCGATATTCAGAAAATATTTAAGGTTTAATATTACCTAATTTTTTATCTCCAATATAACCGGCAATGGTAATTCCTAATCCTTGGACATTTTTAGTAAGTTCCACCTCGAACATCTCACTTTCTTCACTTTTTTGAGTAGATGCATCAACCTAAAATAATATTAAGAAATAACTCTTTAGATAAATCAACATATAAGAAAATTAAGGCAGAATTTAAAAAGTCAAAGATGCAATTCGGGATTAATCTGAACTAAGATATTACTAACTGTGCTGCAGAATTGGCCCCTCATATGCAGAAAATATAGACTGCATGGTTTCGTTCAGAAAAGAATGCAGAGAAGAAAGCTGGACCTCCCCTTCTTGGACAAACTACTGTACACATAAAATGTTAAAGATTAAATAGCTTCTTGTTAATAAAGCATTTTCATACATAGATCATCATCGTTTCTGAAGAACTTGGGATGTTTAAAGAAGTCATGTTTTGAATAAACATAAAAAAGTTAAGATCTGGTGCTGTCACTTAGTCTTTCTGGACAGCCACCTACCAAGAAGAATAAGGACCAGCTGCCATTTATGGAGCACTTTCATTGTAAGACATTCCACATGTCTTTGTTTCTTATTCATCCTAACTATCTAGAATTGCCCATGTCACTTGTAAGCCAGTGAGACAGGTCAAATTGTATCGACTTTTCCCCGAGGAAAGCAGCATATATGCATTTCCTAGGACAAAGAGATAATATCTGGAGATGTGGAATTCAAATCCCAACAGTTTGGCTGCAGGATTCCTGTCTGTAAATGACGTACGGTGTGTAAGACTGTACAATATGGAGCCACAGCCTCCACAGAGAGCTTCTACTCTTACCAACTATTTGTAGTTAAGTCTAGCACCATGAATATTAGTGACTCTCCCACAGCCATGTTATAAATAGGCTGATGACTTATTTATAAAAGAATTTAATGGCACCAAGGAAGTTTATATCACTCTTTAGTTTTTGCAGAATTGATGATATTCATAAAGAAAGTGTGCCTCTCTGCGCTGCCATATTGGCATCTTCTTGCTCTAGGATGGTAGCTGAAAAGGGCTTGCTTACGCCTGAGCCTTCCGTATCATGTACTTAATGCAGTTATTAATTGTATGTTGAATTAAAGAGCAAATCTCCCTAAATAAAGCATTAGTGAACTGGCACGTGCTACCAATAAGCCATTGGTCCCATCCATTAGTGTGATATCATCAGGCTCTCCAATAAACCCTAGAAAAATCAAGGCAATGGGCTTTACCAGGCACGCAGGTTGGTGCTGGCTTATAACATTTTCTGACTTCCTTTAAACAGTTATCTCACTGATGGTCCACCTAAATGAAGTATAATTTTGCAAGGAAAGTTGGACTCGTTTTTTTTTTCATTGCACATAATTATCTGTGCAAACTTAGCAAAAGTTTAAAGTTTAGATAATTACAAGAAAATGACAGGATGAAATCTGCTTCAATTGAAACAAATGTGTTTTCTATTTTTAATAAGTTATTCGAGTGCTATTTTAGAGGGTGGCAATTTGACTATCGAATGGTTTTAAACGGGGCACAAGCTTCAGAAATGATGATATGCAGAGAATAGACAGTGTCCTAAGCTTTCATTACATCAAGTAGTTTTCGGTATTGCATTCATTTATATATTGCTGAATAAAATGTTTTGTTTTCCACAAAAGAATGCCATTTGAACACTTTCATAAACAAGCTTGCTTTCTTCTTTCTCTCTGTGAAAAATAGCAACCAAATCTTGTCTAAAAACAACAGACTCATGGAAAATTTGAGCGTTCTAATAAAGTTTTTAAAGGGCTATGGAAGATGTTAGTTTATTAAAAAATAAGAATTTATAACCAGTGGTTAGAGCAATTTCAATGAAAGAAAACATGGATATTTTACATCTATGGGAAATGGATACAGGACCGACATGTGCCAGAAAAATAATTATCTAGAAAAGGGTAGAATTTGTTTCTAAAACATTTAAGACATTTCTGGATGGACTTTTTTTTTATCCACTGTAGTCTTATGTCCTGTAAACCTCTAACTTCCAAGAGTTTTGAAATTTTCCAATTTTTTTCATATCAAACTTAAGATAAAACAAGACACAACACCAGTGACTCATGCTCCTGTACCATGCCAGAGCACACTGCTGCTGTTCTAACCAACTACCCAACATGACAACCACATGTCACAAGACTGGTAACAGCTCATATTCAGTAAAATGATGACACAGAGGTTCTTTGGCCTCATTCACTCCTACACTCCAAGCTCCCAGTCCCCAACTTCCACTTTCTAAAGAAAAATTGTTGAAAGGCCATGATTAGCATGATGACCCAGTTTACAACAAGGCTTCTAGTTAAGACAAAGAGACAGGCTCAAATACAGGCACGATTAAGAAAAGCACCCTAAAATTTCACAAGTGCTTCAAAATACTATCCTTATGCAGGACAGTGTGAAATTATCACGTAGAAGCTTTAAGCAAGCTACTGTTGATAAATAAAGCATTAGTATCTCTACACATGCTCTCTGTTCGAGTCTGTTAATGCTTACATACAGCATCAGTGAGTTTAATTTCTGCATGCTATTTTTTTAGACCGTACAGTAAGTAGTTTCCAGCTACTTACACGCATCTCTGATGTAGAAACCGGGGAAGAGGAGAGGGTGATGCCCAAGGAGGAGGGTGCTGTGGTTTCTTCTACCGCACCTCTAGCAATCATCAGCTTAACTCTATTTCCGCACTGCCTGAGGACCTGTGCTACTTGCTCACTGCTCATGCCTGCCAGGTCGGTGTCCCCAATTTTTAGAATGTGGTCTCCACTACATAATCGCCCATGCTGAAAAAAAAAAAAGAGTTCAAACAATTAAGGTATTGTGAAAATAACTGCACTAAAAATTCTAAATGACCTAGAGACAATATGAAAATGGCAATAGTAAGGCATATGTCAATCACATGGAATTAAATGTGTAGTTGTACACACATTAATTGTCTTCTGAATCACTCTGGCACCATTCAAGGTTGTGACAGCAAATGAAACTCGAATAGTTTGTTAAATCAATAGCTAGTATGATTTTTTTTCAGTTTTATTTCTAGTTAAGAACTCACAAGGAAAAAAGATGACTGATTTTTTTGTTTTAAAGATCAAGAAGAAAATATCATTAAGCATAGATGAAGTATGAAATCACTATGCCAACACAGCTCATATTAATTAGATTGTGAAACAAAACACAAGACAGTACTGGAATGCTCCTACAGTTCCTATCTGGCATTCCAATTATAAATACCAAAGAACGCAAACACCCTAGTGAAAGGAAAACTCAGACAGATGAGAGATATGAACAGAATCTGAAAGACTCTGAAATGACAGGCCACTCTGCACTGTCCAGCGCAGGTTACTAGTGTCAGGTGGCTGAGGGACACCAAGCATGTGGCCAGTTCAAGTAAGGATTAACCTTGTAATTTAACTTCATTTTAGTATATTTAAATGTGAATGTATTTGTATTTCGTGTGTCCTAAGGAAAATATATAAATGGTGTTATCCCTTCTCTCTTGAGCATATGAAGTTCATTTGCTATTGCTAGATGTTGGTTAACACTTTAATGCCATGCTACTGTTAATAGCATGATTTAAAGAGTTACTGCTTAACTAGGCTTCATTCATGAATATCTGGTGAACTCAGCTTCCCAACTTAAGTTCAAATCTATGTGTGAAAACCATAGCTTTATAAGTCTGTAAAGTTGAAATATTAAACACAGGTAATAAATATGTTGAACAATTTCCCACACATAATAAAGGGCACATTTCATAAGCCAAGCAAAAAATGAACTGTTTGTCCTATACAAAGATGAAACCAGGGACCCAGCACTAAAGGGGCAAGATAGGCTGGTTTTAACTCAACAACAATGTACTTTTTACATAGTGTGCTTTATAAGCAGCTGCTAGGTTTACAAATAAACAACTATCAAACAAAGGGTAGATGTTTCTACAGGACCTGGAACCATCAGCCTAGTTCAGCCCCTGGGTTTTCAGGGTGTTTAGTGCATTGCCCATAACTGTATTTTAAGTAAGATCCATGTCCATTTTCAAGAATTCTCTTCCAAGTCTCAGAGGATATTTGAAGGTCACTTCTATTAAATGAAAGATTTATAGTTGATCGAGTTTTCCTTCTTTTAACAGACAATCTAAATGATGAAGCCACACATGCGTGAATAGAAAAATACCTATCTATCACAGGAGCTCACCTGGTCAGCCACTCCTCCAGGCAGAATGGTCTTGACTATCACACCAGTTGCCTTTCCCCCAATAATGCCAAATCCCAGGCCTGACCCGTCGTTTACCAGCTCTATAGTTTCCACATGCTGCCAGTGAATCTAGAACAAGAGCGTTGGGTGAGTTCACTGGCGTTAAATACTGAGGTCATACAGAATCGTGGGTGCTAACCAAGTCCAGCTTTTCATTTAATATTCTTCCCTTTCAAAAAACCATTACCACTATTGATATGATTCTTCCTATAGTTATCAAGGTATCATTACAGTGACTTATTTAACCCACAAAAAAACAGGCATTGATTCTGTAGAATATTTGTAAAACTTCCTTGTAAAGAAACTTCTAGCACAACAGCTGCACTAGATTAGGAGAATCCTCTGCCTAATCATGCCTTGAGGCAAGATACTAATTTGTATAAGTTTATACCATCACTGACAGCTAACTATAACCACATGAGGTATGGTGGCACATACCTTAAAGCATGCAAGCATGCACGCACGTGCACACGCACGCGCACACAGAAGGAAGGAAGGGAGGGAGGGGAGGAAAGAAAAGGAAAATAAAACAAATCAAATTAAAGGTTTTTCTCTGCTTACAGGTAAAGAAAATTTTATTAAGAGACTCCATTCTGTATGAATGCTGTCAAACTATCAAACTTTGCAAAGTAAAGGTTGTTTAGAAATTCCAAACTTAATCATACTTCAGAAAAATATCCCAAGTAGGAATATATTTTAAAAAGTAAAAACCTAAGAACTGAAAGCAAGCAAAGCTCTGAGGCATAAAGAAATGACAGGCATTGGAAAGCGATCAGAACTGAAAAGGGCCAGTGCTGCATTTTGTTCCTGTCTACTCACTGGATTCGAGTGGGCTGAAACTGTGCTGGCTGCAGATGGAGAGCGGGAAATTTGGGGGCTGGAGACCTGGGGCAAGGCGCCTCGGGCAACAACCAGCTGCACAGAGTCCTTGGCCTTCTGCAGGATGCTAATAGCCTGCTGGTGTGTGATTGTCTGGTCCAGGACCTGGCCATTGATGGCAAGGATCTGGTCTGTCTCCTTCAGTCTGCCATCTCTATCAAGGAAGGAAATGAAGTAAGGAAAGATGTGAATATTCTCAAGAAAATGACAGTTCCTTCAGGTCCCTTTAATCCTAATGTAGAACATACATATTTTTAAAGCTTCTACTTTGAAACGTGAAGGATTTGGCTCCAGTGCTTGTGGCAATTCCTCTGCTACCTGAATCACTGTCAAAGTTTGCCTTTTCATCATCTGCTGACTAACCCTTAACACTCATTTATAACTGATCCTTTATTTTAAAAATGAACTTGTTGTGGAATATTACTTTAGCTAGGCAAAGATGTGCTCTATTTGTTTATGCTACATTTGTTTAACTATGTACAGATGTGTTGCTTTGCCTGTGTAAGGCACCCGATTGGGCTAATAAAAACCTGAACAACCAATAGCTTGGCAGTAGAGGGATAGGCAGGGCTGGTGGCCAGGGAGAATAAGTAGAAGGAGTTATCTAGGCATGAGAGAGGAGAGGGGAAAGAGAATGAGGGAGAAATAGAGAGAGCGGCCCAAGGCCAGCCAACCAGGCAGCCTTCAGGCAGCCAGATGTGGGATAGAACATACAGAATGAAAGAAAGGTAAAAAGCCCTGAGGTAAAAAATACATGAAGAAAAACAGGTTAAATTAAATCATAAGAGCTAGTAGAACAAGCATAAGATAAGGCCCAGAATTCATAACTAATAATATGTCTCAGTATCAAGATTCGGGGGCTCGTGGTCCAAGAAAACCTGCCACATAAACATGCATTTCTTCCTGTTCTGAGCATATAAAAGACACATGGTTGAAATTATAATGAGGCAGTTCCGGTAATTTCAAGTCAAAAGGAGCCCAAAATATAACAGTGAAAAGGAAGATTACATTCAAAAGTTCCTTTCCTAACTAAAATGTAATTAATGACTATTTAAAAGCTCTCATTTTACTTGTGTACATGTGTGTGATGTAAACATGTATCTGCATGACTGCTTATTCCCTTGTGCAGAGAGGCCGCAGGTTGACAGCGGTGGTGGCGCTCGCCTTTAATCCCAGCACTCAGGAGGCAGAGGCAGGCGGATCTCTGTGAGTTCGAGACCAGCCTGGTCTACAAGAGCTAGTTCCAGGACAGGCTCCAAAACCACAGAGAAACCCTGTCTCGAAAAACCAAAAAAAAAAAAAAAAAAGGATCTTTCTCTACCACTCTGCACCGCGATTTTGTGACAGCCTCGTGGCAAAATCGAAGCTCGTGTGCTTTGCTAGACTGGCAGGCCAGAAAACACTGGCATCTGCCTAGCTCTGCTAACCCGGTGCTGGGTTAGAGATGCGGACCTCCTCATCTGGCTTTTCCATTCCTTTCTGTGGGGATACAAACCTAGGCCCTCACATTTGAGCAGCAGACACTTCAGCCATCTCACCCACCCTGCAGCTCATTTTAATAGACCTGATTCATAATCCCAAATATTAATGACTCCCCAAACTGGTTAACATCTGATTACTTCATCTTTTGTTTGTATCCATTTCCCCCCATAGTGATCACAATCTTTCTGATTGTTACATCAAAAACACAGAAGTTGCTGCGCCAGTCTCACCTGTGAGCCACACTGCCCTCTTGAATCTCCTGTACAAATATCCCCAACTCTCCACTGTTTTCACTTCTGAGCCCAACAACACTAAACCCAAGGCCTCCACATGGAGGTTTGAGGAGCTCAAATATTTCCACATGGCGACCCTGTTCATGAAACAAAAAAAGGAAATAAGATTAAGAGTCAATTACAAGCTGGCAGCAACGGTGCATTGTTTAAATGTTAGCTCTTGAGACTGAGATTGGGGATAGAGCTTTTTATGCAAGCTTAGGTTACACAGGGAATACAAACCAGCATTACAACCCAGATTACATAGCAAAATCAAAATCAAACTAAAAATCTCAAAATCAAAGATACACAAAACAAAAACCATAATTACAGCTAACAGTCATCTTATTGGGGCATTACTCTGTTTGTCAAAAAGAAGGAAGTAGAAAAAGAAGAGTTTAGCACTCATCACCTAGAATAGAGCCTTTCACTTTTCCAGAAGAGTATTTCTGGAATGCGGCACAAAATACCCCATTTAGAATGGGATCATTTTTCCAAACATCAGCCTTGAAATTAAGCATGCAAATAATGTTGTACAGACTAATCAGGATGTATTTATGAATTTTGGAATGCACACACACGGGGGGGGGGAAATAAAACTAACTAAAAGCAACATAGATGATAAATCCTAACTACATTTATCAGAAATGCAATATTTTATCTACAATTTCATTTAAAAAGGTTCGTTAGTGTTTTGGTCCAGATCCCTCTTCCCTGTCACCTAGAAATCTGTCTCTCACTCCCTGACCTCCAGCTATGCTGACTTCATTGCAACTCACACTGCTAGGCAGGTAAAAATAGCCACATTTACTGCTTTATTTTATTGGTGTTACCTACCCAAGGTGTGTGTGTGTGTGTGTGTGTGTGTGTGTGTGTGTGTGTGTGTGTATACAATAGAGAGGGAGGGAGGGAGAGAAGGAGGGAGAAAAGGAGGAAGGGAGAGAGGGAGGGAAGGGGGGAGAAAGGGGAGCTGAGACCATGAATTTAAAAGGATTTTGCAGGAGTAAAGGGGGAAATAATATATTATAATCTTAAAAAATATAATATAATATAATATAATTGAAAAATCTGAGGCATACAAATTCCCCAAAATTCTTTTTTACTCCAAAATTGTTCAGGAGTTTGTTATAAATGCTACTGCATTCCTCAAATTATCCAGGACTCAGACACCTTCTTAAATACATCCATTGCTAAGTCACAAGGAGAAACGCTCTTACCTGGGCCATATTTTTGATGAGCTGATCAAGTTCATCAAAGGCTGGCTTCCCATCCATAACAGGTGGAGCACCAGGTCCAGAAAGAGCTTCCAGGTTCCCATTATTTGGAGATAGTAAAAGTGATTCACTTGGCAGAGTAGGAATTATAGCAGAGCTGAGCTGAGGTATGTGGGCAGGGTCAGCATTGGCAGTTGCTAAAGTAGCAATGTTGACCTAGGAGGATGCAGAGATTAATAGCAACAATTCTAGTGTGTCTAAGTCAACTGCAGTCATTATGCATTCTTGTGAGACGCAAGAGTAGCCCTGAGGCCACATGTCTCTTTAATTTTGGGTTAATGTTTCTCAAAACCATTAGACTGAACAAACAATCTGGCCAATTCCTGCTAAGCCTGGAACAACAATACCAAAAAAGATTATTATGTTTTGCAAAACAGTACATCAAAATGGCTCTTACATGGCTCTAAGTAAAGCTAAGTGAAAGCAGTGTAGACAGTTAGCAGTTCTTGTAGACAGAGACTGTGTTTTCATTCCTGGCCACCCAGACCCAAATAATCACAGATATACTATATTAATTACAACACTGTTAGGCCAATGGCTCAGGCATATTCCTATCTCTATTGATCTATGTATTGCCACAAGGCTGTAGCTTACTGATAATGTTATGACATTTTTCTCCTTCGGTGGCTACATGGTATCTCCTTGAGTCTGCTTACTCTTTATATATTCTGTTTGGATCTCCTGCCTGGCTTTACTCTGCTAAGCCATTGGCCAAAACAGCTTTATTCATTAACCAATAAAAGCAACACACATACAGAAGAGCATCCCACATCACCTCCCCTTTTCTGTCTAATTAAAAAGGAAGGTTTTATCTTTAACACAGCAAAATTACATATACAAATCAGGTATCAAACAAGAATTATGGTTACAATATTTAGTCCATTTACATTGGAAAAATACTCTATCACGTGAGTCTAAAGTTTTATATCTAATATATTTTTTATCATAACTAAAAAAAACTATAATTATAACTATCTAGTCTTCAACTCCATCAAAGATTCAAGAAGGATATAATATCACCTAAATAAGCAGGAATTGCATTGTAAGCAACTTCTAAAGTTCTAGAAATGACACAGACATTGTGCTACCAGGACAGTCACCAAAAGTTCTTTTGTAACATTGGAGCAGCCATATTTAGCCTACAGGCCTAGCATATCTGTGCCTGGACTTCTGGATGGTATGCTATTTCACTCTCTGATCTTCAGGCAAGCTTTATTTATTAAAATACAAATGAAATATCACTACAACTTCTAATTGTGGACTATAGATGGTCAATCCTAACTGTATGGTGTAGACAGTCAGTCCTAACTGTGCAGTGTATGCAGTCAACCCTACCTGTGCCATGTAGACGGTCAATCTTTCCTGTGAAGTATACACAGTCAGACCTTTCTGCAAAGTGTTAAGAATGCAATTTTCTGTCTACAATTATGTGTCAGAAAAATTCATCCATGTTATGTTCAGAAAAGCTATTCCCCTCCCTGGTCATCCCTCCCTTAGCTCTAAAACCATGCTGACCTCCTCACTGTATCTCACACTACGTCAAGGTGTTCACACCACAGCCAGAGAAAGATATTCACATTCGCTTGTTTCCCTCCTGCTTACTCGACCTTGCTATAGAAGCCTCCCGGAGAGCCTATCCAAGCACCTTGCTCTATATACCCTTGCCCTGCTTCTCTCCAGAGCTCTTATTCTAGTTTTATCTGCTGTTGTGACAGATAAAACACTCTGAACAAACACAACTTGGAGAGAAAAACGTTTATGTGGCCTACACACAGGCCACAGTTCACTGCTGAAGGAAGGAAACGCAGGAATCAAGGCTGGAACAAGGAGGCAGGAACCATGAGGAGTGCAACTTGCCAGCTTGCTTTCTGGCTCAGTCTTTCATAGGCTTCATGCTTAGCTAGCTTTTGTCTGCAGCTCAGGACCAGCAGCCCACAGGATGGTATTGCCTTCAGGGGGCTGGGCCCTCCTACATCAACTGACAATCAAGAAAATGGCTCACAAACATTTTTTAGTCAAACTTAAATAAAGACAATTAATTACTCAACGAAGACTCCCTTTTCAGTAGACTCTTGGCTGTGACAACCTGACAGTTAATGCTAACTAGGACAGCATTTCCATGCTGTTGACACACACCCACTGCCACAGCACTTCCACTCCAGACAGTGGAGGTAACCAGAACAGAAAACTCCCCAGCAGAGGGATCCAACAATTCTGTCTACTTCCAGGTCTCTGTCCTCTAGAGAAATGCCTTGCAAAGAATAGGCCTTCAAAATGTATATTCTGAATAAACATGTATCCACACAACTCCTCCATTAGCATCAGCTCCAATTCATAGATGATGGGACTACACAATATCATGTACCTAACAACACTGTGTGACAAAGAGGCTTTTCCATGTTGCTAACACCTTTGTGAGATAAACAGAATACAGTCTCTTGAAATGCCACTCCTAGAAAGACAAAGAGCATCCAATGATGAATTCTATGAAACACTTTATCCTGTGCCCCAATAACACTTTGTCACCCATTCTTAAAAATAAAACAGAAAACTTATTTAGTTACCAAAGTTACCACTGTATTAGCTACCTTTAGTCACCACGAAAAAGAGGGAGGAAGCTTCTGGGAATTCTTTCAAATGCTTATTTTAAAATATACAGCAGGCATGATCAATTATTATTTTTTCAAAAGCAAGTTTCTTTTGCCAAGACTGATTTTTTTTATCCCGAGCCATGGCAACTTCAGCAAAGTCTGCCGGCAGAAGACACACTGCTCAGGTTGAAGCAGATGGCATAATAAAATTTGTGACAGGCTGAAGATCCCACACGCTAGGGCCTAATGCCTATGGTATGTTTTCATAGTGAAAAATATTTGGACTTCTGCTACAGTAAGCCAGAATGAACAAACCCCATTCCAAGAATAGATGGTCTCTCTATAAGAAATTAACCACTACAGTACAAGCTCTGGTGTTACAAAGGACCGGGCGGAGGGCACCGCAAGAGTAAAGTCACTGGAGAATAAGTATCATTGCAGTATGGAAATCATCTGTTTAGGGGGTTAGTAGACGTCACCGACTTTCCTGGCGTCTTCCCTGCTCCTGAGGTCTCATATAAATAGAAACCTACCTGGTGAAAACAGCCCGCTTATTTAAAACTGTCATTTAATTACGCCACAAAAAGAATGGTTTTTAACCTTAAAAATTTATACTCTTAGGAAAACGCACAAAGGCACGTTTTGATGAGTCTTAAACTATATATTAAAATGGATTCCTAACCCAGGCATGGGTGCACACCTACAGTTCCAGGTCTAGGGAGGCTGAGTTAGGAAGATCTCAAGTTTAAAACCAGTCTAAGATAGTAAAAGAGGTCCATGTCTAAAACGTAGTATGAAGTAAGAAAAAGATGTTATCTGTTATGTAATTTGAGACACAAAATGAACTTTACTTTTTAATTTCTGGCAGATTATTTGCACCTCAAAGATCTTTTATGTGCCCAATAAATAAATTAATTTTAGAGCGCCTCTTAATGTTGCTACCTAAAATAGAACTATAATGGAGATTATGCACATTGTTTAATAGAAAAGTTTGCCAACTATAAGTGCAAGGACAGGATCTAGCAAGGAGCCAGTTATTACAAGTATGAAAATCCTTACACTACAGATCAATACAGATCTTCCCTCAGTCTTAAAAGTTCGGTCAATAAAACCAATTAAACATAATTCATTTATCCACCTATATAGTTTTAAAAAGAATTTTATGTTTCCACAGAAGAAAAAAACATCACACATAACATATACCTTCATAAAGTCATAAAGGGGAAACTGTCGGAACACGGTCCAAGAATGGAGTCGTGTGAAGACAATTCCGAGTGCTTTTGAGAAAACAAGAAACTAGTCTTGTGATCTCAGTTGTTTCAAAACATTGAATTGTTCTTAGAATGTGTTATTTGTGCTCTTGCTCCCAAGTGTAGCAGAAATAAAGTTGGTTATTACATGACATTCCAGGCAACCTCATTTATCAGCTCCGTTCTCCCAGATTCCGCCACCTCTGGAGCCGTTACAGCAGACAGCTTTACAATGACCTATAGACAAATCTACATGGAGCTGACAAGAGCTGAAGATGTACATAAAGCAGTGCAACTGGGTAGCTGAAGCACAGAGGCTGCCATCGCCCACTGTTTTTACAGGAGAAGTGAGCAACATCTCTCTCCAGTAAGTCCCTCACTCATGTGGAGCTGTGCTAAGAGAACAGGATTCCAAGAAAATAAAAACTCACTTTAGTTCAAAATGAATAAGCTTAGCCTCTGGGAATGTTTATATTAGAGATACCCTTTATCAAAACAAACCAACAAGTAGAAAGTACGCAAAAAGGCAAATATCAAGTATGATAAAGAAACCAGGAATCCTGCCAAGTTCTACCAATGAGAAGGAGAGCAGCAGCCACAGTCCACGATGAGGTGGGGCATGTACAGCAGCCGGGACCACTGCCATCTACGTTAGAGGCTCCTGACTACAGCGTACTACAATGGCACAGCTGATAGCCAAGGCAAAGAGAATCTGAAAAGCTTCAGTTTGCCACCAAAGAAACCAGGCCACAACTGAGCAAAGAGATTAAACCAAGACATAAGCCAGAGGTGAGTGCACACACCTGTATCAAAGAAAGACAGACAGGAGGATCCACAGTTCAAGGGACTCTGTCTCCAAATAAGTAAACAAATAAATGAAAACCTAAGGAAGTGGGCATAAATGCCTCCCTTTTTTATAGCACATCTATGGAAATACAGCTGTTGCCTTAAATTTAGAGAGAAAAATAACAATAACGGAGTAAATTTGGGGGCAGAGAGAAACTAATTTAAATAGAAAGTTCATAGTTAAAGACTACATAAAAGGTTTAAAATGTGAGTGAATTAATAACAATTACTGAAATAGTAAATAACATGAGCCTGTGGAGTCTGGGATATCTGTGGAGGTCAGGGCAGCATTTATTTACACAAGAGGCAGGAACGAGATAAACTGCACTCAAAGGTTTTAAGTTCTTTGCATCTTCTGGTGGTAACAGCACTGACTAAACTAGAATTGGGTGAGTGAAGACCAGGACAGGAAGCCAGTGTACAGAATATATTAGGAAACTCAAAAATCATTTATAAATGAGCAAAAAGCAGAAACATCTCACTAAATAGGATAGAGGAATGGACAATAGGTAACAAAAGATGATCAGCATCATTAAAAAGAGTCAGTTAGAAACATAAAAACTACCATTTTATACCTCCGGAAATAGTAAGGATGCAGAAAAACATAAATACATTCTTACTGGCAGATAAACGGTTAGTTTCTTTTTAAAAAGTCCATGCATTTACCAATCAACCTCCTAAGCATCAACAAAATCCCAAGGTGAAGGTCAGACATTGTGGTACATGTCTGTAATACAGGAGATCGAGGGAAGAGGACTGTGAACACAAAATAGCCTAGGACACACTGCGCAATTTGCCTCAAAAACAAACAACAGCAACAAAAATCTGTATTCACAAAAAAGCTACAAAAATGCTCAAAGCAGCAACTTTATCTGTAACAGTAATAACACGGGAAGAAAATAAAATTGCCTTCACTAGATATATCTATATCGTGGATCACTCTTTAGTAATAGAAAGAAACACAATAATAAAATTTGGATGAATTTCAAGAGTATTGTAGTATGTAAAAATTGTTTAAAATGTGCTCTCTTTATGAAATGATTACTTACTTAAAAAAGTAAAAACAACTCCTACGGAGTCTACTAGAAGACTCTTAGATCTAATAAACAAAGCAGCGTTGCAGGAAACAAAGTCGGTATTTTTTTTTAAAAAAGAAGTCTTTATATACACCAACAATGCTCTGACATAAACAACTCCAAAAGCTAACTCCTTAGAGATATATCTGACCAAAGAGAAAGAGCTCTACAACAGAAAACTTCATGACAGTGAAAAGGGAAAATAGGGACCATACTAGACAATGGAAAGATCTCCTGTGCTCCTGGATTGGCAGATTACTGTTAAAATGACTATCCTACCAAAGTTTATCTACAGATTTAATTCTGTACCAATCATAATTTCAATTTCAAAGTTCACAGACTTAGGAAAACAATTCACAAATTCAGACAAAACCACAAAAGACCACACATGACCAAACAATTCTAAGGACTAAGTATGTCAGGACATTTAACAACAGCTGACTCCAAACTATGCTATAGAGCTATAGTGATGCTGACACAACAGTACACAGGTAAAGTAATATAATAGAACAGAGGACCTGGGAATAATACAACAAAGCTACAAACCCTTAATCTTTAACAAAATGGATAAAAATGCACGTTGCATTTTAAAGATAGCAAATGTTGCAGACAATGTGGAGGGAAATGAATCTTTAGTCACTGTTGGTGGTGGCCTAAACTACCACAGCGATTGTAGAAATCAGTTTGAATATCCCTCAAAAAGTTTAAACTGTAATTACCATATGAGCCAGTTATTTCAAAGCTAGGCACACAACCATAGCACCACATACACTACCATAGCGATATTGTACCTCTGTTTTTATTGCTGTTGCATTTACCAGAGCAAGAAAGAGAACCAATCTAGTAGTCTATTAATAGACGAATGAATTATAAAAATCTAGTACTGATATAAAATGAACACTATTCAATTTTAAAGAAAAAGGAAATCACAGCATTTTCAGGAAAATGGACAGACTTTGACTATGTAATGCTAAGTGAAATCACACAACTAAAAAAAAAAAACTACATGTTCTCCCTTACATGAAGAACCAAGTCTATTTTGTGTATGTATGTGTATATAGAATACATACTATTATAATATACATAACATATTAAACATATGTACATGTATGTGGGTGTGGCACAGCATGTAGAAAGGAGAAAAACAAAGGTTAAATATGAGACGATGAGAATGACAGCTGAATCATGGAAGAGGATATAAAGCTCATTGATTTTCCCAGGTTTACCTGTCCTTGATCTGTGTATGTGTGTGTGCTTCAGCTGAATCATGGAAGAGGATATAAAGCTCATTGATTTTCCCAGGTTTACCTGTCCTTGATCTGTGTGTGTGTGTGTGTGTGTGTGTGTGTGTGTGTGTGTTTCAGCTGAATCATGGAAGAGGATATAAAGCTCATTGATTTTCCCAGGTTTAACTGTCCTTGATTGTGTGTGTGTGTGTGTGTGTGTGTGTGTTTCAGTGCCTAAAAGTGTAACCAGTAAGAGTAAAATCCAGTATGAAGTGCCAGAGCTTCAAAATGGCTGTTCTGTGTGTTCTGTGTCAAAATTCACTGAAATACAGAGAATTAATCTCACTGCCTCTTTTTGTTTGTTTTAATTTGCAAGTTCTTAAAATAAAATTTTAATTTAAAAAAGTGTATCTTTATAATCATTTTGAAATAACAAATTAATGAGAGGTAAAAATAAGACTAAAGCTGCCAGGGCCTGCAGGTGGTCTAGGGAGTTAACTACGCAGGACAATCAGCATATAACAATACAGATATTTGTGGTGATGAACTAGATACTATCTTGAAACTGTGGTGACGGTCACAAAAACACATATTGGTGAACCAACCACCAAACCTTCGTAATTTTGATATTTCATTAGATTGTTAAGATGAAACCTCAGTGTATATAGTATATATGTATAACTCATATATATACACACCTTTGGAGACTATACAAAATTTCAAGCAAATGTACAATTATTTCAAAATAAATAAAATAATAAAAGCATGATATGCTAATAAAAGATGAAAACCAGTTTAAAGTATGAACATAAATGATAATAATGGATAGGACAAAAACAAAAAGATTAAAAATTAAACTCAAATTAATCAAATGGTCTTATGAAATATAAGAAGCTATTGCAAGTAATCCAAATAAAAGGCTAATATTCTCAGATAATGTTTAAAATCCCCTTAAGCACTAGCTAAAGATGTGAGTCAAAGGTACCACTGTGGTCAAAAGTCAGAAGTAAGATTTTCAGCATGAGCAGTGGCCAAAGGGCAGCTGGTCCAGCACAAGACCAAGAAGGGCATTACGGTAAGGTGGGCACATGGGGGAAGCACAACAGTGCATGCTAAACAGCACCGACTGAATTAAAACCCATGCACCATTAGGAAGTTTAATTCAGAACTCAAATAAGAAACAAACACATCGAGATTCAGAACGATGAACCATGAGACAGCTGTTGTGCTGATGAACAGAAAGAGTGCTGTGTGAAGAAGACTGGATGGCTGACGTTTATAGACTGCACTCAACATTCTTTTGAAGACCAGGAGGAATTTTTCTTACAGAGTATAGGTTTAGCACAAAGTAAATCTCAGCAAATCACACAGAACTGATCTTCACCAAGATATTTCTGACCGCTGCTGAAGTTAGTTAGAATCCAACAACAGCAGTTCTGCAGGACTCACCAACGTCAGCCCATATGCACTACCTTTCTCTACAAACCCATGAGGCAAAGAAGCAGCAGTGACTCTAAACTGAGTAACAAGAGGAACATGCTATTCATACTGTAGGATGTAGCAAAGAACATGCTTAGAAATCATTTTAGAGGCTTACATGGATGTGGTAAAAGCTAATGTGTTGGGCATTCGTTTCAATAAGCTAAAATAAAACAGTAAAACAGAGAAAAGAAATATGTCAGACAAAAGGGAAAACGTAAAGGAATGAGGAAAGAGAACACAAATAGAATGTAGAGAACATAACAAATATCCTTATGCCAAAAGGTTTTAACCTAGACGTAATGAACAAATTCCCTGAATTTTCAAAATGTCAATAAAACATCAATAAATTGTTCTTCCCCTTCACCAAACATAATAGCTCTTAATGCTTCCATGACAAATTCTTCCTTTCTTTTTTCCTTAACTAACGGTCACTTATCAAAAAAATTTTCACCAGTAAGAAATTATTCTCTATGCTGTTTGAGGCCAGCACCACCTTGACACCAAAACCTACCAAGAACTTTACTAGACAGCTGTGGAGCCTCCATGGGACCAAACTAGGCCTCCACATGTGGGAGACAGTGGTGAAGCTTGGACTATCTGTGAGGCACCGGGCAGTAAGACAGGATGCATCCCTGGTGCATGAGCTGGCTTACTGGAGCCCATTCCCTATAGTGAGATGCCATGCTCAGCCTTAATGCAGGGAGTGGGGGTTTGGTCCTGCCCCAAGTTAATATGCCAGACTTTGTTGACTTCCCATGGGAGCCCTTACCCATTGGGAGAAGTGGATGGGATGTGGGCTGGGTAATGGGGGGTGGAAAGAGGCAAGGAGAACTGTGGATGAAATAAATGTAAAATGAAATTTAAAAAAGAAAGGAATGTTATCGATCAATCTCCCTTAAAGACTGATACAAACTTAGCAAGCAATAGTGCTCCTGCGCACATCTAAAGATAATGACAGAGTACAATCTGGGCATTCCAGAAATGCAAAGTTGAACTAGGATTTGAAAAGCATTGTGTTTAATTCACCATGTTAACAGAACAAAGGGAAAAACCAAAGTCATCCAAAAAGGCAGAAACAAATAACGAAGAAACTGCACATTCAACAATTCTAACTTAGTATACATGCACATTTCACGCAGTACAATAAAACAAGAGAGAAACAATAAAGGCAAAAACTGAAGAAATAAACCCTGAAATTTTGTGCAGACCACAGAGCCATGTTTGACAAAAACATCAAAGGATCAACTGGCACCCTGTTAGAAATAATGCATTTCATAAGGCAGGTCAGCATAAAGTCAATACATCAATTAACCATGACTATGCAGAAAAAAAATATTTGGAAACTAGTAAGTTTTAAACTGATTTTTTTGAAAACATGTTAGTTTCTTAGTTGAACGAACAAATCACAGGATTTATTTGATTTACAATAATATCAGAGTAAAAGAGAGGATAAAAGGAAGGTATTTTCAGTACGAAGCTCTGAGTCATAGGAAAATTATAAACACACACATAAATATTTTGTCTCTCTCATACCATATCCAGATTTTATAAGGGAAAAGCAATAAATCTTTTGAGATAAAATCTGTATCTGAGGCATGAAGATTTCCTGAGTAGATTTTTTAAAAATTAATTTTAGGTTTATCATTTATTTATATTTCTTGAGTACGATGTTTGGCCTGCATGTGGTGGGAACTGGACTTATAGGTGGTTGTGAGAATTGAACCCAGGTCCTGGGATGTGGAGCAGTAGGGTCAGGGTCACCCTCTGCGACATACTGAGATGATGGCTAACCTTGGGTACAGGTGACCTCCTGGGAAAGGGGGAATACAACAGTTGAAACCACTATGTCCAGCTGATCTGGGCCCTTGTGAGGTGTGGCCTGCCGGTTCTACAGGAGGCCCTGGCTACAGATCTCAGAGCTCTCAGCCTGATTGGTTGACTGTCATGTCCTCTCCATCCAATACTATCTGTCTTGGTATCCAAAAGTTAAAGCAGTAACTGTGGGTCTGTGGATCGTTGAATAAAACAAGTCTCAACTTGTTCCTGCTGCAGGTTGAGTTTGGTAGTCAGTAAGTACCTTTGAAGCCTCTAGAGTGTTCACTGTAGTGTTATCTATAATAAGTGGGGACTAGGAAAGAATTTGAACTGACATACAGTAGAATAAATATATTCCGGGGTATTTCACAAAATAGAATATGAACAGAAACTAATATTCTTCAACTCGAGTGAACCTCACATTCATGCAACATGAATGACCCAAAACTGAGACAAACAGGCCAGCCACAAAGCATATATATATATATATATATATATATATATATATATATATATGTATATATGTATATATGTATATATGTATGTATGTATATATACATATATATGTCAGAAGCCTGCATTTACATTTAACTGAAATTCTTCCCATGATAAAAGCCACGATGATTTCTCTGGATGGAAAGGGTTGTTCTAAGTGAGAAGAGGTTCAAGAGGGCTTTAGGCATGCTGGTAACTTCCTAGAAAACGATTTGTCTTGACTACATAAACACACGTTACATTTTTAACACAACTGAAAATAAATATTTCATCTCTTAAAAAAAGTGGAGCTTTCAAAATTTTCTGCACTACCATTTATCAATTCTACTAAAGTTTACAATATGAGACATGATTAGTGGTACAGAACCCGGTGCCTTCTAACGCATGGCACGAAAGCACAGTTCTCTTAGAAAACACACATGGAAAAAAAAATAAAAAAAAATAAAAATAAAAAAATAAAAAAAAAAAAAGAAAACACACATGGGAGTTACAGTGCTTGTTTGCACCCTACAGGCATTGCGTTTCTGTCACCAGAATGCTAAAATACATCATCTTACATGGTGGTAGCGATGAAGCAATGTTCACTGTGCTAGCTTTGGTAGATTTCAGAAAAATTTTTATTGATACCGGTATTTTTCCATTTGTTACTGCTAACATAAGGGGGACTTGCCTGGGAACTTTGCCTCACCGGGTGCACCTCTTAGAGAAACAGGCTTGAAACCTGCACTGATTTTCTCCTAACAGTGAAAAAAAAAGAGCTTATTTTCTTGCAGATTTACAAAACTGTGTAAACCACTCTCTGGAACTGATCCCAAACATGAAAGGCAAAGGTGGAGAGAAGCTGAGACTTCAGAAAATCTACCAGCAGAGATGACGGCAAGCACAAGAAAAAATGGCTACACATCAGGACTCTGTTTCAAGCCTGGGACCTCGTGAGGCCTCTCCTCCCGCACCTCATCCAGCACACTGCTGATTAGAGCCAATCTCGATGCATATTGAACAGACAAGCTCGGAACAGAAATTGATGGAAGCACTCCGATTTAATGATCCTTGTTTTTAAAGTTAATTAGAGAAACTGCATTGTGTGTTCAAGCAGGAGACAACTGTGGGCAAAAGGAATTTATACTTCCTGAACTTTATGAACTACAGACAGAAAGGAATGTGTTACAGGGAAGGACAACACTGTCACATACAAGCACAATTTTACATATTATCTGAGGCTTCCCTTTTATTCACTTAGGTATTTGTTAAGCATCAAGTTTTATATATCTGTTAAGCATCAAGTTATGTCACACTGGGCAGTGCTGGGGGCAGTTAAGTGACAAATTTCTTACCACAGTAACAATTCTAAATATAAATAAAAATTTGTGTTTAAATTAACTATAGAATTACTCCAAGTAGTTCCCTCAACTACTGAGATGGATAAATGGATAACTTTCTTTCTCAGCTATGGATTCTTAGGAGCAGAGGAGATGGTGGTCTAGAACCTGTAATTTGCTGATACTCCAAAAGTAGATTCTAACAGCCTTCGACTGATAGATTTTATAAATAAGAGGATTCAATTTAGAAAATAATTCTCTAACTTGAGAATTGAAGGAGTCGATCTGAGTGGTGGGGATGTAAAGTCTCTGCACCTGTGCCTGTCAGGTCTGAGTGCTGAGTTTCTGTGGTCTATTTGTCATAACACTCCCTGTGCAGAGCGTAAATTACCCACTATAAGCCTCAAGATGGAAGGCAAAGAACACTTAAAGCCTAGAGAAGGAAATGAATTAAAGAGTACGTAAGGCTCTTGACTTTTCCTTGCTGGTATTTAGTAAAGTGTATATGGATAATCACTAATCTACCCAACGCTGATTAGTGAGTTAAAGGACATCCTCAAGTGCAAAACTGGAGACTTGGGCCCCAGACAATGTCAGTTAATCTAAGTGAACAGCCACTTCACAGCTTATGCTATTTTACAACACTTTACTTTTCACTCAAAACTATGTCTACAAAGATTATATTCATTCCTAAAACTATAAGTAAAAAGAATATGTATTTACATATATATGTATTTGTAAACATCCAGCCACCAGTCACAGATTATGCCCAAGCAACATAATCAATGTATTCCATCTGACTATATAAATGGATGTTCTGAAGGCCTGTGATATTAAAATCTTTCTAAAGGATTCTCAAGTGAGAAGTTTGGGACTCCTCCCCCCTGCAATTTCATAACATGTATATAAATAATTGAGTACTGTTTGTGAAGAAGAAACTGAAGTCTGAAGAGTCCCAGATGTGTTCTAAACTCTGTTCATTGGTGTTATGAAAGAAACTTTATATTTCCCTTTAAAGCCATTAAGTCCTGGGGCCCATGAGATGACTCGACAAGGAAAGAAAGGTACTTGCCACCAAGCCTGAGGGCCTGATGTCAATCCCTGGGACCCACATGAAGAACACTGACCACCCCAAGTTATTCTCCGATCACACATTCATGTTGTGGCCTATGTATGTGCACTTGAGCACACACACACAATCAATGTAACAAAATAATTAACTTCTACAATTAAGTGACAAAGGATTTTTAACTTACTCCCCTAGTTTCCACTGAGATGCTGATTCCAAAATTAGTAGTTCTTTCTTGGCAGTCGTAGAGTTCACCTAGAGCATTGGCTGTGCGGGGCAAGAACTTCTATCACAGGGTCCTATCCCCAGACGATCTTTCATCTGCTTCGATGGCAGCTTTACTTTGATTGTTTTTAAAAGGGGGGGGGGTATTTGTATTGTGGTAGATTAAAAGACAGGACCACAATCACTTCCAGCCCCTCCACCAAGAGTAACAGTCTATCCCCACATTTTAAAGCTTTGGACCTGGTAAGGAGGGGTCACGTGGGGGCTATAAATTTGTTTCTTGATTGGTTGGTTGCCCTCTTGCTGCTGGAATCAAGAGTCTCACCCTGGATCCTCGCTCTACGGACCAGGCTGGCTGCAAACTTAAGGCGCTGCTCCAACCTCCATGTTCAATGAAGATATTATACCTGGTCCAGAAGTCCCCGATGCAGTGGTAAGAGGCCCTTTTAAAAACCTTAGCTTGAGGTCATGTCTTTGTAATGACCGTGTCATATAAGGGGAAAAAACTTAGTGGAGGGACCAGACAAAACTACTACCTCTGAGTTGCAGGCTGAACCAGCCAAGTTTTTACTGTGAATACCTGAAAATGATTCACATTTAAATTATGATTATGTATTCTTGAGTACATGAAAGACACTTTCTCAAAAATGAACAAAATATAGCTGTCACACCAAGGATCAACCTTAAGTAAAACAGCTGGCTGTAGTTACCAATAAAGAAACTTGAGCTTTCAAGTGAAAATCAGGATTTTATAGCGGAGATCTGCCAGCTGACACCACCCTACATCTAAGAGGGTTTCTTGATAAGATCTCCAATGTTACTAGCAAGTACAATTTTTATTATATAATTAAATAAAAAATTTAATTTTTTCAATATCCAAATTTTCAAATAGCCAAAGTAGCATATAATTATACTTGGGTAAAAAACAAAGATAAAAAAGCAAGAAAGGCAACTAGGTTTTACTGCAACAGAGTAAGAAATACTCTTAAGATTCAGGCTCCAGATTCTACCTAACTTTTAAGAAAACATCACAACTCTTGGTACACTATCAAAGAATGACAGGGGCTGGAGATATGGCTCAGCTGTAAGAACATTTGCTGCGCCTGCAGAGGACCTGAGTTCAGTTCCTGCCACCCACAAGGCAGTGCACAGCTGCCTGTAATACCAGTTCTAGGTGATGCAGGGCCCTCTTCTGCCCTCTGCAGGCACTGCATGCATATGCACATCCCTGCACACAGACAGGGGCATATAAAGAAAAGCAATACATCTTTAAAATAAAAAGAGAAAAATGGCTACAATCTTTAAAAAGCTAGTTTCCGTTTTCAGTGTACACAGTCGTGAAGGTCATTTTTCCCCATGTACATTACCCAACACCATAAATCAATCAACCAATCAATGCAAAAGCAGGGAAGAAAATTCAGGTTTTTTTTTCTATTAAGCACAAGAATACAGAAATGTGCAAAAAGAATAAAGCAAAGTTGCTCCTTCTACTAATTTTTAAATATAAAATGAGTTTTCCATAATTATTTCATATGAATTAATAAATATTTAAAGCATTTCACAACTTTAATTTCTATTATGGTCAATACTGGAGGGTAAAACTCATAAAAAAAACTTTTTGCGGCTCTCTATTGATAGTGTTAAAGATTTATTTTATTTATGTGTGCCTGCATGCATATGTGTCTATGTGAGAGGATGTGTACCTGTGTGTATAGGGGCCTGCACCATTGTAGCACAGGCCAGAAGAGGACATCAGATCCCTGACAACTGAAGCTGTAGGCATTCAAATACGCAAGGCTTGTTATATAGATGCTGGGTCCAAACTGTGGTTTTCAGGACTGCAAAGCACTCTTAATACTGAGCCATTTCCCTAACCCAAGCTCTTCATAAACTTGAAGAACATATCACATGAAGTCAAAGTGTTTGAAAACTGCTGCCCTAGAATATCAAGTTTCAGTAAGAAAGGTTAGTCAACTAAAAAAGGCTATTGTTTACTAGTGCTATTAAAGTGCTGGGCTTATGCTTCAGGCCTTTTGGATTCATTTCATTTAGGTCCCATTATTTGAGCAAAGAGAGAGAAGGTCTCAGTGAAGAAGTATGGTGGTGGTGGAGGTGGTGATGGTGACACTGGCAAGGTGTGTGTGTGTGTGTGTGTGTGTGTGTGTGTGTGTGTGTATGTGTGTGTGTGTATGTGTGTGTGTGTGTGTGTATGTGTGTGTGTATGTATGTGTGTGTGTGTGTGTGTGTGTAGATCATACTATTAAATAAGATCATTTACTAAAAACTATCAGTAACAATGATCCAAAAATAGTCCTAAAGAGCCATCAAGTCGCAGAAAAATCCTTAAACTATGCTCCATAATTTACAAAGTCAATAAAACATAAAGAACAGGGAGCTCCACAGTTGAGAACTGGGTCCTGGCTTCAGCCTGCTGGGTCCAGACACCAGCTCTGTCACGTAATCCCACTGTGCCCCCACAACCTTCTCAGAACATGAAGAGCATTATCTCGTCTACTTTCTAACGCTGTCAGGGTGATGACACAGAACTGTACTAATGTAAGTCCTGGCACAGAGGAAGACTCCAACCTCTCACTGCAACAACAACGACCACAAAACGATGATAGACGGTTCTTCAAAGGAGTGTCTACTCAGAGAAAGCACAGCACAGCACCTCCAAAGGAACACTGGTCACACGTCTTTTTATGTTAAAAAAGTCTCTCTTGGAAAAAGGATTAATTCTGCATTTTTAATGCAGAAGTACTTTGAATGTTTAGCAGTATTTAAATGTGAATTAGTTAAGCAATAATCTTTGATCTGTGGGTCTATGTGCACCATGCATGTACAGACAAGGAGGCATCAATTTCCCTGGACCTGGAGTCACAGGTGGGTTTTGAGCTACCCAGTGTGGGTGCTGAGAACGAAATTCGGATCCTCTGGAAGAGCAGTAACCCTCTTCAATTTTTTTAATCCTCTGAAGTTTTATCTTTGTCACAAAAATATCATACAATTATCACCATTTGCTGCTTCAGATGCACAGGAATTTTCAACAGCGAAACATGCTGGATTCGAACACTGCCTTCTTCGTCAGTGAAAACAAGAACTCGGCCCATTCAATATTTCTGCGTTTACTATTTAGTTAAAGAACAAGCATTTAAAGCTACAGTAAACAAACTTTATGAAAAGTGAAAAAATATTCATTCTCTTCACTTTTATATAATGTACATCAGAATTTCAAGAACCACCACAGACATTTTCCTTCTTTTGACTTTAATTGATTGTTCACTGTGGAGTTCACATCATGCATTCCGATCCACTTTTCTCCCTTGTATCCTTATAAACACAGATATTTTCATATTAGCCAACTAATGTTCTATCCTAAAATTATTCCAGAAACAAGAAAAATATTTTTCCATTTTTATAAGCAACAGACACTGGGTAGAACTGTAATTTTTTGATAATTCTGTTAATGGGGTCATGGTACATTTTTTCTTTCTATCCTCCAACACCCACAAGAGCAAGTCCTAACTTAAGTCCCAAGAAGTGGTAGTTATTTTAACTAGCAGAGAGCCTACAGATGGAGAATAGGCATTTAAGAGCAAATTAGAATCAAGGAATGGGGCAAATTTGTTAGGTAATAAAATAAAGTTGGGGAAACACAAACATTTCCACTCTTTAAGAGAAACATCACAAAATAGTTCCTTTCAGATTACAAAAGTCAAATTACACAGTAAAACGCTCAAGTACTAGGCTAGTGAGATACTTCGGTGGGTAAAGCTCCTTGCCTACAAACCTGACGACCTTAATTTGATCCCCAGAACCATCATGAATAAAACAATCTTAAAATAACATCCCACAACAACAGTTGACTAAAGAGATATAACAGCTGAAGGCAATGTGTTGATCCTCAGACCAGAAGCAGGAGAGAACATACTCCACAAAGATGTCCTCTGACCTCCACATACACCCATTCCCACAATAACAATGTGTGTGTGTGTGCATATATACACACAGATATGCATACATGTGTATGTCAGGGCTGGCAAGACAACGAGGGCACTGTTGTCTCTCACATCTAATAACCTGAGTCAAATCCTCAAAAGCCATATAAAGATGGAAGGACAGAACTGAGTTCACACAGCTGTCTTCCGAACTCTTCTCACATGCCATGGCATGTACACATACCTATCCCCACCCCATAACAAAATATTTTAGATACTCAAGTACCAAAATTGCTCATTTCTAATTTTTAAAAAAATGTGCGTGTATGTCTGTGTGTCTGGCTATCCGTCTGTCTGTCTGCTTCTGTGTGTGTGTCTGTGTGTACGATATGTGTGCATGGGATGGTCGGAGGACGTTGGCTGGCCATCTTTGTCTTTCACCTTCTTTGAGTCACTCTTGTGTTTTTGCCACGGTGTGTGCCAGGGTAGGCTGGTTCCTGAGCTGCTGCGGCTTCTCCTGTCTCCACCTTCCACCTCCTCAGAAATGCTGAGACTGAAGACACATTTTACTGTATCCAGGTTGTATGAAGGTTCTGGGGATTCAAACTCATGTCCTCCCAGTTGAGAAGCAAGTGCTCTGTCCCCTGAGTCATTTCCTCGGACCTCATCTTTCTATCAGTCTATAGCATAAGAAGGTATTAGAGCTGATGACATTGTGATATACAGGCTTCCTATCGTCACATCTGGATAGCAACTTGATTCTTCAGTTTACAAACATCTATGCACAGACGAGACTCTTCAGGCATGACTCTGCCCATGTCAGACAATCAGAATGGAGTCTATAGAGTGCACATACGGCACTTACCTTTATCTCTACAGTGACACTTCAGGTACCCACATTAGGAAAGCCACCACTAAATTAGGCCATGATGCTGTACTCTTATCATCAAAAATGTGAAGAATAACATTCCTTTGAAGCACACTTTATATGTTTTAAGTAATTATTTATCAAAATGTTACTAAAAATCTTACTTTAATTTTGTTATGGCTAATACCACAAAAAAGTAGCTATTTCTGCCGGGGCATTTAGGGTCTTAGGTCACTTCTGCTAATAAGGGAACTTTGATTGTCTTCCCTTCTTACGTGTATCCCCCTTACCTCCTTCCCTTCTACTGTTCTAGTTCAGACGTTAAGCACAATGCTGAACAGAAGGGAGGAGAGGAGATATCACTGTCCTATTCCTGATTTTGAGCTTTTCTCCTCTTGAGATGATGTGACTGTGTGCTTGCTACAGATCAACTTTACTACTCTGAAGTGTATGTCCTGTGACCATATTCTCCTCAGAGTTTTACCATGACGGAACTCTGGAGGATAAAGGTGAGCATGTGGCTCTGCTGAACAAGGTTTCTCAACGGGGCACTGCAGATTAATGAACTCAGCAACTCCAAATTTGGGGGGCGACTGTGCTCGGCACTGACCACATGTAGCAACTTCCCCAAGCTCTACCTATCACCCACCCACAGCAGCTCTGTCATCCCCCAGGAGGACAAGCAAATCTGATTGCAGACAACGCTCTCATTTGAAAGCACTCTGCCCACGTGTTCTCCCTTCCATCTGAAACTGTTCCCCACTTCTGCAGAAAAGTACTCATCTTCCACGATCCACTTTAAATATTGTCCCTGTTAGAGGGAACTATTCTTTCAGTCAAAGCCAAGTATTCTTTCCATCATAGCATCTGGCTCCTTGTTTTCCTGTGTTCTATTTTCTCCCGAGATAGTAAGAACTTAGTTTTCATTGATTTTAGATGTTCAACAAAGTCGTTATAAATGCCTATAAATATTTTATAAAGCTGCCACCGTACTCTCATTGCCATGGAAATTTTTAATTCAATGAATGTCTCACAATGAGAAGTTTATAACCCCCAGTTCTTAGTCATATGTTTGGGCTTTGTCCCCACCCTCGGAGACTGAAATTAAATTAAATAATATGGATTTTATAAACCAAGGTCCTTGGGTATCCACTGATCCACTTCTGTGGTATATTCAGTGTGTGTGTATTTGTGTTCACTGTTGTTCATTGTTCCACGTGTTTGTCATCAGGAGTGTTTCTGAATGTAAACAGGTAAAACTTACAAACACAGAAATACATACAAAAATGTTACAGCACGCAGATGGCACTTCAAAAACAAAAGTGATTTTTTAAACCATCTTGCTGCTCTATCTGCCAACTCTTATGCCATGCAAAACCTAGCATGTCTCCAGTTATTTCAAAAGATGTTTTCAGTTTCAAAGAGAAGTTTATCTTAGGCTCTATACATGTACCTTACACATCTAAATAAAATGTGTACTGGCCAACACGTTTTTGAAAGGGGCGGGTAGAAGAACTAAGAACCTGGATCTATTAACCAAACCACTACTGCAGCAGAATGCCACATAGCACATATGCTAACAAGAACGCTAACAAGTGGCCCCCTGATATTCCTGGCCCAAGGCTCATTTCCCAGAGAAGCATCTTGGTAACCTGATCTAGCAACACCATTTCTCCCATTGTAGAATTACTCTCTGCTGCTAAGGTTTAAAAATAATGCCAGTTTCTAAGTCCGGATCCTAAATTTGTATTTAAAATTAATAATATTAATTCGCACTGCTCCTACAAATAGCATGGGGGAGTGATTTAGTGCCCAGGCTCACACATAAAGTAAAGTAATTAATTAATCAGGAAAGCAGCATCCACATCTATACTGGACTGGAGCTACTTCCCCGAATAAATATGCAAATCCGATATCCTCAAGGCTGACAAGTTTCTATTATGAAACTGCTAACGTGTTTATTTCTCCCACAATAGCTGGATTTTTTTCATGAATACGCATTAAATGCTGTAGTTAATAGCTGTGATGACTAGGTGACAGTAAGGACACTACTTGAGAACCTGCATTTGACAGATCATTGACACACAGTCGCAGTTCCTTTTCACTTAAACAGGAATCATGCAATAGGAAATGAGCCGGAGCGATTAGAGATTATTCAGGTTTAATAGCATACATCCTTTTCGCTGGCGTTAGAACAATACACAATGTGGCGGAGTTAAACAGAGGCATCAATTAGACTCTCAGACCTGCTAATATTTTTGACAATATTTAAATAGCACATCCCTTCAGGGCACGGCTTTTTTGCCCTCTCAGTTACACACCTGTCAAGTGCTTAATTTGCCAAAGGGAAACAGTTTGATTTCTAAGGGCAATCTTAGTACTGTGGAAGCAAATTGGAAAAATTAAACATCATTGAATAGAAGTAATGAGAAGGATTGGAGGGGGAAAAATTGCAGGTTTAATTCAACACGGCATGTCAGCATCTGTCATTAATGCAACAATATGATCATGTTCTTCAGTATGTCCTATACACCTCGAGCTTTTCAATTATTCACTTCCTCTGCTTTTCTAAAAGACACAGAATGATACTGGGTATGGGAGGGGGGAGCTGATAACAGTAAAAAAGACAGAGGCAATAATTTCTATCTACTGTGCATACAAAATTGTACACTGAAAACATAATATAGATATAGGGTAACAAATTACAACTAGCAATGGGTAATTTGTGTGGTCAAGGAGCAAAAAAATATTCTTTACATTATTAAATTATAAACGTTCACAAGTTAGCATTTGTAAATCTAACATGATAATAGCTATAAATTTATAATTAAATTTTAAAATAGAAAACAATTTTAGTAGTCTCATATAAAAAGTAAAAAGTCTGATAAGTAAAAGGAACTGGTAAAGAATGGCATCCACCTATACTAGACTGCAGAAACTTTATAGAATCCAAAATCTCAAAGTCCTGGGAAAAGTCACCAACCTTTGAGAGATGAGAGTATCAAGTCTATCCTTGGGAAAAACAAGAAACAAGAGATCTAAAACAGGCTGCTGATCCCAAAGGCCGTAAAGAAACCAACATCTATTTGCAGCTCTTCCTTATAAATGTTTTCAGTTTCTGGACCAATTTGACTAACAGGGCACAGCTACACATTCCCTCCTTTTCTACTAGTTTTCTCTTCTACATGACAATGGCCAAGGAGACAAAAGTTCAAATATACCTAAGACATGGCAGCAGAATCCATGGGCCTCACAACTTAATCTTGAAAGTACATTCCAAGAATGTAATGTAGTGTCCAGTGGCTGTTCAGGATACAATATTCTGCCACAGTTCCCGCCTTTCACAGATGCCACCTTACTGAGATGCTGTCTGAGAGTCCCTAGTTAATAGACTTCCTGGTGCCAGGAGTTTCCCACCTAAGAAGTAGGTTTGTATCAAGGGAAGCATTGTTGGACACACATCTTGCCCCTATCCATTACCCTGGGAATTCACCAGCCTGACTGCAGACTTGTACCGGAAACATCCCCCATCCTCACACATGTGCATCCTGAGTACGTCCCCATCATGCTATTTATTTCTGGTGCTGGCACTTGAACTCGTCTCAGAGTTCTGGCCACACTGTCCTCTGTCAATCTGTCTACAGAGTTAAATAATCTTACATCCTCACAGAACAATCTCTGTCTCAGTACTCTGCAGTCTCAGAGACTTTCCTGTATCAGTAATACAAATCACAGCAGTTATACTTGGTCATCAAATGTGAAACTCACTGCAATACTCAATAGATTTCCCAGCAGGCTTCATGTGAATCGCGTAAGCCCACACAGCCTCAGAGCCACATCCTATTTCTACTTTGAAACAACAGAAGCAGTGCAACACATAGACTATGGGTGTCCTTTCAGCAGACACAGTGGACACAAACCCTCTTCCCTGCAGAAGCCTGGCTAGTCGGCAAAGATCCAGCTACTGTACTTGACTACTAATGTACTTTAAAACTCAGTATATGACTTAATTTCCACCTAATTGCAACTATGTGTTCACTAGTGTACTAAGAAGACTCTATTCAATTTCCTTACATGCTGGGGTAAAAAAAAAGAAACAGATAATTTCCCATACCGTATTCTAGAAACTAATTTCCCCAAAAGCTTGCCGATCCATCAATATTGAAAACCAATTCCACAACTTATCAAGAGGAGAAACACACAGATACAACAAAAACTTCTTTTTAAATTTACACCATGACCTTTTAAATAATGGAGTTGAAACTTACAAGAGGAAATAGTTTGTGGGGGTTTGTGCTTGACTACACATTACCTTGTGCGGGTACATGTGTATGTAGGATCCCTTGATGCTACCTCCTCAGCAGGCCACACCCAGCTTCTCTGTTGTTTTCATTTGTTTGTTAATAGAGGGTTCTGGGGATGGGAGCACTCTGTTGACTGAACTACTCCTCAGCCCAATAAAAATATTTCTGAAGAGTCCTTTTATTTCTGACGAATTATAGAAGCACACCAGAATCTGGATTAGGTTGAAGGACACTAAGCATGCTCTTCTACTATCTAGCTGTTGGCATCTGGACCATCCATCGCATTAGAATTGTTCCCTCACCGAATTATGAAACCAGTTTTTAAGTTTCATTTTTATCCTTTTAAGGCAGAATATTTGCTAGCAAGTCATCCATAACCATTAAATTAATTCTAAAAACATGAGAACATAATTAAACTGACTTCAAACCTTGAGAGGATAGAAACTCTTTTAAAAATACGTTCAAAACCTGTGAAATGGTGATTAAATTAAGTAAGTTCAAAGAACATCTGACTTCGGTTTTCATTCTGTCATGTGATACACTTTCAGTTTTAATATAAATGTTCAAACTTTTTAATGTTCATAATTTTTACAAGGAATAAAATGTGGTGTTACATTTAGAAATCCTAATGTTTATCGCCATCTGATGCTGTCATGGAAGCAAGTGCTACTTGCACACTCTTAAGAAGTGAGAATTGCAGTTCCTTAAACTGATGACAATGTAATTATCCTTCTACTGTCAAAACAGAGGTGACTTCCTTTCCTCACACACATGATTAAACATACAAATGCAGGCTTCTCTGAAACCCTGTTGCTGTACTGGATGTCTGAATCTGAATGAGCAAGATCACATGAACAACAGGGCTTAGCAACGATGAAAACCAAGTCTGCAGCCACCCAGCCCCAACATTTTCATCAACCTTCCTCCTGTAGGAGCTCTTGTCTAAGCATCCACACGAGCTTTCAACATCATGTCACATCATCTGCAACAACGGGGACAAAAATAACTAGCAGGGAAAAGCCACAGTGAGTCTAAATGTCTGTTAGTGGTTAAATGGCTCCATTATTTATTAACACACACAAAAGCCAGCCTTTGGGAAAGCATGAGCTCTTTTCACAAGCTCTAGGACACCCTGGGTGATGACACCCTACCTGGTCTTTCAGCTGCTGTAGAGAAGTCTGCAGGTTGAGAATCTGACTGAAGAGAGGGCTCTGCAGGACAGACTTCAGGAGGCTCAGTTTGTCTTCATTTGCAACATCCCCACGTTCCTTCAGCTTGTTTTGCAGGCGCTCTGCTGCCTGCAGGGCTCGGGTTTTGTCTATTCCAAAGAGAAGCATCAGTCAATAATAGCATTCAAAAGACTTGTCAAATCTATGAAGACACTGTGCCTCTAGAGATCCTGAGACAATTCTCCCTGAGTGCACAGCCTTGTCGTATTTTCACTGAGGGCAAAGCTATGCAAAATTACATACTGTTAATTCAGTACAGGGATACTCTTTAATGTTTAAATATTTTTCTCAAAATTAAGTAGCATATTTACATATGCTTTAGAACAATCCAGTTGTTTCACTGATTTAGCTCCTAAAGGGAGTCTACAACCTCTCACCGTAAGCCTTTTAAGTCTCTTGTAATGGGATTCATTTAAGAGCAGGAACAGGGTATAGGACACACTTAGCAAAAGTGTGAAGTCACAGAAATTGACACATATGATGTGTAACTGAACTCAGAGCCAGATGTGTAGGCTCTTGCGAAAGTCGCATGAAGCCTTGTACGGCCTTAAAAATATAATCTCTTCTTTTTATAAAGGATATATGAAATCTTATTTACACATAAGAAAAATGGATAATTAACCCATTACTAAGTGGATGTGGACGCCACTGATTAATCACCTCCAAAATATAATAATAAATAATATAAATAATAATAATAATATATAATAATCAAAAATTAAGTAGTCTATACTTGATAACATAGAACTACTAATAATAGATATTTCAAAAGTACTGCTTCAACCCTTAAAATGCTCTAGCCTCAAATTAAATAGCATATTTGCTCCCAACCAATATAATTCAAATTACTATTAAGCATAATACAAATTAGATATGTAATAGAAGTGAGCATTTTCAATATGCCCTTAGGCGCCTGGGAACTTATATACTGGTGGAAACCAGTGAATTTCAACATATTCCTGAATTATACAGAGGTTCTTACAATTTTTGAGTCAAATTTGTTTTTTCCAATGGAGACTATTCAAATATGTCATGACCCAGTCATGACAACAGGCAGCACGTGCGTCTATTGCCAATCACAGAAATCAGAAAAGAGGGATCAGCAGAGACAGTGCTGGTAGCACCACATCTGGCATTCCCCAGATACTTGGTAATTAAGTACAAAATCATATCAATAATGAGCGCGTACATACAAACAAGCTGAAATAAACAATATTGGTCCTGCGGAAATCCTAAACAAGGAATGATAAAGACACACATGAAAATTTTGTTTGTTCTTTGTCCCATTTTCCATAGTAACTCAGAACACAAATCTATTACTAATATTAATATCAATTCTTAAAAGGTGTGCTATTTAATAACTAGTAAGTGCTGACAGAATACAATCCAGAAAACAGGGGTTTTAATGGAAGCCACACTTTCCCTCTCCTTCTCCTGTACTATATAAGGAACTTGCCTATGTGTGCCGACAGTTTTCATGGCCTATGGTTCCAATGAGGAATGGGACATGGAAAATGTATCCCCACAGATTTTTATGGTCAAAGCAGGAACAGAATCCAAAGTCAAATGTCACAAACAGCTCTTTTTCTCTTTATTGTCCTAATTCCACAAAACTGGCAACTGTTGAGTTATCATCATTGTCCTAGTGACAGAGTGAGCTGTGCATACCCTTCAGTACTCAGTCTCCCAAGAGCGACCTGGAGAAGGCACAGTGCTGACATGGCAGATTCTGCAGTGTGTGCCACACCTGAAACAGCTTTCTACAGTCCATTGTCTCTAAAACTATACTGCCGTGGGAGCAGGAGTAATACAGAAGCTGAGGAAATCCAGATCTCTCAGCCTAAATTTCTCCTGCAGAAATTCCTATTTGAAATGGGATTTGAGAGATGATTACAGTCCTATCGGGCAGAGCCAAGCACTCAGCAGCACCTCACCTGCACTAACAAGTGAGGGCTTCACTCCTAACTTACTGTTGGGCTTTCTAGGGATAGCCCAAAGCTACGACTGTGTTCATAGAACAAAACAGGGCTTCCATTAAGCTTATTCAAACTTGCAATTTATACACTATCTCACGTTGATTTTTTATTATAAATGATTTGTTTTTTTATAACCATGTGAATAACTTTTCACAAATATAGAAATCCATTACCTGGTTCAGTGCTACTGGATAAAAAATTAAAACTCAGTTACCACAGCTATGTAGAGCACAGCACACTGAGAGAGAAGTGGAAACGCGTTCCCTTCCAACAGACGCAAGGAGGAAGGAGGAAGTCTTACCTATGGTTTCCAACATCTTTTCCAGAGTTCAGTCTTCTCTACAATGATTCAAACGCCAGCTAAAATGAAACTCTGCGGAGAAAGGAAACAAATGGAGTCATTCTGTCTTAATAAAAAACTAAAGAATAAAAAGTGCTTGTTGCTATTATAATTCTTTTATTAAGATTATATTGACTTAAGTTCAACAGTTTTCTTCATATGCAGCAAAGAAATCATTTAAAAGTTTTGTAATAGCTGCAATAATAAGAAAGCATAAGTTAAATATGTGTGTGTGTGTACACACGCACATATATATATATATATACATATATATGAATATATATAAAGATGCCAAAGAGTTCAAAGCATTTCCTTAGGCTCCTCTCAAGATAGATCACCGGTGTCTTGAATTACAGCAAGACCCTCACGCCACCAAACAAGAAGGCTCACTTGTGTGCGCAGAAGAGATTCTGAGAGCAAAACTGTGAAAAGCCGTTATCTCAGCGCAGACGCCCGCAGCCCTAACTGGGAAGACAATACACACACCGCGGGAAATGCACTATGACAGCACCACAGTATGAAAAGCCAGAAATTACAAACTGAATAATTTTATTTAAAAAGCAGTGTCACATTTTAAAGGTTTTCCAATCCAAATGTCTCCATGACTAGAATGTTCTCTCCCCCCCCCCGCAAAAAAAAGCAGCATAACCTTCAAACATCCCCAAATCCCAAATGTTTCAACCCACCCAAGTCTACTGTTAACACTTCCTTCACCATGCTCTTTGAAATAGTGGACACACATCTGCAAAGCCACTGTCATTAACCATCCCCAACCCTTATACCCTGGTTATTCATCACAGCCTCCAGAGATGGACCTCCCTGCTGCCTCAGAACAGAGTCTCCAGGAGACAGCTAGTCACTGTTCCTGAGCCAAAAGGAATCCATGTGATTCTTCCTCATCTTAAAAAGTGGAATCAATTGTGATCGACTAAAACTAATAAGTGTCACTAACCAAACAATACCACATGGTACGATGGCACATGTACAAAACTGCCATAACAAACCATATTACTTTATATGCTAGTTTAAAAATGTATATCACAACATACACAAAAACAAAGAAAAAAGGTTTTCTTCATTTTTGGACTTGAAAAAAACTGTCCAGTACTCTGAGAATCACAGGCTCTCCCCAACCACCTCTGCACCAGAGACGACACACTTGGACTACTAATGCATAATGTGGGCGATGACTGCATCGAACACCGACCGATGCCTACAATTTCCCTGGGCAGTGTTTACTTTCTGTATTCCGATTTGAAAGACACTTTGAGAGTATAAGATCCATTTCCATTAGCAAGATATCATAAAGACTGTTGATTCTTTGAAACAGTTCCCCAGTACCAAGAGAAGGCCCTAGCTCAGACCCACAATTGAAACCAAAATTACTATGTGATCTTAAACAAGGGGCCTCACGTCTCAACCTCAACTGCTCAGAGAACAAAGCCATTTACTGTGTATGCTAGGACAAACGAAAAGAATATCATGGCACGTTTTAGTTTACAAAAGCTACAGGGCGATCTTATAAATAAACCACAAATATGTTAATTTTACAGGGAAATTTTAATTGTTCTTCATAAAATAGCATATTATTAGACACCCTTTTAAAAACTTAACCCCTTGATTGATTGATCGGTTTCTGTGCTGTTAGAGATAAAATGCAGAGGTTTGTGCCTTCTATGCTTAGAATCAGTCCTTCAAAACTACCTTCTTCATGAAAAAGGAAGCTTCTCCTTCAGGAGCCAGTAACTAATACGGAGTCCCACAACTGCACAGCCTGCGCAGCGAGTCAGAGGCTTTGGAGCACTCTGTCTTAAACTGGACGTCTTCATTAAAGCCCTCCCCACTCAGGGCTCAGGGACCTATGCAGAAGAGGAGGCGGAAAGACTATCAGAGCCAGAGGGAATGGACGACTCCAAGGCCACAACAGGACAGAAGGACACACGACCTCACAGAGACAGTGGCAGCATGCAGGAGGCCTGCACAGGTTCATGCTGGACAGGGTCGCAGAACTGAAGGAGGGAGTGGACAGGGTCCCATCCCTAACCAAGAAGCTATTTGCAACTGATGAAATCAGCTTTTATCAATTGAGAGTCACTGGGCACGTCAGCTACGCTTCAGGGCAGGCCACATACCCAACAGTATCTGCCAATACAAAATAAACTTCACGGGTTTATGTACTTTTTGATTCACTTTACTTTGTTTTAACTTTTTTTTTGTCTTATTGGTCTTTTGTTTGTGAGATTTTATTTCGTGGGTTTGGTATGTGACTGTGTGTGCTCACTTGCAGAGATGAAGGAGGTAAAAACATGATCAAAATAGTCTGTATAAAAACTAATAAAAATATATAGTAAAATAAAATTAGTTTCCCTTGTTAATTTACTTATCTATTCTGAATCTGAACATATTTAGAAATAAGTAACACAAAGTAAGTTTTTGAAAGAAAAAATGTTATTGGTATACTCAATAAAATCTTGGCCAATACACATTCCCTATGAAAACTCAGAAAGATGGGCGGTGTTGAGGACATGCTCAGAGGCTAGCGGGCTTATGAAGAACCTGCAGAGCTGATACCAACTGAGAAAAACACTGTTGCCCACAGTCAGCCACAAGCCAGTAATGGAGAAACATAATCTCATGCTCCCCCTCCAAGGGTTAAAAGGAAGACAGCTCAGTCAGTAGCAAATCACAGACAGTAGTGTAGAGATAAGAGCATTATTCTTGCGGATTTGAGAGATTTAAAACAAAACAAACAGAACGCAGTTCCACAGTTGGCCCACTCTGATGTCCCTAAAATAAAAGCATAGCTTCCAGAGGTTTCCATGGGATTTACATATCAACAACTGTGACAGGGACAAGAACATTTTTTATGTTGTTCTTTTTTATGTGCTATACCCTATTCTAAAAATCCATTACTAATTATATGAAAACATGTAAGAACAGAACTTTGGGGGGGGTATAAAAAAAATCAAGTCTACTCCCCCCGAACTACTGACCCTAATTCTTCTACTCACTTTCAATTATCCTCCCCTTTTTACATTACTGTAGCTGTGCAATTACACAGGCATGTGAAAAGGCCCCACCATGCAGAACCCCATTCAAAGCACACGTTCCATTATTCTCTTAGGCCTCGCTGTCCACTCATTTACAGAGGAGGCAGACCCAGGGTAAGCCCCTTGCCTCGGGTGACGTCACCAATATGAAGCCAAGGTTTGAACACACAGTCTGCCTCCAGAGTTCACAGTTCAACTATGACAAAAGACTGGCTCTCAACAAAAGAAAAACGCACCGCATCTCACCATTTTTTTTTCCTTTTCAATGGTAAAATTGCATGCAATCCATTCCCTGACCTCCTACTTTGCTCTCTGTTGCTGTGAAAAAACACTGACCCATTACCAGCATGGAGAGAGCAGGGTTTACATTTCCCTAACACAATCCATCATGGGAGGAATTCAGAGCAGAAACTCAAGCAGGGACCTAGAGACAGAAACTGAAGAGGCCATGGAAGAATGCTTCCTCAGCTTGCTTTCTTACGCAACCCAGGACTATCTGCACATGGGTAGCACAGCCCACAGCAGGCTGGACCCTCACTCATTAACCAAGAATAAGTCCCTCCACTTCCTAGATAACCCTAGTTTATGTCAAGTGGATTAAAAAGCAAAACAACTAGCCAGCACACCCAAACAAGATTAAACCAATGAAGAAAACTAAACTCAGTGAAAATAAGTCTAAAATTAAATAGACTGGTATATATACTTTCAACACAGCCAGCTGTCAGCACAATCTGAGCAAGTCACAGCCATGTAGCCTTAGAACCTATTGGTAAGGCCTGTCAAAGAAAGGCAACATTCTCATCACTTACATGACATTCACATATTTTTAACAATTCACTTTTAAAAACAGCATTTTAAAAAAAATCCTCAAGAGAAAGTAAGCCTACTAATGTTCAAAATATGGCTGCTGCATTTCAGGGGCGAGGAATAAATCACCCAACACAGAAGAGCCACAGAAATCACCCAACACAGGGGAGCCACAGAAATCACCCAACACAGGGGAGCCACAGAAATCACCCAACACAGGGGAGCCACAGAAATCACCCAACACAGGGGAGCCACAGAAATCACCCAACACAGGGGAGCCACAGAAATCACCCAACACAGGGGAGCCACAGAAATCACCCAACACAGGGGAGCCACAGAAATCACCCAACACAGGGGAGCCACAGAAATCACCCAACACAGGGGAGCCACAGAAATCACCCAACACAGGGAGAGCCACAGAAATCACCCAACACAGGGGAGCCACAGAAATCACCCAACACAGGGGAGCCACAGAAATCACCCAACACAGGGGAGCCACAGAAATCACCCAACACAGGGGAGTCACAGAAATCACCCAACACAGGCGAGCCACAGAAATCACCCAACACAGGGGAGCCACAGAGATCACCCAACACAGGAAGAGTCACAGGCACAGTAGTGGCTTCCCACTGGCAACCACCCACGTGTTCTACTTAGAGTCGTGTTACCATCTGCTTATTGATGTGATGGTCTTCTGTATAGGGGATGCTTTTATTGGTTAGTGAATAAAACTGTTTTGACCAATGGTTTAGCAGAGATACAGAAAGAGTAGGGGGAGTCAGGGAGACACCATGAAGCTGCCTAAGGAGAAGGAAGCCAGAACCTTAACGGTAGGCCACAGCCTCGTGATACCAGTTAACAGAAATGGGTTAATTTAAGATGCAAGAGGTAGCTAAAAATATGCCTGAGCCATCAGCCAAGCAGTGTTGTAATTAATATAGTTTTTATATGATTATTCGGGTCCAGGTGGCCTGGTGACGAATGTGCCGTCTCTGACTACAGGTTATAAATGAACCTGACGTCTGTTTTAGTAGCCATGCAGAAGGAAGAACAGGACAATCAATCCCCACTCAATGGGTTTGGTATTGAGGAGTATCCTGACTATCTTGCTGCCCACAGTACCTTTGGTGCCCAACATAGAGCTCTCTCATCTTCCAGACAAGACGTGAGGACTTTGCAATGTCACAGGGCTCTTAAGTGAGGGAAGCTGTACCTGAAATCTACTCTGCCTGACTTCTAAGCCCACACTCTATCATACTGTCCCTATTTGTTTGGACAGGTTCTCACCATGCAGCAAACTCATCATGTATTCCTTAAGCTCTTAATCCTCTTCCCTCAGCCTACCGAGGATAAGTATGTACTATAGAACTCAGCTTCCACCTCCTATCTTCCGTAAAGTCAGAAAATAAAATTACATAGTAGAGGTAACTGATTTTTTTAAAAGAGAATATATAAGATGGTGTATTAAGTTGTTACTACCTATATAAAATAAGAGGTCATAAAATGTATTATAGGTAGAGATTAATAGAGACATACTTATAAGAAGCATAAAAGTATATATTTATAAAAACTATTTCCATGGGTTTTACAGAAATGCTCACAGTGACATACAACCAAGCCAAAGGGGGAGAAGAGGAAACTGTATTAATGTAGTTATTTCAACAAGTTCATAGAAAGAAACCATTGCTTTAAGTGAGAATCCATGTGCTTTAAAGAAGTTTGAATAAAAATAGTATTATTTCATTCTATTTTTTAAAAATTTTATACCATTATTGACTTCCTTCTTTTCTTAAGCCTCCACCTTTTCTGTTTGTTTGTTTTTCGAAATTTTGAGACAGTGTTTCTCTGTGTAACAGCCCTAGTTGTCCTAGAACTAGCTCTGTAGACAAGGCTGGCCTCAAACTCAGAGAGCCCACCTACTTCTGTCTCCCAAAATTAAAGGTGTGGGCCACTAAGTCCAGCAACTTTTCCCTTTAAAGAGGGACAAAGATCCCACCTAGAAGAAACAAATACATGGACAATAAAAATTTAAACATTTTATTAGTTATGTATATATTTATACAACAAATACATTCAAACTTGCAAACATTAACGTTAATTTTCAAAATTATTGAAAGTTACTTTTATTTACTTTTCCCCTGTATTTTCTGTGTATGGGTGTTTAGTCTACATGTTTGTCTACATTCATTTTTTCAGATGGTTGCCTGGATGAGAGGAATTCTTAACCTTTCAAAAACACATGTATTTTCTTCATAAATTGCAGATACTCCAAAATATAAAAGTATTTTTTATAAAGACTTATATCTGCTTCCTGGGTTGCACATCTAAGTTATACTTTGTAATGTTTTGGGGTTAAAGTCCTTTATTTCCTGCTTGTACTCCACTATGATGTCAACTCTAGAGTGGGAAGAAGCCTCAGAGACAGACAGCTGACACACTATGGGCTCACTGGGTTGGCTGGTCCACATAAGGCCATCGGTGGTTTCTGAGTTTCATTCAACTATGAAGCTGGCGGAACATGTTTAAAGTTCATTACATAAATGAATTCTGTTAAGAGTCATTGTATTATTTATGTCCTTCGCCCTCCACCTTCATGGAGCTTTTGTTAAAGTATCCAAATACACATTAAAGCACGGTTCTGCTACCTCGTCTTTGGCACTCATCTCACGTAGTTCCCACCCACATCCCTGTATGACAGGACCCTGCTCTAGGTCAACTCCCACCAGCATACTGACTCAGGAAGCCACACTTCTAAGAGTGAAGATTTACTCTCTTCTGTTCTCTCACTCCCTAGTGAAACTCAAAGGAATTTGGGCTGTTGGGCAGTTTGCCCTTGCTCACTACCATATTTTTTTCAGTGTGGACAGCCAAAATACCAAATGCCACACATATTTCTTGGCCAGAACCAGGCACAGGGATTCTTCCAAGGGTGGCTCTGGCAGATAAATGTGTCAATACAAGATTCCAGATGCAGCCAGGAGCCCACAAAACACTCACTCCTACCACTGGGCTTTCTTGGGAGACCTCAAACACACAAAAGGATAAACTCTGTGGCACTGAATTCTCAGGCGTAATTCCTACACTGGAGATGAACCCTCTAGAGAAGTTACTTCTGGCTCCTGCTGTTTGCCCTTTTGCCTGCCTGGAATGAGGCAATTCCCCAGCGAGCCTAGGCACACTGTGTCCTTGGTACTTATAAAATGCATGGGGACTCATGCATCCCCATGGACACAGAAACATAGCTGGCCGCTGGTCTGCAATGTTTGTAGCTGCGGAAGTGGCTGGCACTGAAGATGCCTGTCATCCTCGGTTGCCTACTCAGTTGTGTTGTGCCCAGATTACGACCCCCGGAGAGAGACTACCAGAGAGGCCCAGACTGTAATAGCAAGGTTTAATCAGCATAATACAAACATGTTTGGAACTCATCTCCATCCCTGTTACAAACTAGGTAGAGAGGAGTTGTATCTCCTCTGTGGGGTAGGCTTTTAAAGGCATAACTACAAAGAGAATCTTTGAAGATGCTTTGGCACGGGTGCAAGGACTTTTGCTCCATCCCATTCTGCTAAGTCAGCTTTTTCCTTGTTCTTAGAGCAAGGCCACTGTTCCTGAGTTAGGCCATCTTTATCAGCCTGTACCCGGTGGCTGGCTGGGCTGAGCTAAGTGACCTTGTGTTTGGAATCTCCCGGATGGGAGAGAAGAAGGCCACTATCTTCCTGGGAAAACATTCTGCTAGGAAATTTCTTCTCGCCCCTTTGAGAATAAGGGGTGAGGGTGCCACAAGTTGGTAAGATGGAAGTGCCAGTCTTAAGACAGAACAATATGTGGCTTTGTCAGCGCTGTGAGAGATTCCTCAGTGAAGTCCTAAAAGGTAGTGAAGATAAACACACTTTCCTTCACTGAGAATCACCATGGAACCCAGAAACTGGGAGTGGAGGGGGTAGGCAAGGCTCTCTCCGCTCAACTGCCTCAAGTTTATAAAATTCTTCCCAGGACATTTTCTAGGGTTTCCCTTGTAGTTCTGAAGAGTACCTTAATTTCAAACACTGTCCACTATCTTTCCGAAATGTCTCTGTAGTTACTGAATCTTTTCTACGGAAATCACCAAGAGTGTCGTCTATCATATCGCCTATGTAGTTACCCTGAGCTATACAATACTGCCCGTAATTAGATATTTTTATCCTTCCTCATCAACCAGCGCTTCTAAATTCAGTGTGAGGCTTTCATGATTTCCCCTGCTGAATCTGGATAAGAGTAAAGAGAACGTTTGCAAGTCACTCAAGGAAAGGCAGGTTCGTATTTCTGATCAGAAGTTGTCTGGTAAAAAAACAGCACAGTAGAGCGAGAGTTAATGTGGCTGTTTTCTCTCCATTCTGTGACAGTGGGGACTAACGGCTTGTGAGCCCTGCTCAGAGAGAGGCCATGCAGGGACTGAGAATGGAGGAGCTGTCGGCAACTGTACCCTCACTTTCTAAGCCCATTCCTCACAACAGTTTCCAACAATCAGCTGGTCTATGGCAACCCTTTCTTTCACAATTATTCATTATTTTAGAATAGTAAAATCTCTTAAAGTTTGTTTCTATATGCCTGCTATCACCAGATTTGAAGGTACAGCACCCAAGATTTTACCATAAATTTCATCAGAAGCCTCTAGGTGATGAAATATCACATATGAAGACTGTGTATGATAAAACATCAAAAATTATCTGAAATTAATTTGGCTACAAAAGAATTTGGAAATGGAGAAGGAATAAAAGAGGAAATATTAAAGCCTTGGCCATATTCCATATCATTTTCCTGACTGAGAAAAGTAAAGTAACCTTGCTCCTCAGACAAGATAGTCAAATACCCCCTTAAACCTGTTTACCACTGACATATCTAAAATGCAGGTTGAGCTGTAATCTACAAATAAAAGCAACAGTCCAGCTTTTGGAGCTTATAAAATGTGCTGTTGACTAAGAACTGTAAACGCAATTGCATACTGCCAGGTATAGTGACACACACCTTTAGTCCCAATCTCAAGAGGCAGAGACAGGCGGACTCTGAGTTCAAAGCCATCTTGATCTACCTGGAAAGTTCCAGGACAGTCAGGGCTACAGAGAAAACCCTGTCTTGAAAAAAAGAAACAAAACTGTGTCTAAGTATTACTTGTCATTAAATCTTCTGTAATAATGACTCTTCCTGAGAACAAAACACTATGCACATAGTTTTACTGCATAAATTAGAGCTGTTTGTGAAATACTGGTCATACGTCCCCGTATCCCTGAGCTGAAAACATGTACTTTCCAAAGTTGCTTTCAGGAGCTCAGGCAAACAGTGTCTTCTCCATGCAGGCAGTCTATAAATAGTGAGTTTTGACCTCTGTGAGCTATTCAAACCATTTGGAAAAGTCAACTATAGCTAACATTTGTAAAATGCCTATGAACAATAGGCATACAAAACTACTTTGATTACAAGTTTGTATTCTATTTAATGTCTCTACATTAATCTCTGTATTTTTGTATTTCCAATAGTGCGGTGGTTCTAACAAGGAATGACTCCCACAGATCCATGTGTTGAATACTTGTTCCATAGAAAGTGAGACTATTTAGAGGTGTGGCCTTGCTGGAGTGGGTGTGGCTTTGTTGGAGGAAGTGTGTCACTATGGGGTGGGCTTTGAGGTCCCAGAAGCTCAAGCTAGTCTCCTCCTGCTATCTGCAGACTAGATGTAGAACTCTCAGCTCCCTCTCCAGCACCATGTCTGCCATGTGGCCATATTTCCTTCCATGATGACAATGGAGGAATTTTAAGCCAGTCCCAATTAAATGTTTTGCTTTATAAGAGTTGCTGTGGTTATTGTGTTTCTTCACAGTAACAGAAACTAATCGAATAAGTCCTTAATTTAATCAAAGTTACTCGCTTCTGAGTAAGAACTGTAGACTGCCCTATTCTTACCTATGTAGAAGAGTACAAGGCAGCTAGGTGTTATTAACTGAGGTGGCGTATGGTCAAGAAGGAACCAAACCATTTCCTCCACCAAAGTCAAATCTTGTCTCAAAGAAGAAAATGTAATTCTATTTTACTCTTCTCACCACAGAGCAAACATGTAGTCTGAAAAAATATGTGAATGCTCAGAAATACTATGGAGGAAACAGATATTATTATTACAATATTAACCATATAAAATTGAGTGATGTTAGTGGTTGCTTTAGAAATATCCACCACAAAAGAATATTATACATATTAATCTAAAAATGTGGACATTGACACATATGAACAAGTCCAGAATTAACAAGTGCATTATTTCGTCAAGTATTGACAAAACACTGAGATTTCCAAATGTGAGGCACAAGGAGAATTACCAACTGTTCAAACAAGCTCAGAGCCCAGGGTTCTCCCATTCTCCTTCAAATGCCTACTCTATCGCATCTCACCCTCCCTTCTTCCTCTCTTCCTTCTCTGAGAATTGACACAAAGTTTCTAACTTTCTTTTCCTATTGTTACAACAGAAGACTGTGCAAGATAACTTGAGAGAGAAGAGTGTCTTTCAGTCACATTTCCAGGGTCCACTCCATCATGGCAGAGAAGTCAAAGAAATCGGAGCTTGAAGAGGATGGTTACATTATGCCCAAACTCAGAAAGCAAAGCATGATGGATGTTTGTGCTCGGCTCACTTTTTCTTTCTTATATAGTGGGTGTGGTGATACCTTGTTTATGATCCAACAAATAAAGCTTACCTGAGGGTCAGAGCGCAGAGCTAGCCATACTAGCTAGCCACAGAGGCCAGGCAGTGGTTGACACACACCTTTAATGCTAGCAATAGGGAAACAGAAGGAGATGGATCTCTCTGTTAGTTCAAGGCCACCCGGGCTACACAAAATTGATACAGTCTAAAAGAGAAACAGAGTTCACACAAAGGTGATCCCAGCATTAGGCAATTGGAGACAGAAGTAATATGGCTGGGAAGAGAGAGAAATATTAGGTGGGAGAGGACAGGAACTCGGCAGAGTCTGAGGCAACAGTCTGCGATGCAGTCTGAGCAAGTAGTTTGAGATGCAGTCTGAGGATGCAGTTTGAGCAAGCAGTCGTCTGAGGATTCAGTAGAGGTAAAAAGGTCTCTCTAGTGACTGGCTACACTGTTTCTTTGATCTCTAAGCTTTCACCCACTAATATCTGACTCCAGGTTTTTATTATTAAGACCAATTAGAATTTGTGCTACAGTGTGGGATCCAAACCCAAGGAATGGTGACAGCGACTTTTAGGAAGAGTCTTCTCACTGCAATTAACCCAGTCAGGAAACTCACTCATAGTATCCTAGTGGTAACTCTGTTAGACTCCTCATGCTTGAGCATGCTGAACAGTCCAATCTGTAAAACATTTATTACTGCCAAACACTAAGCAGAGTATAGTATTAACAGTCAATTAAGCCCAGGTCTGGTGACATAGATCACTAGCAGACCACTAATTTCCACTACTCAAGATGATTACAAGTTCAAAGCCACCCTGAACAACTTAGCCTTTCTCAAACTCAAAGTAAAGGTATGGGGGAGATGCTGGCATCCGATTCACAGTAGGCAACTTGCTGTTTAACTGCCAGGAATGCAAAAACAAAATGAATTATTCAATTTACAACAAATATGACTCATTTGATAACACTTTGGTTTCTACACTAATTAAAGAAATACTAATAGGAGATAACCTTAATGATTAAAAGTCAAGTTACAACTGGGCAGAAATTGAAGGACCCTAAAAAAATGTCAGTCATCTAAAGGGTAAATTTAACACTCCTATCAGAATCAAAAATATTCCCATAATCCCCAAGATGGAATAAAGTTCGCATATTATAAAACATATCCAAGAGAGAAAATCTATTGCAACCTTAGTCACTAAACCAAAGCAAATTTACTTTTGGATCTTATATAAGCACACACCGAAGAAGAAGATTAAATACAACGAGAAGCATTTTCCATGAACTGTACTAAATAATTGCTAGAGAGAACCCTGTACTCCTCTCAGTGGAGATGTTATGCCTAAACCCAACTGTAAGATCAGTCCTCGGTAGCCAGGGCTGCCAGGGGGCAAACAGTGAAGGGCAGCAATGCTTGCTGGCATGGTTCCAGGTAGTTCAGATAAAGAAAAACTTACTAAAAAGTATATGGTTATATGACCCTGAACACAAACCTTAGGTATGTCAAGACAAACTAGCATCAATTCAATGCCCTAACTGCTGATTCACTAACATGATAAGACACATTATTTACCTGCCAAATTTGATTTTCTAGGAATCTTCTAGTTCACCTGGACATGTGGCATTTTCTCCCTGAAATCGTCTTTTCAAAAAGGTTTTTGCTCTTTAAATAAACATGTCTCTTTAAATAACTCATCTACTACGCCACTATAGACACAAACTGTATTTTACTAACACTCAAAAGAGCACACGTTTTATTGTATTCTCTTTATACTTTCATCCAAGTGGTCAGAAAGTAGAAACAAACTCATAAACACTAAAAATGACCAGGATGGACTGATGATCTATCCCCTGGGTCCAAGCACTTCTAAGGCTGAGGCAGAAGGATCGCAGCCTGGCACTGATAACCTCTCAAAAACTAAAGGCAAAGAAAGATGACCCATAGAAGGCTCAGGGGTCCAGCCAGCAGAGCACGTTTTCCAGGTGCAATGAAGCCACCTCTTTTTGACTGCATCTTCCTCACAACTGAAAGCAGTGGTTTTCAACCTTCCTAATGCTCTGAGCCTTTAATATAGTGCTTTGTGCTACTGTGACTCCCCAACCCTAAATTATTTCACTGCTATTTCATAACTGTAATTTGGTACTGTTATGAATCATAATGTAAATACCTGATTATAAAGGATGTATGATATACGACCGCAACAGGGTCATGACCCACAGGTTGAGAACCACTGGCTTAGATGCATGTTTTCAAGTGCAATATTGACCAATACAGTAGCCTGGAGCCAGCATATCTATTTTGCTTCTGAAATATAGCAAATTCTATTGAGCTATTCTGTGTATAAAATAAAGAAATGACTTCAGAGACATTTTTATGCAAAAGGACAAACACTTCATCTGTAGTTCATATTTTACTGCATATTTAAATAACTTTTTGAGGAAACTGGCTTAAATTAAATACTGTTAAAATAAATTTCACCTATTCCTTCATTTTTCTTTAGTACAGCTCCTAGAAATTTTAAAATGTATGTATTTGGAGTTTGAGGTTAAGAGCACCAGTTATTCTTCACGGCACCAGATTTCTGTTCTCAGAACCCATAGCAATTAGCTCTTAACCTCCAGTAACGAGTTCCAGAGGAAAAGCTATCCCCATCCGGCCTCCACATGAACCCACAGGCACCTGCATATGCACATGCAACACACGCATACACACACACACAAACACACACGCACGCACACACACATGCACACGTACACATACGCATGCATGAACACACACATGCATACACATGCATGCACGCACACACACAAGCACGCATGAACACACACACATGCATACACACACACACACATACATGAACACAATCACTTTTGATTGTCTATGTCTCCTGTCTTCCTGCTGGCCAGAACAGGTTGAAATGGAAGAGGTTTGCAGTTCATTCCATCTCTGATTCTTGGTACACTCAATGGTCTTAACCAGAACATTTACAGAGCACCTATCATTTGTATAACCCCATGCTAAATAATTCTTTTACTGCTTAATGCTTTATATATGCACGTTACATAAGCTTTTCATAGAGTGACAGATAACTCTAACAGAAATGATTTTAAAAATACTAGAAATCTGCAAGTACATGCAGAGAATGTGGCATGAAGTAGGAAATAAAGCACAGGGCTCATTATGCTATGCTCAGACCCTCACAAGGAAAGATTTGTTGAGTTCTTTGTTTATTCTGACTTCACCTGATATTACTAAAAGTTAAGTGTCTTGGATCTTTTTGTTGTTAAAGTCCTAGTGACATTTTTAAAACTATTGATTACAGATCTTGGAATCATCAAGTAATATCAAATAAAGACACTGAAATTTTATGAGCATCCGAGAGTTCTCTAACCTTAAGAAGACTGAGACACACTGAAAAATATAAGTCTGATGTACACTCAAAACACAAGGATCAGGATACATTATCCTAAAATATGCTCCTTTGGCATGAGGATTTTTTTTATCTGAATGCAATGGGTAGCATAAGACACAGAAATATTCCTTGCCCTCTTCCTTTCCACCCCAAATAAGGCAAAAATCACTTCTTGTTAAAATACAGGTACTGTTATACATATTCTTTATTGTTACTAGTAAAGATATTAGCCTTACCCATGCCAATAAAAGAAAAATTCTTACTATACACATACACACACATAATGCACACACGGACTCACACGCAAGTACACACACCCATCTGTCCCCAAGTCTAAACTTTTCAGGTGTTCTTTTTTTCGCTGTCACCTTCATGCAAGTAAAATTACAAGCACTGGTTATATGATAGCTTCTTTACCAATCAATCCGTCTTTTCTTGTTTGAATTCACAGTTCTCAGCTACAGAACTACAGGGCAAAGCTTCTACTCATCCACAAAACTAAGAATGGCTACACAGTAAATGAAGAGTAAAAGTACAAAAGAGTTCTGAACCATTAAAATACCTTTAATGGTATATCCTTTCAATAACTAGCACCGGACAATAAACAGAACTAAGTATAACTATAAATAACATCACTGAAATAATTACACAGTGATAAATAATTGCACAGTGATAATGCTTTAGCAGTCTGTTAAATAAATGACTTCAGTTTAGTCAAGTTCTGTGTGTGCCACCTCATCTGCAGTGACAGAACGAGAGTTGGTGGTCCCTGAAAAGGGGATTTGGGCAGGTAAGGAGCCAGGAAAAATATATAAAGAGTCATAACAATTTTTTGCCCCGGCAATCTTGTCTACTTCCCATAACCAGGAGGATAGCTATATGTTTTTCTTTGGGTTCACCTTCTTATTTAGCTTCTTTAGGATATCAAATTATAGACTCACTGACCTTTATTTATGGCTAGAACCCAATTATGAGTGAGTACATCCCATGTTCATCTTTTTGGGTCTGGGTTACCTCACTCAGGATAGTATTTTCTATTTCCATCCATTTGCATGCAAAATTCCAGAAGTCATTGTTTTTTACCACTGAGTAGTACTCTAATGTGTATATATTCCACACTTTCTTCATCCATTCTTCCATTGAAGGATATCTAGGTTGTTTCCAGGTTCTGGCTATTACAAATAATGCTGCTATGAACATAGTTGAACAAATGCCCTTGTCATTGGTGGGGTGGGAGGGGGGTGAGGGGAGATGGGGAGAGAAAAGTGAGAAGGGGAGGATGGGGAGAACTTGGGAAAATGGGATGATTGGGATAAAGGAAGGTTGGATAGGGGAGCAGAGAAGTACATATCTTAATTAAGGGAGCCATCTTAGGGTTGGCAAGAGACTTGAACCTAGAGGGGCTCCCAGGTACCCAAGGCGAGGTCCCCAGTTAGTTCCTGGGGCAGCTGAGGATAGGGAACCTGAAATGACCCTATCCTATAGCCATACTGATGAATATCTTGCATATCACCATAGAACCTTCATCTGGCGATGGATGGAGATAGAGACAGAGACCCACACTGGAGCACCAGACTGAGCTCCCAATGTCCCAATGAGGAGCAGAAGGAGGGAGAACATGAGCAAAGAAGTCAGGACCACAAGGGGTGCACCTACCCACGGAGACAGTGGGGCTGATCTATTGGGAGCTCACCAAGGCCAGCTGGACTGGGACTCAAAAAGCATGGGATAAAACCAGACTCTCTGAATATGGCGGACAATGAGGGCTGCTGAGAAGCCAAGGACAATGGCACGGGGTTTTGATCCTACTTCATGTTCTGGCTTTGTGGGAGCCTAGCCAGTTTGGATGTTCACCTTCCTAGACATGGACGGATCGGGGAGGACCTTGGACTTTCCACAGGGCAGGGAACCCTGACTGCTCTTCAGACTGGAGAGGGAGGGGGAGAGGAGTGGGGGGAGGGGGAGAGGAGTGGGGAGAGTGGGGTGGGGAAAGGGGGAGAGGAGTGGAAGGCTGGGAGGAGGCGGAATTTTTTTTTTCAATAAAAAATTAAAAAAATTAAAAAAAGAATTAAAACGAATGCAAAAACAAAAAAATAAAAATAATGACTTTTATCAAAAAAAGAGTCATAACAAAATTCTTAGATAAACAAGTAAGCTACACAGCCCCATGCCTCCCTAAGAAAACCTGAAATCTGAAACTCCTGAGTTTAAGAGATATTCACCAAATCTAGAGAGCAATAATTCAGCCCCAGAGGGTCTAGCCTTTGTTTCCTGTCAGCTCCAGGACAGAATGAAAAATGCTTTTTCAATTAGCACAACCCAATCTACGCTCAGCAAGCTACATAAGCAGCATAGCAGTGCTGTGTATATGTGCATGTATCTATACATGTAAGACATATGTACATGTTCCTGGGCATGCACACCTATGTGTGTGAGCTGTATGCACCTGTGGAAGCCAGAGGTGTACTTCAGGTGTTTTCCTTTATCACTCTACATTGGAGACAGTTCTCTCACTGACCTTGAAGAGTTCGTTGACTTGTCTACACTACTGGCTAATAATCTCCAGGAAGTCCCCTATCTCCACCCCCTCTATCCTGGATTGGATGTATGGCCCTGCTCTTTCTTGTCTTTTACATGAGTGCTAGGGATCCCCAACATTGATTCCCATGGTTAAAGGGCAGGCAGTCCAACAACTGAGCCATCTCCCCACACACCTCTCTTCCATGCTATACATTCCTAAACTGGCACAGGGTGACTATATTCAATACTCCATTGTAGAGAAGGAGGAGGGCCAGGTAACACTCTATTAAGCTACACACACACACACACACACACACACACACAATCAACTAAGCTACCTTCTGCATTCATGTTTGTTACCCTTAATAGGAGTTATGAAAAGAGACAATTATTTATAGTCAATACAGCCTTCAAAGGTAATCAATCAAAGAAATGATATATCCACTATACACTCAAAACTACCAAGAGTAAATATTCAACAAAACCTTAACTGGCTTTTTCCTTCAAATGACGTGTGTGTGTGTGTGTGTGTGTGTGTGTGTGTGCTCACGCGCACATATTGCCTCTGCTTTTCATCTTTTTTACAAATGTTTGCTTTCTTATTCTTCCTTCATGAATTTATTTACCAAATCGTAAACCCGGAGGTAAAATGGTTTTATGAGAGAGAGAAAAATAAAGATAAGAATTCCCTAAACCCAACAAGTCGAACTAGCACAGGCAACGGATAGAAAGGAAGAAAATGTACCAATGATTGTCTCGATTTTCTTTTTGTTTAGTTGGCTTTTCTTCACCCAGATGGTCAGAACTAGAAGAATGGCTTTCCCATGTCTCTAAATCATCAAATGTAATTTCAACATCCAAATGAGAGCTTTTGTTATTTGATTACATATGATTACACTGCCTTTTTAATCTTCTAGTTTTGTTTTTTGTTTTTTTCTGAAAAGGGGAAACTTTCAAAAGGGGGAAAGACTATGACAAAGATTAGGCCATAAAAGACACTTGGTACATAGTTTCTAAAACAATGGCACTGAGCTAGGTGTGGCAGTGTGCCCCCACATAATCTCAGCACCACTGCGGTGGGGGCAGGGGAATCAGGACTTCAAAACCAACTTCAGCTACACAGTGAACCAGAGGTCCCCTAAGGCTACATTACACCCTGTCTCAAGAAACACCAAGTTAATTAATTAAACAAATTGTGTTGTTTGAATCAGACACAAAAATCATGCTTACATTGACATTTTTCTTTTTTAATGACTGTTTTACTATTTTTAAGACTTAGAAAAACAATTTAAGAAAATTTTGCTTTTATAAACTAAAGTTCTATCTTCAAAAAAAAAAGGAAGGGCCCTGGACATACAATACCCAGTGAGCATTTAAAACTGTCGGCCTTGGGCCAGAGATAAAATAGCCTTTCCCCAAATAGAGTTCTCCCTGTCTTGCCAAGCATCGTATTACTACAGTAATATTTAAACTACCCAGCAGCCTCCTCCATGACCCCTCTCTTTCACCGTGGGCCAACCTCTTCTGGTTCTCTTCAGCTCTCCAAGAACTTTCTTACGGGCTAAGGAACACATCATCGCTTTCGCCAAAACTCACGGGCAATCAAAATCCATTGGGGGCCTTAATCTAGAGAGACTGACATCCTCTTCAGGACTTCTTGAATTTTGCATAAAAATGGATGGAAATAGAAAACACTATCCTGAGTGAGGTAAGCCAGACCCAAAAAGAGGAACATGGGATGTACTCACTCATATTTGGTTTCTAGCCATAAATAAAGGGCATCAAGCCTATAATTCGCGATCCTAGAGAAGCTAAATAGGAAGGTGAATCAAAAAACAAACATATAGGCATCCTCCTGAATATTAACCTTCATCAGGCAATGAAAGGAGACAGAGACCCATATTGGAGCACCGGACTGAAATCTCAAGGTCCAAATCAGGAGCCGAAGGAGAGAGAGCACGAGCAAGGAACTCAGGACCGCGAGGGGTGCACCCACACACTGAGACAATGGAGATGTTCTATCGGGAACCCACTAAGGCCAGCTGGCCTGGGTCTGAAAAAGCATGGAATAAAACCGGACTTGCTGAACATAGCGGACGATGAGGACTACTGAGAACTCAAGAACAATGGCAATGGGTTTTTGATCTTACTACACATACTGGCTTTGGGGGAGCCTAGGCAGTTTGGATGCTCACCTTACTAGACCTGGATGGAGGTGGGTGGTCCTTGGACTTCCCACAGGGCAGGGAACCCTGACTGCTCTTTGAGCTGATGAGGGAGGGGGACTTAATGAGGGGAGGGAGAGGGAAATGGGAGGCGGTAGCGGGGAAGCGGCAGAAATCTTTAATAAATAAATAAATAGAAATAAGGTCAGCACAGACATAGAGAAAAGACCATGAGAAAATACAGGGAGAGGTCCTACAAAGCAAGGCGACAGGAACCAATCAGCCAAAGGCCACACTTGTTGATGGTTGCCCCTGAGAACCACGGGCATCACTTCCTGCTGTCTCAACCACAACCATTATAGTTCTCCAGCTCTTGAGTCAACTACAGAGGGCTGGAAATGGGATGCCTTTTAACGCACACCTACAACTACGTCGCTTTGGAAGCAAGCACTGGGTAGAAGCCAGAAGAGTTTTGAAGCACATGCCAGGAGAGCCTGGATTGGCTTGAAGGGATTGCCAGTTTTAAAAAAAAAAACTAACAAGGACAATTTATGGCTTTCCTGAGATCCCAAATGGAAATGAAACTGGTATCTCCATGCTTCCTAGCACTTTGGCTTCATCACCTAATCATTTCCCCTTGACATAGAACTTCAGTTCTATTCTAAAGAGATAAAAACTGAGAACCCCTCTGTCTCAGCTGCCCACCTTCTTCCCAGACAGGTCCATGCCTATTTCCTAATGGAAACCATCCACGTACATTAACAGCAGCATCAGCAACAAAACTACATCACTTCATCATGTCCAGAGACCCTAAGTTCCCTCTGCTGCTCTTTTTATGAATCTCAAGACCACGTGGAAGAGCATCTACTGTCCCATGGTCAGTAGGGACACCCTCAGAACATTGTCTAGTATCTATTTTGTATTCCCCTTCCAAAACCCCTCACAACCCTGCCAGCACCCAAGCCAATGTAACAAGTCTCCTATCTACCTATAACCATCTACTATCTACAAGTACCTTAGACATTGAAGGCAACTGGTTACTTAACACTGATTTCTCCTGGCTGACTGTCCTCCCATGGAACCCCATAAAATCATCTAGTTATAATAGTTCTACCATCCTGAATAGAGTTCCTCAGTTTTGTGTAAATACTCTTCAGTGCATAATGCTTAAATTTACAAAAGAAAATGTCTTTCTTATCATCCAACTGATGCTTGAAATAATGTAACTATATACAAAGAAATTATACCTAAGGCCAAATATCTATTTTTACAAACCCATAAAAGTAGAGTGCATATATATATAAGCTTTTCCCATGCACCATCTAGACATCCTGAATTCACTGAGAACTCATCTGTTTCTTCATTCTTGAGTGTAGAGCTTTCTCTGGCAGATGGGGTAAACACCATATTTGGAGGCATATCCGGTCCAGTATGACAACTTTGCTTCAAAATATTTGATGAATTTCAGAGTATGTTGGCCATGTTATGAATGTAAAAAGTGAAGCCAATCTGCAACTCAACTCCAGTCAAATCTCTGACAACAAATTTGGGATGTATTCTGCACAGTCATCTTTCTCTAACTCAGGATGGTTACCTTCCCAGCAATTCACTGTTGCTCAGCAGCTTCTAAATCCCCTAATCGTCCCTCCAAACCCCGTATCCAAGCTTTCATTTGTCAACCAGTTTGCCTACCTTATTAGTTAAATGTTGCAAATGCCAGTCAGCACTAAACCAATGTGAATTTAAATTATTAAAATTATCTCCCTAGCGACCTCCAATGTGCAGAGAAGTGTGCAGTATAGACAGCTTTTGCTCCCTTTAAAAAGGCATGAAAACCCAAAGACACATCTAAAGACTCGGCTATCATTATCTGTGTGACCGGAATTTGGAGCACCCTAAAACAAACTTAACTCCCTCCCCAAGCCACCACCAGGGTTACTGTGGCAAAAGAATATGGTAATAGAAGAAAGAAAATCAGAGGAAACTAGAAGAACTACCAGGAGAATCCAAGAAGAAAGGAGCATTAAGAAAGCCAGTATGCGTATGAGCTATTATCTATGTGTTGAGAAAACGTTCCATCAATTTTTGGTTATTTTTAACAAATGAGGAGAGGAAGAGACATTAAAACAAGTTACAGGGCATCCAAAATAAGCTTTACTCTACCAAGGGACATAGCTCAGGTGCAATTATCCAAAACTTTGTATTAGAAGTTCTAATCAACAACGTTCACATTTTATTAGGGTTTTAAATGCAATTGTTTATCTGGATTCTATCAGCCTCTAAAACCATAATATACTAAATGGAATGATTTGATCATTACACAATCTCTGAACAAGTTCTACATCTCAAAACCTCCCAAACTCCCAGAACCAATCTCTTCTCTGCTCCCGAATTACTGTTTTTATAAAAAGCATCCTAGGGAAGGTTTAAGGACACACAAAGGTGATGTTGACAATGCAGCTGTGTTCCCACCCGGGCTGTTCTCAGACACATCCCCTCAGGACACTGAAATAAAGCGGTGAGAGGTTTTCCCTCTGGCTGGTGAAGTCATCACCTTCCTCTTATCTGATGCTAGAAGGAAACCCCAGCCTCCACCCTCAGGCCTGCGTGCCGGCGGCGTCCTCCCCATTGCAGCCCCCCTCGCGCCCTCCGCTGCTGCCCCCTCCTCCCCACCGCCGCCGGTGACCCGGGAAGGAACTGCCCAGCCCCCGCGCCCTTCGAGAATGCCAGCCCCAAGCGCACCACCCTGGCCCCCGCAGCACTGCTCCAACACAAAGCGTCTCCCCCACGCCCCCTCCCTGCTCCCAGGCCCCGACCCTCCCGCGCTCTCCCGCACCGCCCGGGCCCGCGCAGAGCAACAGGCGCGCGAGCCCGGGCGCAGGCCGCGGGGAGAGCCCGGTGGGGGGGAGTGCGCAGCCGGGGAAACTTCCAGAGTCCCGGGGGCAGTGCTTGCACGGGCGGGGCAGCTTACCCGGCTCGGCGGCCCGGCGGGGACTCCCTCTCCGCTGAACTCACGGCCCCTGCAGCTCGGGTTGGGCGCGCACGTTCACGCGTGGCCGGGGAACCGGAGCCCGCGGCCGGCCAGCCGCGCTGCGCGCCCACCAGGCTCCGGGAGGCCGCGGGGCTGCGGGAAGCGGTGACGCCGGCGGGGTGCGCTGGCCAATCAGGGGCGCGGCCCAGCCGCCGCCGGGTTGGAACGACCGGCGTCCCGGCCTCCCGGCCCGCGTGGGTGACCGACAGCGCGACGGCCGCAGGGTGTGGGGCAGGCTCCTACATGTGACTTCCAAAGGAAATGGGAGTTTTCTGTTTGGTTGGTTGGTTGGTTTTTAGGAGAACTGTTTTCCAAATACTGCGCGGGAAATACTTGCACTAAAATGTTGTTCATGTTTTACCAAAATTTGGAATTCGGCTAGGAAAGCAGTTTCTGTGTGTTTTATGCTCCCGACCTTTTGGACTATTGCACTCTTGTGCGAGTTGCGGTTTCCCTAGTTCTTTGTGAGGACTGTCCGCTCTGCTCTAGCAGCCTGTTGAGAAATGAGGTGGCCAAAAGGAGCCCTTTCTGGAGAAGTTAGCACATCAAATGCATTCTTAGCCTGGTGAGCCAATTGAAAGGAGGGGGGCGGTAAACATGGAGACGTGCTCAGGATTGTCTGCTGCTGGGAAGATACTCATTTCTGTCTTGTGCCATTTGCAATTGTCTTTCTGTTGACCTCAGTTCTGGAGTATCCATCCCCACCCTCACCTCTACACCGTCCCACCCCCGTGAAAGAAAATGCTGCTTTCTTTTTCTTTTTTAAGTCTAATATTAAAGTGTACAATTTAAAATTCTCAGAATTTAAAATATTTACAAGAATGGCGTTTAACGCTGAATAAAAGTATACTATTTTTTTCTTTGACAGATTTGTAATTTTGTTTTGTCTACTAAAAATCAGTTTGCATTCCTCTGACATTTATTATTTAAGGAGAAAGACAGCACATAAAATATACAAAGCTACAAGAATGAAACTGATGTCTTTCGCTGGCTATTTCTGCCTGCTGACGGGAGCTGGTTAAACACATAGCCCAAGCCTTCAATTCCCTTGGTTCCACAATCTTGAATCAGCATAGATTTGCCCAGCAGAAAAATACAGACCCTAACTGGATGTCTTCAGAGTTTATGAATACCAATCAACTCTAGGATTTGAAAAATGAAAATGTAGTTCGGATGAGGGAAAGTTCATGCAGTCTCTTCTTTCTCCCCTCTTTGTATCTGTTCTGTTGGGTCTCCTTTCTTAGATACAAAGACAAAATAAAGGAGAAATAGGAGGGGCTTTCGCCAGACCCTGACTTCTGGACTGGGCTGACAGCTGTCTTCATGAGGAACGTGCCTTCTTCTACCTAAATCCATGGGATGTATCCTCATCTCATAGCTCATGTTCTCTCAGGCGTTCACAGATGCTGAACACTCTTCTCCAAGACCTTGCCCCTTTCCCGTCTTGCCTTACTGTGCTCCGCTTTTGATTTCACTCCGTCAAAATTGTTTGGTTTTGTTCCTTCCTTTTAGGTGAAAATGTGTAGGCTTTAATAATTGTTCTTAAGAAGAAAAATAAACGAAATAGCCTTAGAAATTTTAGAATAATAAGTGACCTTGTAAAACCAGTGTTAGAAGCAAGAGCCAGAATGTAAAGTTCTGTCAGTCTTCTGGTGGAACTCTCTGTCTTCAGACTTCCCCCTCTGTCTTTGCCACCTTGAAATGCTGGAATTCCTCGAGATTCAATTGTGGATCCTCTTTCTGTCTTTGGTGTACCTCTAAATACATTTTCACGTCCAACTTATCATCAAATGGCCAAGAATTTGTACATCTGTATGTTCAGCTGAAGTTTCGCATATATTCAAGCATTTATTGAACATCCCTGTTTGCCTGTCTCAGACCTGACCTACCCAAATTAAAACTGTAATATCTCTGCTCAGTTCTAGCCGACGTACATACTTCCAGTGTCCATTGTTTCGACATTTAGGATAGACCTGTTGTGATAAATTCTCATTTACTGCATTTTTGCTTCATAATATACATCCTACTTTATGATTTGTAGATTTACTTATTATAAATATTTATGCAGTGCTGAGTTTCTCTCTTCACTTTGCTCTTAACCCATGAACTCCTTGAAACAGAAGCCAAATCACCTTGTAGACTCAGAGTCTAGCAAAGCGCCGGGGTTCCAATGGCAAAGGATAAACAAATGATTGCAAGGGTGAGCATTCATCAATATAACTTTGAAGCTAGTCCATAAGGAGTCAGCTTTCTGTCACTATAATCAATACCTACATAACTCAACTTAAAAAAGAGAGAGCTTTGTTTGGGCTTATAATATCTTGATATTACAGAGGTTTGAGCCTGTGGTCTGTTGTCTCTGTTGCTTTGGATCTTTTCTTGGGATGAGCTTCCATGCCAATTGCATTTGCTTTTTTAAAAATTCAAGAATTTGAAGTAAAATCTAACCGAGGAAGACAGACAGGCACAAAGGAGATAAGACAGAGTTGCCCCAATGTGAGATCAGTTTAGTTTGCCTAATACATACTAGGAAGGATTCCTTACATTTAATGTTGGATATAGACTCAGGATTCTGAAAGCAAAAGGAACATTATAATGCCCACATTCCAGTAATCTCCCCAGTGAGGCATTCTCCCCAGCCATCCACTTTTCTTAAATCCAAATAATGCTTAAACCATTCTTATTTAGGGAGGCAGAGGCAGGCAGATCTCTGTGAGTTTGAGACCAGCCTGGTCTATAGAGCTAGTTCCAGAACAGGCTCCAAAGCCACAGAGAAACCCTGTCTCGAATAACCAAAAAAAATGAATAATATCTAATTTTTTTGAAAATACAACACATTTTTATCACATTCACCCTCGTTCCACCTCCTGAGTTTTTTCAGGTCCACTCCCACACACTCCCAACTTTGCATCCTCTTTTTAAAATTTTAATAGCCTATCATTTTTAATTTACGCTATGCATATACTGCCGGGTGCTGGACCATCCCAGGGAGCATGGCTATCCCAAGGAACATGCTTGACCGCCCTGCAGCCACACTTTTAAGTGAAGTTGACTCACTTTTCCCCAGAAACCGCCAACTGTAAATAGTGCTTTGGCTAGGGGTGAGGGTTCATGACGCCGTTCTCCTTCCATGACAGACTGTTGACTAGCTTCATCTTGGGAAGGCAGCCACAGCCACTGTGAGCTCCTGAGCGAAATTCAATTTTGCTGACTACTTTTATAACAACGTGACAGTACCTAAAGTCTGCTTTTAAGAAAGGAGCCTCAGTTGAGAAAATGCCCTTACTCCTCCTTGTGTGGTGCTATCCCTTAGCTGGTGGTACAAGTTGCTGTTTTAGAAGGCCGCTTGTTTGTTCCTGGCAGCTCAGCCAGGAACAAACAAGCCCTGAAATAATTACAAAGAAACTGTATTATTTGCAATACTTTTTAGCCAATAGCTTAAGCATATTTCTGGCTAACTCATATCTTAAACTAACCCATCTCCATTAATCTGTGTATCACCACAAGTCTGTGGCTTACTAGATAAAGTCTCGTTCTGGCGTCTGTCTCCAGCGGGGCTACACGAATTCTCACTTATTCTGCCTTTTTTTCTCCCAGCATTCAGTTTAGTTTTCCCCACCTACCTCTATTCTGCTCTGTGCAGGCCTAAGACAGTTTCTTTATTAACCAATAGTATTCACAGCATACAGAGGGGAATCTCACATCAGGGTGCTATGAATATAAGCAGGCTGAGCAAACCGCAAGGAACAGTCCAGTAAAGAGCACTCCTCCATACGTCTGCATGAGTTCTGATCTCCATGTTCCTGCCCTACTTGAGTTCTTGCCTTGGTGTCCCTCAGTGGGCAATGACACTGGATTTGTAAGCCAAATAAATCTTTTTCTCCCCAAGTTGCTTTTGGTCATGGTGTTTTATCACAGCAATAGAAACCCTAACTAAGACATATATCATAGCAACAAGATACTGCTTTGCCTTGGTCTTCCTTGACCTCCAGTTCTTATAATCTTTATGTGCCCACTTCAGTACTGGCTCCTCAACCTTGGCGAAGTGAGTATGGTATAGGTGCCCTATTTGTGGATAAGTATGCCACAGACTCTTGCTAGACTTTTAAAACTTGTGAGTTTCTACATTAACCATCATACACTGCTGAAAGAAACTTCTGTGATAAGGTCTGAGCGCTCTACTGATCTATGCTTGGAGGTCAGTTTGATACTATGTCCATTTATCAGAATACTAGTAGAGGGTTCCTACCTGAGGCTTGCGAGTTTCCCAACAATTGGTTCTTGCAGATTTACATGACTACCCGTGAGGAGCAGGCCTTAAACCAGAAAGCAGTTAGTTACACACTTGACATATCTTGCCTGATGATCATTGTAGCTAACAAGTTACACAACTAGGTGAACCTATTGCTACATTTTCCCCACCAGCAGCCTTCATAGCACCTCCAGAACTAGGAAATCTGGCTAGGGGTGAAGAGCTCCTTAATCAGCACCAAACTGATGTCTCCATGCCCTGCAGCCAAAGTATGTGCTGTCTTTAAAATAGAGTCTTATGATCATGAACTGAAGAACAATGGCAGTAGCCTGTCTTACTTTGGTGCTCTGTGGAACACTCTGACCAACAACTCCATGGGACATATAGCATACCTGACTTTTTCTTTGTCAGCTTGCAGTTTCTGGAAGGAGTTGTTATCCCCTGTGTGGGGTAACTCCAACTGAACTCATGTTTATGTGAGTTCATTATATATAAAATGGGTGGTGGGAGATGAGCCCAGGTTTCCTTTATGAGTTTAATTGGATTTCTATCTTATAAAATACGTTTATGTATAAAATACATAAAATAAAATGCAACTTTTAGAAACACCTTGTCCACCACTCCTCTTCCTACCCTGCCATCCCTCTCCTCACTTAAACTTCAACCCTCATTATTCCCCTTTTCCTCTTCATAATACCCATCTTTTGCTACCATCCCTTAAGATATTTATTCCCCAGTTCACCAAAGACTTCTATACTTTTCTGTTACTAAGATAAAAGCACTATGACCAATGCAACTTAAGGAAGACTTTCTTTTGGCATATGTTAGTAGACGTTTTATGTCTAGATCGCTAATAAGTTCCGTCCCGCTAGCCACTCACCAAATAGCCACACAGAGAATTATTATTAATTATAAATGCTCGGCTGATATCTTAGGCTTGTCTTCAGCCATCTCTTACAACTTAAATTAACTCATCTATTAATCTATGGGCTGCCCCATAGCTGTTTACCTTCATGAACTTTTCATATTGCTTCTTTCACGTCTGTCTCAAGACTCCTCAGACTCCAATCTTATTTCCAGCCTTCTCTCTGCACCAAAAATCCTGCCTAGCTGTTGACCAATCAGCTTTTAATTAGCAATGAGAGTAGCACATTGTCACAGAGTACAGAAGGATTATGGCGCAGCAGGCTCATAGCTCCAGAGAAATAAGAATTCCTCATCATGGCAGGGAGGCGTGGCAGCAGGTAAACATGGCTGCTAAAACAGAAAGCATATAACTCACATCTTCTTGTGCAAACACAGAGAAGAAAGTGAATTAGAAGTAGGGGCAGGCTATAAAAATATCAAAGCCCACATCCAATAATGTATTTTCTCCACCAAGGCTATACCTCTTAAACTTCCTCAAGCAGCATCACCACCTGGGACCAAGTAGAACAAAATACCCAAGCCTGTCGTGGACATTTCACACTCAACCCGCCATAGTCCTTCTCTAGTTTCCAGGATTTTACAGATGCTTCAACTCATAGAACTAACAATTCAACATTAGGATCTACGTGAGAATGAGAACATGTGACTTTTGTTTTTATGGGTCTGGGTTACTTCTTTCAAAATAATGTTTTCCAGTTCCATCCATTAACCTGTGAATTTCATAATTTCATTTTTTTCTTCATGATTGAATAGGATTCTAGTTGTGTAGAGGTACCAAAATTTTATTATCCATTCATCAGCTGATGGATATCTAAGCTGTTTCCAATTTCTGGATATTATAAATAGAGCAGCAATGAACATGAATTAGCAAATGTCTCTATAAAGAGCTCAGAAACTAAACATCAAGACAATAAGGCAGTTTAAAATGAGGACATAGAACTAGCAGAGAGTTCTCAGAAGAATTACAAATGCTAAAAAATCTGTTTCAAAGTGTTCACAATCCTTAGCCATCAGAGAACAGCAGGACTCTGAGGTAAACGTAATCTCGGTACCAAAGCCTTTCCTCAGGACTGTGTGATTTAGGGGGTTCCAGTTGTGGAGCCCTGGACTCTTCCCATTCCCTTTTCCCTACACAATTCCTACTAACAGTACTCTTTACAGGGAGACTAGATGGCATGCTGGCAGCTTCCTCTGCTAAGGGTAGCTAATGGCCCACAAGTATGCAGTTCTAGGTTATTAGAAGTGGCAGAAAAAAAATTTAAACCACATCTATTGGCTGGCTGATTTTATGGTTTCAGTTGGTTTCTAGTTTCTCAAAAAAAAAAAAGAAACAGAAAACAGTTTATTCATTTAAAAATTAAAAATGTTAGATGATTTTCTTTTTGTCACTTGAAATAGAAAAGATTAGAAAAGGGGATATGGAGATGAAAGAGGATAGTGGGTGTGCATGAGTCTAGGAGAAAATGGGACAGGGAATCCCAAGTATGAGAAAAATTTTAAATGTATTTCTTTTGAGACGGTGTTATCTGTCTTTCTTCATATAACAAAGTTTTATAACAGGACGGAGGCTCTGAACCGACAGTGTGCCTGTTTGTGTGACAGTCTTCTGAGAAAAGAAAAGGCATAAGGAGGTCATGACCTTCCTACCTCGAATTCTTTGTGTTAGGGATCACATCATTATGGTGAGGAAGGTCATTCTAAAGCATTGGAATGAGGTTTGTTTTGAGGAGAAACATAAACACTATTCCAGAATCTTAGTCTCAGTTGATGCCAGAGACCGTAACGTCTTGGAATCTAGCTACACAAAACATTTCTTCTCTACCATGTATGCTTTGAGGGTGTAAGTCCTTTGACCCCAAGAAATATAAGCAAGGGCAAATGTTTATATATATTTGCGCTATTTTTGTTGAAGAGTATCTTTTGGTAAAAAAAGAGAGAAAAATAAAAAACCTCCTTATGCAGGAAGAATAGTCCAGTGATCCAAAACTGGAACCCCCTAAAACCCTTAGCCCTGAGGAACGGCGTTAGTACCTAGATTATGCTGACTTAAGAGACCTGTGGAAACATCTACCTGCATGTGACCAATCACTGTGAGACTTGGGCTGGAGAGATGGTTTAATGGTTAATAGCTCTGCATGCTCTTCAGAGAACCTGCATTTGATTTCTAGCACCCACATGGTGATTCACAAGCTTTTCAATACATCTTCTGACCTCCTCAGGTATTAGGCAAGTGATACACAGACATACATGCAGGCAAAACACCCATACACATAAAAGTAAGGAAATAATAAGTAAGAGAATAAAAATATGCTCAGAAAGTATATGTTTTTTGAAAGTACACACCCTTGGATGTTTATGTATAAGTAATGTGTACGTGAGTGCGTATAATGTGTGTGTATCTACAGTGTGTGTTTGTATGTGTGTACAGTGTGTATGTGTGTGTGTGAGAGAGAGACAGACAGAGAGACACACTCACACACACACACACACACAGAGAGAGAGAGAGAGAGAGAGAGAGAGAGAGAGAGAGAGAGAGAGGGAGAGGGAGAGGGAGAGTTTGAATGTGTATAGAAGCTCTTAGTGCCTTTCTGGAGTACTCTTTATTCTATAAATTGGGGCAGAGTTTCTCACTTGAACATAGAACATGCTACTTCATGTCTTTGACTCTTAGATTCTGTGAGGACAGGTGGGTATCCACACTCATACCTCTTTCATGGATACAGGAAATTTATATTCCTATCTTCACACAAGCCTGCAGTGACTTTGCCCACTTGACCATCTATCTCCCTTGGCCCCCTTAACTGTCTCCTTGGGCCCTACAACTGGGTTTTTGAGAATATCATGGAGCCATTGGATCACAGCCATCCAGTCCTTTCAGAATAGAGGAATCTTTCATGGGCCAACTGTGCTTGATCTAAGAACATAGAACGCTGGGTATCACAGACACAAAAGAGAGACTAGGACAATGGTTCTCAAGTGTTTGCTCATGCCAATGAGGATTAATGATGTTGACACTTGTGAAAGCAATTGAGTCAAACTGTATAACTACAAAAAATTAAGACACTAATGGAAGGTGAAAGAGACTTTCAAGACATATTTCTGTATAGAAGGAAAGTTACATTCTCAACTCCAATAAGACAGGGCATGAGTGGATTGCCAAGGTAAGTTGATTCCAGAGATTTTTTTTTTTAAATTGGGTTATGGCTAACGACTAAGGAGATGTGACTGGCTGTATAGAGGACCCCACATTGAAAGCATGCTCCCCTGGTCCAACATTCCCACATTCACTTCTTTCTTGCATGCTCTGGGCTGGCTGAAAAGGCTCATTGTCGTTGACCTTGGTTGTCTGTTAGCAGTTATGAGCGATGTTGCTGACTTTGCCTTTAGAGACTCCTCGGTTGCTGTTTCTTATGCAAGCTCTGTTTGTTTTCACAGCTATGGATCAAAGCTTAGCTATTCTTAATTTTATTAACTACTTATCTATTGGATGGTCTGGGGTCTCCTTTGTAAAACAGGTGGAGGCTTTCTTAGAAACATTTACTCTTAGCTACATTTGAAGCAAGAATATATAAAAGGGCAATAATATCCAGCATGTGTTTCCTTGGGGATGAGGTCCCTTGGAAGCCGAACATCTGTGCCACTGACCTTCTGAGAACCCATCTGTCCTTTATGAGATCTGTGTTTCGGTCCCACCCCGAGCTGGGGTGGTATGACTTATCACCGCTAGTGTTCCTGGCCTCACTACTTTCACCCTGACATATTTAATTCCAAAGTTGGTTCTCACTGTAACATGTTGAGGCGCTGGGTGTTCAATATCAGCCTTTTCCCTAGTAGTCACGATAAACTGGTTCCTATATCTGCATGTTTTCTCAAATCTACTCTATTGATTCTTATCCCATATAGATATCTATAAATCTTTTTTCATCCCTAAACTAGTTTGTACTACATGTTTTATTATTTGAAAATAGAAATCTTTACACTGAAAAAAATATACATATTAAACTATCCATAACAAGCTAACAGGACAAATCCCTTTAGATTTCAAAAAACATACTTGAGATTACTCAGTGCATGGAAGGTGTAAAAAGGTAGCTAGGAGAGGCAGCAGAACAGAAGTCTGTCAGTAAAGATCTTGGTCCCAACAGGAAATATGGTTCCTCTCTGTTCACACAGAAGCACAGAGCAAACCTAAAGGTCCTTTCAGAAGACAGAGCGAGAGAGAAGGTTTTCTCGCAGTTTACCACAAGGCTGCTGATTCTGCCCTAATTGAAATCTGGTATACTCCCATTTGCATCTTGCCTTCCTTATGTTTCTAAAAGTGTTTAATTAATTTGTTCCATCAAAATTGCTGTGTGACTGTTTTCTGAGGGTAGGAACATTTCCCACAAGGAGCAGGGATGCTCATGACATGCAGGAAATAAAAGATACACACCAGACACAGGAAACTGAGGCTGAGACAAGGTATACAAATGCCCCTTACCAAGGCTCTAGGAACAATACCTCAGGCTGTAAAGAACAAATTCTGTCCAGATGAACTGCCTACAGCCATGTAGGGAGCACCAGGGATGCAGCTTTTCCGAGCTGTCATCTGCAGAAGGGTTTCTTGAGGTCTCCCATGTCCCTGCAAGTAACCCTAATAAACCTACTGTCTCACTTTGCTAGACTTGGGCAGACCAATTTCTTTGGTCTGTTGTCAATCCCTATCTGGGGTTGGTAAATGACTATTCCTGTTCTCTCTCCCGCCACCCCAGAAAAAAGATTCTTGCTCTTCTATTCATGTTTGAAATGGGAACAATAGACTTGAGACTATTGTGCTTGGTGGGAAGACATATTGATCCTAATGATTTATGGGCTTCATGTTGATAAGAAAGCATCATACCTTGGTGCCTCAATGTGCCAGGATGTAGAAGTCTGTCCTGAAGCTGTAGCTATAGTGGGTCCTTAGGACATTTTTTATGTGGCATTTTTAAGGAAAAGGTGGATGGTTGTTGGAATTTCATGTAGAAGCTGCACACATGCACGTGTGTGTGTGTGTGTGTGTGTGTGTGTGTGTGTGTGTGTGTGTGTGTGTGAGTGGGGGGATAAAGGGAGTGGGAGGGGGAGAAAATGGAGAAATGGAGAAACAGAAAAACCTGCGATTATCATTCCATTGTCCTTGGTCCTTAACAGTCTCTCATCTCTGCTGTGGTGGTGGCTAAATCAGCTTACCCCTTACTGTGGTACTCAGGCTAGGGCAATGCTTCTCAAACTGTTTGCAAATAATCAAGATTTGGGGTGTTGTTGCTGTGCTTTGTAATTTCCAATGTTAAACTGCTACAGATACTTGTAAAGGTTGCGTTTTAATTTCTCTGTGGGATGAACTGTAGACCCGAGTTTGGAGGCAATGATCTGCATGTTGTCTGTAAATCAGAAACATCCACATGGATATGAGGCTTCTTACTGATGCCCAGTCCCAGCCAGGCTTGATGAGACACTTAAGTCAGCAGGAGGCTGATGGAAAGGGCCATGAATTTAAAGACATCCTGAGCTACATAACAAGGTGAAACTCAGCCTAGGCAATGCAGCAAGACCCCTGAAAAGAGGGGAAGGGGAGAAAGGGACAGGGACGGAAAGGGGAGAGAAAAATGCATCAGTTCAAGCACCATACCAGACCTCCTGCCAACCAGCATCTTCCATCTTGTCTGTTTTTTAAAGTGATTTATTCTCATTTCAAAGTTCATAGAGAGTTTTCATTCCTTTATCTTTGTTTTGTTTCTACCTTCCAGGATTGTGGCACGTCTTTAGCAAAGTTTTTTTTTTCTTCGTGGCTTCAAATGTCTAGGATCTTCTCATCCAAGTCTGGGATCTAGTGTCACCTCTGTAGAGAAGACGTCTCTACTCTCCAGTGAAAGCCGCAGCCCTTGGGTTTCATATTACTCTATACTATCTTAGTATCATTTTCCAGTATCTAGAATTACTCTCCTCTTGTCCCGCTTGATCTGTCTCACGCCATGAGGAAACAAGCTCTAGGAGGGCAGACATATTTATTCCCTACCTGTATCCTATGTTAGCACTAAGCCTGAGGTGGCTACTTGTCCTCTCCAGCCTTCCTGGTCACTTCTGCCCACTGCTAGCCGGTACCCACTGCATTGTCTCTGCTGCCTTCTCCGTAGTAGAGAGACCCCCTCAAACTGGGTTATAAAATGAAAAGACTGTCAGCTGTGCACCTCAGAACATCCAGAGTTAAATGGCATTATCAGACACAGTTCAGGGAAGGCTCTGGCTGCCGTACCTAACTCCTTCAAATTCTGTCCTCTGGGTCACACCCAGGCTGGTATCTAGGCAGCCATGGTGGTTCCACCTATCATGTCCACCCGGAACAATGTCTAGAGACTGCACATGGCAACCATTCTTTTCAGGGTGAACACTTCACTTCAGTGGTTCCCTGAGTCTGAGTCATTTCTCTAGCATTTCTCTGGCGGAAATGGGTCCTTGGTCTGTTCTAAAACTTCAGACACACTGTACAGTTATAACAATCCAAAGTGCACAGATCTGAAACATGCCATCCGGTAACTTTGACCGCAGCATTGACTCTGTGTCTGTCTCCAGCCTCCCTCACTCTATCTCCTTCTTAATATGATCTCAGAACACCCTTTTTGAAGAGTGACCTCAGTTACCTCAGTTTTTTATGGAAGCTGCAGGCTTCCAGAATAAATCCCAAGATAACCTGGCAGGTCTGCTGAATGTCTGCTCCGATCCAGCCTGCATCTACTCATGGGGGCAGTCACAAAGTCTTGTCAGGAATCAAGAGAGGGAGTATAGATTCTATCCTTGAAATTTAAAATAAAGTATCAAAAAGGCATGCATGCTTTGAAAATCACCATGAATTCTCTTACTTTTGTAGCTGTTTGTGAATGGTAGAGAATGGTATTTTAAGTGTTAAGCATCTTTGCCTAGATTACATTTTATTTGTTCTCTCTCTCTCTCTCTCCTGCTCTCTCTCTCTCTCTCTCTCTCTCTCTCTCTCTCTCTCTCTCTCTCTCTCTCTCTCTCCTTCTCTCTGACAGACTCAGGTAGCCCAGGATGACCTTGAACTCTTGATGCTCCTGACCCCAACTCCAAAATATGAGATTACAGGTATACAACGCCACACCTCACCTCCAAGCTATTTCATCCTAAATAAGCATCACACATCTCATATAAAGCAAGCCTACCTCGCCCCCATGCTCAGATGGCTAAGTCACCTTTATTCCCCGTCACTTTCCTATTCCCTGCTGTTTCTGATTTTGCCGTTAGGGTGCGGATGGGCAGATGATATGACAAGGAGCCAAAGCATCTTCTGCTCTACAGGATGACAAAAATCTCCTTCATGGCAGATATCCAAGGCTGACTCTGCCTGTTACCCAGCAATCTAGGGAGTTATTTGGAGACCTCCTCCACACTCTCTCCTTGGATCACTGCCCATAATGGAAATGATGTACGTTCTCACCCACCTCATAAAAATGCTCGTGAACCCCCACTTTCCTAGTACACATGCCACGACTTTTCCTGCCAGGGCCCATACATCTAGGAAGGTGGTTCTTTGTGTCAAAGTTATCTCAACATGGTATTAGTTCTGAGCAAACACCTGTCAAGGACCATAGACAAACTCAACACATCCAAATCTGTGATGTGGGACCCATGACCACGCAGACTTCCGTAGTTCAGCTTGTTCATGAAGAGCCAAACAGTGATCTCTTTACCCCCGCCCCCAAATTTCAAATTTAAGTCTCCAAAAACTTTCTTACTGATATCAGTTTTAATTGCTGCACCGTGCAAAGCCTGAGGGATTTTACAGTCCAGTAAGAGTCTGAATAATAGATAAAGTGCCTCCCATCAGTAAAAGATCCAGGCTCTCTGAACAATTCTTTTGAAGAGCCCGTAGTTTTATCTAGGGAGATAGTGAGGAAGAAAGACCATGCCCACTAAAATGAATGGCACTCCCTACCAAACACAGAGTTTCTCCAAATAACTCACGCTGGAAACTTCTCTTTGAATTTCTACTTGCAGTGTAGCCTGGAATTGGAGGAAGTGTGGAGGGGAAGACCCATGCTGCATCTCTGAGCAACACTGGGGCTTTCTCCATCACTCCGCTTAGACGTATGGGTCAAATATCCCTTGGGCCTCCAGGTTTGGCACGTGAGCACAGTTTTAACTTCATTCTAATCGATATTAGAGATGCTTCCATCATCTTATGTGAGAACTGCATTGTTTAGTGCCTATTACTGGGCACTCTGTCACAGTCAAACCTACTAGAAACTTCAATTCAACTGTAATGAATTATGCATTGTATCCCCCTCTCTCTCTCTGTCTCTCTGTCTCTCTGTCTCTCTGTCTCTCTGTCTCTCTCTCTCTCTCTCTGAGTGTGTGTGTGTGTGTGTGTGTGTGTGTGTGTGTGTGTGTGTGTATTTAATTTCATATGTGTAGTTAGGGCTCTTAGAATTGTGGAGGATGGGTAATTACATTGTAACTCGCTGGTCCCAGTGACCAGAAGCTCTGTTTTACTTAACAGACACAGCCTTCATTTGGTGTCCATCCTGATGCAGCATCTGAAGTGGCTTTCGTGTCAGTGCAGATTTTATCTTTAAGACAGCCTTGTGTAGCCCAAGCTGGCCTCGAACTTCTGATCCTCCTCCCAAGAGCTGGGACTACAAGCCTGCCACCAAATGGGGCTGAGTTGGTGCTAGAGTCCAGGGCTTTCTGGATGCCGGCTAGGGGCGAGTCAGAAACTGAGCTGTATTCTACACATTTTTTTTTTTTTGCTGTTTAATTCCATTTCTTTTAAAGAGTAACAGAGCTTCTGGGCATTTTTGCTTTGTTTCAGTTGTTGACAACTCAGAAAAAAATGGGGTGGGTGAGAGAGAAATGTCACTTACTGAGTCTCTGGCAACACTTCCCATTGTATATTGTATTTAAGATAACTCCCAGCTGGGATTTCTTAGGGAAGTGTCAACTTTGTTTGGGATTCTAACTGTGGCTTCAGTCTTTGTTATTCTTAGTAAGGATCTCATTCAGAATTAGTATTGTTTCCGTCTGACTTACCACAATCTTTTTAAAATCAATCCCTTGTTATACTTTTACTTTTGAAAACAACGCTTTTTTTGAATTAGAAGTCCACATTTTTTAAATTGTAATTTTATCTATACTGAGGAGAATTTAGGCCTTTTAAAGAGGGTTGTTTCTTGCCACTGATCGTGGGAAAAGCCTCCCTTCCCCATCTCTGAGGGAAGAGGGGACTTGCCTAAGGCAGGATACTCAGGTGGCACCAGTAAGGGAGAAGGAGAGGGGAGTTGGGGGGAAAGGAAGGATTCAGGGACATTATAAAACAGCCATTCCACTTCCAGCTCTTGGTCCCCCCCCCCCCGCCCCAATGGGAGCTGTTGCTAGTAAGAATGAAATCTGCTGCTTTTGTTTCTCTGTGTCAGTCTTCTGCCATGTCAATCAGAATGACAATGATAGTCCTTTGCTTTTGTTAAGAAGAAAATAAGGAAGAAGCCTGCCCTCAACCTCTGATATCCATAAGCAATTACAGATGAGCACACACGCAGATGATCACACACAGTTTCACATGCACATGTGCACATGTGTGTGCAGGCGCACACACACACACACACACACACACACACACACACACACACACACCACTGCTGGTTTAACAGAAGCAGAGAAGTGGGCTATTTTAAACATCCTCTAATCTAGACTCATCCCCTTGAGAGGCTCTGCCTTACAATTCGCCACATCTCAGTTCACCATTATAGTATTATAATGTGATGCCTCCAGAAGTTCTTTTATTGTACAGGATTGCGTTGGCTATCCTGGGTTTTTTGCTTTTCCATATGAAGCTGACTACTGTTCTTTCGAGGTCTGTGAAGAATTTTGATGGGCATTACGTTGAATCTGTAGATTGCTTTTGGTAAGATTACCATTTTTTGCTATGTTAATTCTACCTACCCAAGACCATCTTTCGATTTTCTGGTCTCTTCTTCAATTTCTTTCTTCAAAGACTTAATGTTCTTGTCATACAAGTCTTCCACTTGTTTGGTTAGAATTACTCTGAGATGTTTTATGCTATTGGTGGCTATTGATGAGTGGATTCTTAAGTTTTTACTATAGAAAGTTTGGTTCTTTCATAATCTCTGTATTCAGGCTCTTTACATATGCAATTGTTGCCATGAATTTAGGGAATATTTCAAATTGCTACGATTAGATAACACAACAAACAATGTATGGTTTAGTAACATAGAGAGATTGGCTTGCATTTATAATGACATTTCTAGTTTTAAACTGTAGGATATATATATATATATATATATATATATATATCACCGATTTTCTGAATTATCAAGAATTTTTAAATTTATATTCGTCAGATAAATTAGAGAGAAAATAAAAAAAAACTAGACTGTATAAGAACTGGTATATTTTTCCCAAAGACTATTGAAATTCATAACCAGTGATCAGCATCAAACTTAAACTTGTCCATATTGGGTTTCATGATCTGAGTTACGAGGACAACTGACCAGGTCTCTTCTATTTCATGTGGGAGCCTTTAGTCAATCAGCTGAAGTGGTGGAAGTAAGTGAAACCCTTGGTATGAAAGTAAACATCAGGAAGACTGAGATACAGCACATGGGAAGTGCACAGGGGGATTTTAACATTGTAATCGAGAACCAGAACCTCAAGCAAACAGTCAGCTTTGTCTATCTGGGAGGAAACCTCAGTTCAAAGGAGGAAAGTATTTCAGACATCAAGAGGCAGATAGAGATACCGAGGGCTGCATTCCAGTCACTAGGAAAGGTTTGGTCAGCAAGAGACACAACGACAACAACAAAATTACAAGTCTATGAGATGCTTGTGTTGAGCTGCCTTCTTTACAACTCCGAGACCTGGACAATGAAACGCTCCCTAGGACAGCGCCTGAATGTGTTTGAGACAGCATGTCTCAGGAGGGTTCTAGGCATCACACAAAGAGAGATAGGCTGTGCTACCATGATATTAAGAAATATCCCCATCTACAGGAGGAAGTAAACTACAGGATACAGCAATGGCGCTTGAGATACTTCGACCACGTTATAAGAATGAATGACGGCAGATACCCAAAAATAAGCACTGCTTGGAGGAGTGCACTGGATAAGGCAAAGAGGAAGGTCTAAAAAACGCTGGACAGACAGAATAAAGAAAGATTGTGGAGCCTTGGTATGACAATAGCACAGCATCTAGGACTGCCCAGGAGAGGAACAATGGCCATAAATGGGCCACACACACATGCTTAAGCATTGCTGGGCAATGATGATAATAATGGGTTTGCATCAAACAGGTCAGAAAGAAGTATGCAATAGCTTATTTTAATAAAGGCAGCCATGACCTTCTAGTCTGTTGTCTCATTACTGTTAAGTAATAGATATCCTCGGTCACAGCAGGGAAAGGCAATAATGTAATTGCCTGCCTCTCATTATTTAATGACTGACAGGTGAGTACTTGCTAAGATCCAGGTACTAATATAATCATGCAAATGAAATCAAGGCCCCAGCTCTTGCTCCAAGGTACCCACACTGGAAAGAAGGAGGCAAACCAGAGTGGATGGTGACATTACAGAAATGCTGCCGCTGCATGGTGTTCATGACAAGAGACCCTTTACCGGGCGTTGTGTCACCTGTTTGTACTTCCTCCATAAAAGGCGGGGCTAGCAGAATCTTGTGTTGGGGGTCATCCTGGGATAGAGGGCAGGACTCTGTCTTAAAAACAAACAAAAAGAATCTTTGCTATTGCTTTCATTTTTAGAGAGAAATGTCTTCAAAGTTTTCAGAGAAAGAACATTTTTGTATGAAAAAAATCTCATATCTATAAGTACTACACTCTAGGTGTAGCTATGTTACTCGTTTCAGTTTAAAGATCTTTTCGTTGCTCAGATTTCCTGAGAAATATCAATTTTGGGGGGGATAACTCTGGGGTCCACACTTAATTAGGACTGTTAGAAAAGTAGAATTAGGTAAAGGGGGGCACTGAATACTATTCAATGTGACAATGGCCTCAGATTCTGCCTTGAAATAAGGAACATGGTCTTCTATAGATCCAAGAACAATGGGCTGGAAAGATGTCTCAGTGGTTAAGATCACTAGGTGTTCTCGTGGAGGACCTGAGTTCAGTCCCCAGCGCCTAGACTGGGCAGCTTACAACCTCCTGTAACTCCAGTTCCAAGGATTCCATAGCCTTCTCCTGCCCTACGTACAGAACTGCACTTAGGCGCACATACCTATATACCCCCACACACACATACACACACACACTTAAAATAAAACAAATCTTTAAAAGTCAACCAATCAAAGTAAGTTGCACAACTTATCAGACATTATTTCCAAGTATTGTATCAACATCCTCACCCCTGTTTTTATCTTTATGGATTTTGCTGAAACAAATTTCTATTTCATGTGTTTTCTAATATTATTTGAATTTTCAAATTCAAATTTCTAGCTGCATTAAAATGTAATGATCTTGCTCTTTGATGACTGACTCAACCTCATAGGTTAAATAATGCAGTGACAAGTGCAGCAAGACTTTAGTCATCCAGTCAGCGCATTCAAGTGTTCCCAAGTAGGAGACGAAAGGATCTGAGGAGTGGAGAACCTGCGAAAGTACAAGAGCCAAAGCAGGTTGAAGGCGGGAAAAGTCGGCAAACTTTAGGATTAGGTCAGAAGTTAGAGTTGGGAAGAAACTAGGGCCGAGGAAACTCAGGCCAGAACAAAGAAGTTGCTATGAACAACTCCTAAAGACCACAATTGCCCACACTGGTCATTTACCATTGACTTTCTAGTGAATGGACTTGTCAGCTCATCTTAAAACTATAAAAAAGACAGGAAAGAGTTTCAAGATCTGGATTATTTCACATGTAAAAGTACAAGTCAAACAGAAAATAAAAGTGATGTTCATGTTCTGCAAAGTAAGCCCTGGTGTGTGAGCTAATCCTAGATTTGAAAGATCTTAGAATACTGCAACCAGGTCTTAGTCCCTGAAGTGATTTGTTTAACTTTTTATATTTGTTTCCTAATATTTAAAATATATTTGACAATGACATTGTTCTATAGGAATGCGGAGTAAGATAACCATTCTCTTTAAACCAAAAACATAATTCTTAATGTGTCTTGAATAAGAAATGTCTCCCATAGGCTCATGTTTTGGAACACTGTTTCCCAGTTGGCAGTGAGGTTTGTGGAGATTATGGAACATTTAGGAGGTGAACCTCTGTTGAAGGAACTGTGTCAATGACTGTGATTCAGTGTTTTATAGACTGTTCCACTTTCTGTTTGTTATTCCTTCTCTCTTCTTCTTCCTCCTCCTCCTCCTCCTCCTCCTCCTCCTCCTTCTTCCTCTTTCTCTTCCTCCTCCTCCTCCTCTTCTTCTTCCTCCTCCTCTTCTTCTTCTTCCTATGTCAGAATGACATGTGATCACTCTACCTCCTGACTGCCAGGCCAGCCTAGCACTTCTGTGTTCCCCATGCCTTCTTTATCTCAATAGACTGAATACTCTGTGGAACTGTAAGCTAAATAAACATTTTTTTCCCTTTACATTACTTTTTGGTCAGATAGTCTATCTCAACGAAAGAAGAGTAAGTGATATATAGTATAAAAAAAAATAAAACAAGGCACACTGAGATGGTCAGTTGTCATACATAAAACACTTTCGTCCTAACACAGTGCATTTTCCTGCACATAGTTATTTGAATGACAGCTGAGAAATAATGAAGATGCAAATCTAGTGGCATTACGTAAGTACTGATGGCCTCAGGCAATGATTCTCAGCCTTCCTAATGCCTCAGTGCTTTAATACAGTTCCTCCTGTTGTAGCGACTCCAACCATAATATTATTTTCACTGGTGTAGCACAATTCATAAAAACCCAGAGGCAGATATTAGGTAGGGTTCAACATGAAGACCAGAAAAGCAAAAGTCAGCCACTGGCTCTTGCCTGGTACTTCATAACTGTAATTTTTGCTATTTTTATAAATTATAATATAAATTCCTGATATGCAGATGTTTTAGGCAACCCCTGTAAAAGGGGTCTTCAATGTTCCCAAAAGGTCATGACTTCCATGTTGAAAACCTCTGGCCTAGAGAGATGAGTTAACTGAGCAAGGCCTAGTGTTGGAAGGCAGGAGCCACAGGCAGTCTGATGTCAGTGATGGAGGCAGCAACAATTGCTGTTGCACTTGCTCAGCCAGAAGAACAAAGACAGCCACATTGCTTTTCCCTAGGACTTCATCATATCATAGCTGCTCATCAGAAGATGCCCCTCACTCTAAGGGTGGGTATCCCCCCCACACTCAGTTCACTCACTTTGGGGATACCCATAAAAACAGAGGTGTCTCCTGCTTGACTCAGATCGTATTAAGCTGACAAGGACGATTAACCACAAATGTGACAAATTGGAACCTTATTTCTCACAAAACTTTGCTAGGTTTCTTAATCTTTGGGGGCCCGAGTTGTTAAGTTAGAGCTGTACACTAGAAATTGTGATTTTTTTCCCATCTTACTCCTTTTTCTAGTTAGTGTTTATTGTAGAGACAAGCTTCTCTTTCTTCACCTGCGCTCCTTCACATCTTTGTAGGAATTAATTAATCAAAGCTTCCTTTTTGTTTCCCTATTAATTTGTTCAGATGAATGAAAGAAAGAGAGAAGAAGGAAAAAATGGAGGAAGAGAGGGGGAAAAGAAGAGGGAAAAAATATACTGGTGCTTGCTAGCTTTGCTTCCATGAGCCCGCTTCTCTGTCAAGGAAAGAATTACAGGACAAGAAATTTGCAATCCACTGCACATAAGATTTATTGCTGCAGAGATAGCACACAGAGCACATAAGGCCAGGACCTCCAGCACCACATGGGGAGGGGGTGCTGTCCAGATACAGAGCACTGCCTGACCCACCCTGCAGGGAGTCTGGGGGTACATAGTTTGCTGTAGGATGTGAATCAATACTAGGCTCCTTTTTGCATTGAATCTGGCAGGATGCATTTAACCAGTTCTGTCCTTTTAAATGACACCAAGGACCTGATAGGGGTGGCAGGGAAGAAAGCCTGAGGAGGCCACTCAAACTTGTTATCAGTGGCCTGCAGCAAAGCTGGCATGGGGAAGGAGCTACGATGCTAACTGTCCATTAGCCCAGTGCTGCCCGAGAGGGAAAAGGCCTCCCGAACCAGATACTTTCTTTTGAGCAAACATCAGGGAGTAAATCTTCTTGGATCTAAAGTGTAATTACTCAGAAGTCACTTTGATTCAATGCACAATTTCTCTCCCTAGTTGTCTACCTATTTACGAACAAACTATCTCCCGTCTTCCTTTAGTCCCAATCAAACAATGTTAGTTGGGAGGAAAAGCAGGGCCGCAAATAATAGACTTTTTTTTTTTTATCATGGGCATGTCCAGGATAGTTCTGTGTACTGTTCGCCTGTACTACATGTACTACAATACTTCGCCTGTAGTGTACTGCCTGCACTACAACAGTTCATGAGCCAGGCAAGGGCCTGGAGATTTAAATACAAACACACACAGAGAGAAACAGAGACACAGAAGCACGGGTCATCTTTCAAACAAGAATGCCCCCCTTTATTGTGTTCTGGGGAAGCTTATATAGGGCTCTTGGCCACGCCCCCTCTCTCAGGATCTTTCACCTGCAGATCCATCAGAAACCACTCCCCTGCCATCAGGGTCTCATGCTCAGAGCAGCTGCAGGCTGCTCAGAGCAGAGGAAAACAAGTTGTTTAAAGGAAATGCGGGGTCTGGTGGTCTGCAGTCCCCAAAAGAGTTGCCTGCCTAATTTCATACAGTTCTCTCTATCCTCGCTAGAGTTATAGGTTCTCACCTCAATTGCCACAAATGCGTGTGCTGTGGGCGTGAACTGGTGCAGACATACTAAGGCAACTGGACAGTGACTAGCACTTGCAGTAAGCGGGTATTAGATGCCAGCCAGGCACTTGTAGATACTCACATGCAGGGAAGTTAGCACTTGAACCAATGTGGTGGAGAACATAGAGTCAGTACAGCAGGCCCTGGGGACTCTTTAATCTCTCGACAACTCTAATAGTGGTCCTTAAAATACACACTCATGGAGAGTCAAACAGTCTCAAAGAAAGAGCATGTGTATCCAAGTTCACACAGAAATAAAGTGATTAAGGAGTTTGAACTGATGGGTGATTTTCTTCCCTGTCTCCAGCATCACGGAATGGACCTGGTTTGTACATAGCAGGCATAGCCTAGACTTGTTTTCAGAGAACATCTTGTAAATGTCTGATCCTTGATGCTGATAGTTTCAGCTGCTCTGTTGTTTGGTATGGATATCCTAATGATTTTTATTGTGTTGTTTGGTATGGACATGCTAATGGATTTTCATTTGGAGTTTCTGCTTTGAAGCATCGACTTCATTTTTTTTTAGCAGAATGTTTAGTTTATAGTGTTGACAACATAGATTGTGATGATACTGTTGTGTTTAGAAATAGAGGTACTTGTGCGCTTCTTTTAATAATTGTTGCCAAGGCTCTTGAGTACTCTTGCTGATCACGCTCTCTGTGGGGCCATTGCTGTGTTTCACACAGATGTTCTTGGCTGTGGCCAGCTGGCTTTAGGATACCTTGCGCGGCTGCCTTGGATGGAAGGGATAATGTTTTTTATCTTAGGTTTTCGCTATTTCTGTTTATGTACTTGTTCTAAGAAGGTATGCTGCACCTGGTGACAGACCACCACTCAGACACTGACCTTCTCAACACTTTGGGTGGTCGAGCAAGACTTAGAGGCAGTAAGGGTCTCTGAGATGTTTTCTCTGTCATGATCAGTGTCATTTATTCCCTTTCATACACACTTTATTGCTATTCTGTTCTCTGTGGCAAGTGTGCACGTAAATTAAATATACCGGCCAAGAACAATTTTGACAATATTTATCCTTAGCATTATTCTAAATCCTGTTATTCAGACACTAAACAATTAATGAGGTGGATGAGGAAGGAGACACTACCCCTACTAGTCCCGGATAGTCAACACTTTCCATTTTCAATATATAGCCAAAATAATACCTTCCTACAAAAAAAGGATAAGCACACACATTTCTTGCCCCAAAACAAACTCCTCACAAATCAAAAGTTCTTTAGAAAAATATGTATCCTTGTAATTATTATAACTTACCATGTTCTCAATGCAACCTAACTAGAATATTAAATATACTATGTTAATACTATAGAATATCTATATTGTCTGCCTGTGTTTGATATTTTGGTGAGAAATTAAAATTACACCCTAGTTAAGTTAGAGCTCTGATGGGGAACCTTGTTAGTCAATTGTCTTTAAGAGGTGGAACTTAGTTAAGATGTGGCTTCGCTGGGACCCAGGATGAAACGTGTGCACATTCAGGTGTGCTCTCTCTGCGTCTTTTCCCACGGGGCATTGCTGTGCTTGGATTTCTCATTCCCTGTTTTGTGAGTTTTCACCTTACAATAAATAAACTATAATTGTTTTATCCTTTGCTAGCCTGGTTATTTCAACACTTGGCACCTAATGATTTTAACTAGTAAAAATGTTTATATACTAAGTAAAACTTATTCAATGAGCTATTGTTGATGAAGTGTCTAAGGGTAACATCTCATCAAAGCTTTTGTGATCCTCTCTGAAAACCTGGTGGGTGGGATTGGGGTCAGAGAACCTGTAGCGGATGGCCTCTTGACTCTTTCTTCATCACTTCAGTAGAAAGGTATCCATTAAAAAAAATCAATTGAGGATTACGCAGTGTTCTGGATAAGAGTTATTTGAGTTATTATTGTTTTGTAAACCCTGGAAATGGCTGTGCTGGAGAAGGGTTCATGATACCACCCATGTTACACGTGCACTTGAAATTGGGAAACTCTATCTTAAGCTACTCCTTGGAATTCATTTGATATTGTAATTGTATTTGCAAGAAAAGAAAATTAGTTTTGGTTGTGATGGAATGTGTTTTGGCATGCATTTCCACTTGTAAGTGTTTTTAAAAGGTTATATTTTTCCCCGAGTACACATTTCCGCGTACCTATTATTACTATCCTACTTTATGCATTAGTATCTTGGGAAGAATTTGCTCCTTAATGGAGAACCCGGGATTAGAATGTTATCATCTTTGGTAATTTTTTAAATAACTATAAGAGGATGCTGCAATTACAACACATTAAAATACTTCTACTATTGTAAAATATAATCTTAAAAAAGTGTGTCAGCTTCCACCCAAGTAAATACAGCAAAACTTCTGATGAGCTACATAGAGGGCCAAATATACATGAAATATTTGTTTGTTTATTTTTGCTTTTTGAGACAAGGTCTGTTTACATAGCCCTTGCTTCCCTGGAACTCATTACGTGTGCCAGGCTGGACTCAAACTCATAGTGCTCCATCTGCTTCTGTCTCCAAAGTGCTAGGTTTAAAGACTTGGGCTACCATTTCTGGCAAAATGTATTATCTGTAGCAAATTATGGCTAGGTTCTATTTTGGTTTTAATAATCAGATCTTGATTTCTTTTGTATTTACACATGATGTGAAATAATAAAAGCTAATGAAATAGTTGCATGCTACATGGTCCACATGCTATTCAGCAACTAGCTAGGCTTGAATTTAAAGTGCCAAGATGCTGTTGAGTGATAGGTGTTTTTCAAAAGTATAATGATCTTCAAGAAATTAGCTTATTAAACTCCTTTCATAGCAACAATACTATTCTTTATCTTGATAGCTACCAGAATAGATGGTTCCATTTCCTTCCAGTGAGGAAGATTATTTATCACAATGATCCACAGTTAGCACTGACTGAGGCAGAAGTTTGAGGATAGGTTTATTAAAAACATTTAAAAGGGTCCTCTGATTCCAATTCCCCTGTCTTATCCTTAGCTTTTTAACCGACTACCTGCCTTGTCCTTTCCTTCCTCTCTGTCTCCATCCTCAGGGGACAAAGCATATTTTCTACAGCCTTCCTCCCTCCATCCTTCCCTTTGTCTCACAGCAACTTGCACAAAGAACGCTCTCCCTGGAAAGTTGATGGGCACATCCATCCTGGGAATATGGTGGGCAACCCCCAGTCTCTCTTCTACCCTAGTTTCCATTTCCTCCTATTCCCCATCCCAAGCCCAGTTACAGAATACCTGCAGGGGCCTGTTTTCCAGCTCCCCCGCCATCAATCTTCATTCCCTCCTATAGATCCTCTCTGCTACCACCACCATGACCACCATCCTTCTAATCCATTCCCATTCCTTTGTATCAGCTCCCAAAACCCAGAAACACTTTCGAACAGGACCCTCAGTGGCAACATTGGCAGGGACTCAGAAACACTCCCTACCATCCCAACCACAGTCCCTACATTTACTTAAGATCCAAAGAGAGCAACAAAAAGCAAGGTATGAAAAAAAAAACTATCCAATCATGACAAGACCAGATGTCAACATCTAGGATTACAATCATCCCAAGTGTCTAGACAACAGCATAAAAAACACTGTAAAAGCCAGGACAATATTTTTCCATTAGAGCTCAGCAATGCTACTACAGTAGGCCCTGAGAAATGTAGTATAGATTGTACGTGACAAGGACTTCAAAACAGCTGTAATGAATACTTTTCAAGGACCTTAAAGAAGGTATGAGGAAATATAATAATGAAATGTGTAAAAACCCAAACAGTGAAATAAAGTGAAGACAGCAGTTCAAAGCATGAAAGAAGAAATGGAAGTACTAAGGAAAACCTAACCCAAGATTACACCAGAAATGAAAACTCAGAGGTAAGCCTCACAGAGTACAAGGCATAGAAGAAATGGATACCCGAGTCAATGTAAATATCAAATCTAAAATCAATCAATCAATCAAGGCACAATACATCCAGGAACTCTGGGACACTGTAAAAAAAAAATAAATCTTCTATTGCCCTTTGCGTCAAGCAAACATGGAGATGGCTCTATTTAACCTAGAACTCCACTGTCACTTCAAAGTCTGATGATGAAATGGATCAAAATAGATGGAAACCAAGGAACGTTGTCATGAAGTTTCACTCAATTGGGAGAAGAGACCAGCACCTACAAGACTCTAAATGGAAAAGATGATTTCATTAAACACTATCCAGGCTTGCAACAGACTTAGCAGCAATCTGAGGAATTGGAAAATCCCTCAGATTCTATCAGAGTAGGAATAAGTTCTCAAGAGTGTGGCTGGAAAATCCAGGAAAAAATAAATTTGATAAAAAGGAGAAGAGAGAAAGAATTCATGAAAATTTAAACTGTGAGATGTGTTAGTTAGGGTTTTTATTGCTCTGATAAAGCACCATGAAGAACAACCTGGAGCCGAACAGCTTTATTTGGCTTTCATAGCACAGTCCATTGAGTGAAGCCAAGGCAGCAACTCAAGCAGGGCAGGAGCCTGGAGGTAGGAGCTGATGCAGAGGCCATAGAGGGGAGCTGGTTACTGGCTTGATCACAAGATTTGCTTAGCCTGTTTTCTTATAGAATCCAAGGCCACCAGCCCAGGGGTGTCCCCAATCCACAATGGGTTGAGCCCTCCCCCATGGAGCACTAAGAAAATGCCCTAAAGCAGTGGTTCTCAGCCTTCCTAATGCTGCGACCCCTTAATAGAGTTTCTCCTTTTGTGGTGACCACAACCATAAAATTATTTTTGTCGCTACTTCATGGCTGTAATTGTGCTACTGTTATGAATCATAATGTATACATCTGATATGCAGATAGTCTTAGGTGACTCATTTGAAAGGATCATTACCCACAGGTTGAGAACTACTGTTGTATCCAGGCCTGCCACGGCCTGCTGTTGTGGAGGCCTTTTCAATTAGGTTACCTTTTCTCTTATGACTCTAGCTTGTGTCAAGCTGACATAAAACTAGCCAGCACAAGAAATAATGTTCATAGTTTTATTTCTCAAATTTATTTTTAAAATATTATACACTATGGAAGATATTAGCTGTGTATAGTCCAGGGAACGATAAAAACTCGGGCCAGTTCAGTTGCAATCATAACAAAACCTTTTTATTTTGTGTGGCTTTGTAATTGTGAAGCTGACGAGTTAGCCAAGTCCCACTTCTTCGGTGCTAAGTAGGTTGCCAGCGTAGCTCTTTTGGAGATGTGGTGTTTTCCTTTCATTGAGACACGTTGCGCCTTGTGAAAGGGGCTTGAAGTGACTTGGCTTCGCTGAGCAGGTGGTAGGACTTTGTAAAGAAGGTGGGTCCAGAAGGGAGGCCTTGGAATTTTATTAACTAGCTTAAACGTATCTATCTGATTGCAAAATTAACTTTCACACATGGAGAGAAAGTGGGATATTTCATATCAGTCACATGAGACACCATGTCTGGCCATGTAAAGACAGCCAACCACAAACATGTAACCCGAAAAGGCAGTGACTACATACATGTAACAGTTTCTTCTTCAAAGACCCTTTTCTGGCCTGTGTGCGCATTCTCACCAGTTCAGGAGCCTTTATAAGAATTACTGCAAGTGTGGACTTTGAAGCCAAAGTGTTTCCATTCTGAGTTCAGCAGCTCCCATCTGTATCTCATGGATGATCCTTTCTATTCATTTGTAACAGAAATTCGCGTCTCGATTACTCTAATTATTACCAGGTCCCAAAGAAACTCTGGAAAAGTCCCACTCAGTACTTTGTGGCTTCTCCAGGATTACTTACCCTGCCCTTTATGCTAAACCTCTCCAGTCCACGGACTGGACTTCCCTTCCCCCAGACTCTGAAATCTTTATAGTTTAGTTGCTTTGGCAACTGCTCTCTTGTTCCTAAGCTTGCTCTCTTTTGGGCTGTTGGTCTCCTGACTTGCACTTGACCCATTTTCTGTCCCTTCTTCCCTCCCTCCCGTTTTCCCTCTCTCTTTCTTACTCTCCTCTTCTCTTTCTCTCTAGCTCCACCCTCCCATCCTCTTCTTCTCATGACCCAGGTCAGTCTGGACTCTTTTCAATGCCTCAGACTGTTCTCTCTCTCACATCTTCAAAAAACTCTTTTTCTCAACCATACCTCGAAGTGGTTACTCACTCATCTCCATCCAGTTATTCGAGCTTCTATGGGCATAATGACACAACCCACCTTAAGGAGCCCAAGAATGAATTTCTGCCCCTCTTCTCATCCAAACCTCATCCTTAATGAGGATGCAGCTGGAGGTCAACCAATGGAAGAGAATTTGCTCTGATGACATACTGGTGGCGTTTGCTAAAAGTTTGTCCTGTAGATGGCCAGGGAAAACAATTATGAATCATGATGATGTGGGGTGTAGTAATCACCAATCAGAGTCCAGCGAGAAGGGAGAGCGGTCAATGATGCTGGTTTCTGTTTTATAGGATTGCTGGGGTCTGCTGCCAGAAAAGCCACCCAACAGGAAGTAAAATCTTCCACAGAAGAGGTTCTTAACCTTCCTAATGCTGTGACCCCTTAATACAGTTCCTCACGTTGTGGTGACCCCCAAGCCTAAAATTACTTCATTGCTATTGTTATGAATCATAATGTAAATAGCCGCCATGAAACCCCCGTGAAAGTGTCTTTTGACCTCCAAAGGGGTCGCGACCCACAGGCTGAGAACTGCTGTACTTGCAGTGTCTCGCTAGCACCCTCTACTGACAAAGCTTAAGATTGCTCCAGGTAGAAAAGGGAAACTACCCTAAAGAGCCTTGTTCCCACAGAATAGGAACCAAAGCGTGAATCTGGACCTGAGAAAAAAGACCTTGTAGAAACACTTAGAAAAGGTCGTGACGTACAGTAAGTGTTCAAGAAGTATTATCATTTATTCAGTCACATGGGCACACAAATGTGCAGAGATGAGACCACTTCTTTTATACATGTATTTTGTACCCTGAGATGAACATGTTTTGACTGTTTTTAGTAAACTTTCTTGGCATTCTTAATTTTATTTTTCCATCTATATCATTATCCAATATATTTAAATAACATAATTCATTGAGTAGCATATTAGGAATTGATAACATCATTGATCCTAGGGAAAACGCTAATACCACAATGTTATTGCCTCAAACCTATTCACGATGGTTCTTACCAAAAAGAGGGAAGATAAATGTTGGAAAGAATGTGATGTTGGAGGTAATGATAGATCCCTTGTGCACTGCCAGTAAGAATATAGGTTGGTGTGTAATACTGGAACACAGTATGGACATTGCCCCAAAGTTCACAATAGAACTGTCACAGGGTCTAGAAACCCACAACTAGATGCGAACCCACAAGAATGGATGCCTGTGCTCTCATGGTCATTTCAGCATTGCTCACAATAAGCAAGCCTGTGTGCCTGTTTCCTGAAACAACAAACCTCTCTTTGCCCTAGATAGTGCAGTGTTCAGCATGGTTTGGAGAAATGACTACACACAAATCTAGTTTTATGAAATAGTGAGTTGAGGTTAGGGTTCCTTACATGGGCGAAGGGTTAGATCAAAGAGCATTGGAAACCTTTGGGTGGTTACACCACTGAAGAAGGTATTTCTCCCCAACAACTATTATAGTGTATATGTCCTTGGGAAAGGGTGTGGCCTTGTGAAATTTCTCTATACTATTAGTTGCACATAAATCCTTGGGGATGGGCAGATTCCTAGGAGTCCTTTTCCTAACCATGATAAGAAGGTAATGGGCCCAATATTGAACAAGTCTCCTCTGGTTGATCACAACCTCTGGGAATTTAAAAGGGCAAAGGCCATGTTGTGGATGGAGGAGAATATTCTAGAACACCAAAATATAGAAGTAGTCTGTGTTCACAGATACATAGATGATAAAGCATGGCATATCTGCACAATGGAAAATGTATCTTTTAAGAAGAAGGAAATCTTTTCATTTTCAACATCATAGATGAATACATATGACATTATGTTAAATGAAATAAGCTGGTCACAGACAGATACTTTACATTCTCACTTATTTGTAGAACTGATTCCAATAGAAATCATAGAAGCAGAGAGTTGGTGTAGGAGGTCCTTCTGTTTGTGTGTTGCTTTCATTGGTTAATGAATAAAGAAACTGCCTTGGCCTAGTTGATAGGGCGAAACTTAGGTAGGCAGAGAAAGCAGAACTGAAAACTGGGAGGAAGAAGGGCAGACTCAGAGAAGCCATGGATTTTCTGCCTTAGATGGATGCTGGTTAGAATCTTGCCCATAAGCCACAGCCAGGTAGTGATACATAGATTAATAGAAATGGGCTAAATCAAGTTGTAAGAGTTAGCCAATAAGAAGTTAGAGCTAATGGGCCAGGCAGTGTTTAAATGAATACAGTTTCTGTGTGGTTATTTCAGGTGTAAACTGGTGGGGTGGCCAGGACAAAAAAACAGCCCCTCCTTCCAACACAGAGTAGTGGCTACCAGTGGCTTAGAGGTCAAGAAGGGAAAATTACAAAAATGATGGCCAAAGTATACAACCATTCAAGGTACTAAAGGTCAAACTTAAGAGTTATGTTATACAACACAGTGGAGATAGTGAGTAATAATGTTCACATACTTAAAAAGTGGTTTCCCCTTTACTTGTATAAACCACCATTTGCCTGTGTGCCATGTCTGGCTCCTCTCTAGCCAGAGGTGGTCCTTCATACCTCTGAGACTAATATCCATACTTCCTTTCCTTTGTCCCTTTCGCCTTCTCCCTCATTCTCCATCTCCTTTCCAGCCATTCTAACACAGACCTCCCCGAACATAGAGGACAATGAGGAATACTGAGAACTCAAGAACAATCGCAGTGGATTTTTGATCCTACTGCACTACTGGCTTTGGGGGAGCCTAGGCAGTTTGGATGCTCACCTTAGGAGACCTGGATAGAGGTGGGCGGTCCTTGGGCTTCCCACAGGTCAGGGAACCCTGATTGCTCTTCGAGCAGATGAGGGAGGGTGACTTGATCGGGGGAGGGGGAGGGAAATGGGAGGCGGTTGCGGGGAGGAGGCAGAAATCCTTAATAAATAAATAAATTTAAAAAAAATAGAGTGACACTTTCAAGATCAGTTGATGTTGTTTTTCTGCCTAAGACAAAAAGCAGACATGTTAACTTTTCTTCCATGCTTAATAAAGAATCTCTCTGTGAAAACAGGTGATTGGGTGTGGTTTGTGCCTAATCTGGGGTCTGGAAGGGAGCCCGCGCTGTGTGGGAGGCCCCTTCCTGAGTGCTTGGTTGTCTGAGCTGCCACATCTTCACTCACTATCATGGACACTAACCCTCTGGAGCCATGATCCCAATTAAACACTTGCTTTTTTTAGTTACCTCAGTCATGGTATTTTAATCACAACCATAGAAAAGTAACTAAGACACCATATGATCCAGCTATAACATATTGCTGGAGAATAGGGCTCCGAAGTCATAGGAGTCAGCTGATATTGGAGACATCTGTGTGCCCAGATTTATTACATCATAATGGACAAACTATGGTATCAGCTAGGATCCCTGTTCAAATGGATTTAAAAGCTTGTGGCATATGTGTACAAGGAAGCATTGGTCACAGCCACTAATAGAAATGAAACTGGGTCATTTACAGGAAAACGGATGCAGCTGGGGGCTCATATTAAGCGAGACCCAGAGAAACAAATATCACATGTAGAACCTAGGAGAAAGGATATTAAATGAAAGGGAAGCCAGTGACAAGGGAAAATAGAGTGCCGATATGATCAAAGTAAATTTTATGTACCTATGGAATTGTCATAATGAAGACTATTATTCTGAACAGTCATTAAATACCAATGGAAAAGATTAAAAGTTACTCTGTAGATCTGGTTTTTAAGATAGTATATTTTATCTTTGAATATTTTTAATTCATTTAATTTCTGAATTTACTGGACTAGTATTCCCTTAATAACCTGTAGTAAAAGTATTCATAGATTTATCTTTTGCCTATTATTGTTAAATCCAATCTTAAAAGAAATTTCAATTGAAGATGCAATGAAGAGCTTAACTGAGCTAGGTTAAGTCTAAAATTAATTTTGGAAGGAATGATAGTTTATATTTTCAATCAGGGAGCATATTATGCCACTAAAATCCTTGGTAAATGCTTTCTTGCTTTAGCCCCTATACATTGTTAATGTTTACTCTTATGTGTTTTATGAGTGACACATATATTTTTTTTCTGCCACTGATATTAAAATCAACATCTTCTTTATAGCACCCACATAGCCAGGTCACCCGTCTGTCTGGATTGCACGTTACACCAATCGACTGGCTCAACATCTGTTTTTAACCTGCTGGAGCTCCGTTCCTGCTCCAGAGGGGAAGAAACCAAGGGAAGGGACTTCTCTCCAGGCCTTCTCTGCTTAGCTGGTCTGGGTACTGTCTATCCAGACGCTTGTGCCTTTTTAGAGCCTCTTGTATTCAGCTGGGCTCCCATTAGAGTCTCTACTTTCAGCGGTCTGGGTACTGCAGTACCATTTGGGGTTTCTCTGGCTCACACCTTGCCTACCTAATTTCCCTATTATGCATCGTACAGCTTGCCTCTTCCCACTTTCCCAGTCAGGGTCTTGACTGAAGGTAAAGGACACTTTGAGAGCTATCTTCATTTTCATTATATTCTTGAGTATGCCTCATTGCTTCCAATACTATTTGACAATCAATGTAAGGTACACTATGTATGGTCGTTCTTAATTCTCTTTCAGCTATTCTTAGATTTATTCAAATGTTACTAGAATTTATCACCTTTATTTTAGCCATATACATATATTAAATTCAAACTACATATGCATATATACATATGTATATATCTAATTGCAGACCTGTTTTTTTTCATCTTCATGATTTGTATCAATAAACTATCATCTTAAATCTGGAATAAGCTAATAAATTTATTATTTCATTTTTTTATATTTTTAGAATTTTCTTTGAAGTGAATGATAAACACATGACACGATTTGAAATAATAATAGGAGACAAGAGAAACACACTTGAATTGAGACTGCTTAATAATCCAAGGTTTATTAACTTAATTGTCTGTCTTTTTATGCTACTTCCTACAGTTTTGTTTTTATTTTCTAAATCATATGTAACTGGTACCCATCCTCTTAGGTTTTCTTTTATTCTGAAAAATAAACACTCTCTTCTTTTTACTGTGTTTCTTATTTTAGTTTCACCACTATAAATATAGAACCCAGCAATAGCTTAAGTCTACAAAGTGTATACTGTCCCTCGGGGATTAACTATATAGAAGATCTAAAAATCTGGGACACTAATTTAGAGTAAATGGTGGTTTCAGTAGTTGATAGTTATTTTGGATTTTCTTTTCTTTCCCATCAGTTAATTCCACCACAGAAAAGTCTGGAGTGGGTAAGAGTAATCTAAGTGAATGTCATTATGAGTGATTCTGCAATCAGTGCCAAGAACTTGAAACTTCAGAGCTGTAGCATAACTGCTGAGCTATTGACTTAAGAAAGCAAACACTGACATTTAGGTCCAGTGCAGAAGAGTCAGTCAGGCACTGAGGAAAAAGGGATTCAAGTGTTGCACTCTTACTTTCGAAGGACAGCGAACTTGATTTGATGTGATTCAGATGGAAAAATCTGAAAATAAGAAATTTAATGTTTTCACGGAAAAGTTGACAGAAAACAGCCATCAATAATAAAATGCCACTTGTGACCAGAGAGTTTAAAATGTCCAAGGAAATTTAGAGCTGGTTTGTGGTGAGGCGAGTTGTTTAACTCCATGGCACAAGCACAGCATTTATTATTGAAGAGTTTTCCCGTTATCATCCCTCCTTGCTTCCCACCACCCCCGCTGAGGATGCTGCCTCACTCAAAAGCCACTGGCCTGTGAAAATTCCATTCCCACACAGAACACTTGCTTTACGTGCTCGGCCTTGCAGGATTCTTGTGTGGTTTAGAGCTGAAGGAACAAGCGTGAGAACACACAGTCTGCACTAAAAACCAGAACTATTGGACAAGCTCATTAAAGTCAAGTGGGAATTGCAGACTCCAAAAATTAAAGAGCTAAACATCTGTTAAAGCTCAATCTGTGTTTCTTTCTTCTCCTCTGTTTGAAAAAAAAAACTGATCAACTTTTGATACATTATCTTAAAAGAATAAACCAAGAAGCTTGATAAGCAAAATGTACTTGGCTCTAAGTTCAATGAGTTAGAATCTGGAGTGGTTTGTGGAAAATGTTCTTAATGTCTTTTGAAATGTAAATCAAGAAAAATTCCCAAACAACAATGTAGGAAAACTGGGGAATTACATTCACCAACCATGTAAGAAGAGAGGAAACAGCAGAAACAAGTAACTGATTCATAAGGACAAGAAAGAAATGTCAATTGGCAGCTGTCTTATCAATGATATTTTAAGTTACCAAGAAGTTAACATTCTTTTTTTCTTCACTTTTTTTGAAATTATATATGTGCTGTAGCTTTATTTCTTGTGAAATGATTTCTCCTATCCTAAGATCGAGCTCATGAAATCAGTTAGTTTCTGTTTCACTTTCTACCTCACTTGCCATTGACTTTTCCATACAATAACAAAGTGAAATATCCGTGGGACTTGTCCAAACCTTAGGTTTCTATAGCCCATACATCATGTGCGTGCAAAATTCTTCATGCATCCCAGGGTTGCTGTAAGCCGTGCAGTACAACACTTGCCGTCCAGGAACACTAAATCCCTAGCTCATCTGTTAAAACGATTCATCATTGTTCACTCTGGAGTCGCCAAAGTGGGATTTCTTCATCCACATCCAAAAATAGTTTTAATTTTTATGACAACAAATTTTACAATACTAAGAAAATAACCCACCAACTTTAGGTTGGGGAATATGATTTCATTATTGAAGCAATCGCTTCTATAGGTACACTGAAGGAATGTCAAACAATATTGAATGCATCTGTATGGCTGGCGGCCAGGTACTGGGATCCTAAAAGGTATCTCAGGGGCACCCACCCCACAGCCCAATGGGTCTACTTTTATCTATAGCAGAACACTTAAGGGAGGTGGAGGTTCACAAGACCTTTCTTGACTCCCATTTAATCTCTTTGATATAAAATATTACAAACAAGGCTGTTTGGTTGTTCAGTTTAAAGGCATCTGGTTGTGGGAACTTCCAAATATTGTTTTATCAGGAGTTTCTCCAAATTTTTGTGGAAGTATCTGGAAAGCTTAATACAAAGGCTTTCCAGCTATGAACAGCGACTTTCTTCATGACGAATAATACTCATTCACTTTTACCCCAAGGCTGTTTCCGTACTGTCCAACCTTCCAGTCCCAAGCTCCAACACTGTCATTCACACTGGCATGTTCTAGACAACTTGATTCTGTGTGAGGGTTGGAGCCGAGAATATGAATAGTTTCACAGACCTTTCCACTCCTGTCTTCCATTTCACAGGTCCCCATTTATATTTTGTTCTTGCTCTGGCCTCACTTCTGACTCAGTTCCAGCTCCCCTTAGCCCCTTTCTTGTAAGGTTTTCCCAATCTTCTTTTTTTACCATAGGACAGGAAATAATAAAGCAGACATGGGCACTGGATACATGTAATACTATTTAATAGGTAATGTTTCAAATAATTATTTATTGATTTTTGTACAGTTTAATGTAGTCACAGGGTAAAACATAAAGTGAAAACAGGGGTACAAAGTTGAAATTGCATTTTCTGTTCATCCTTGATTCTTATTCATGTGTTTGTCACTGTAGAAACTTTTGCCTGTGATTTCCTATGCATCATTCCAGAGGTTTAAGACGATTTGCATACCCAGGTAGCATATTTATTATTATTTTCCACGAAGGCTAGTATGCTATAGATACTTACCTACATCTGAACTAGTGGTTTGAATAAGAATGGTCTCCATAGCCTTATATATTTGAATATTTAGTTCCCAGTTGGTGGAATGTTTAGGAGGGATTACAAAATGTGGTTTTTTGGAAAGGGTGTGGGCTTTCAAAAGCCCACAACAAATCCAATTTTGCCCACTCTCTGCGTCCTGCTTGTGGATAAAATGTAAGCTCTCAGCTACTGATCCGGAAATCTCCTAGAAAAGCAGCCCTGTTGTATGCATTTTAATGAAAAGAAGTTTGCATCTTTGGGAATCCATTAAATGAAAGTTGGCATTTCACTGTCATGCTCCAAGAAGATGGGCAAACCAACTTTCCAAAGAGTATTTAAATTCTGAGTGATTCTCAGTGCCTGTCTTGATTTTTACCAGCTCTGTGATTCAAATAATAGTTTTACTCCCTGAGCCTTTGTTTCAAACCAATGACAACAGTTTTGCTGTATATAAATTTTCTTACACATAACTCAGTCTCTAGAACTCACAGTATAAACTGACACTATTCCCTGGTGTGAAACCTAGTTTTCTTGTCTTTTACATAAAGGTAAGTAAATACACCATTATATTATATATTATATATAATATATTATTATATATTACAAGAACTGAATGATGAGGTATATATAAATTAGTGTGATTCCTGATCAGTCCCCATTATTGTTGTTTTGTTAAGACATGAGAAATGCTTTGATAATATGGATGTAAAAGTTCCTAAGATACCTTGGGGAGATCAGAGAGATGGTTCACAAGTTAAAAGTGTTCTCTGCTCTCTCAAAGAACTGGATTTTGGTTTCCAGCAGCCACACTGGGCAATATAAAAATGCCTGTAACTCCAGCTCCAGAAAATACAATGGACGCTACACACACACACACACACACACACACACACACACACACACACACACCTTGTGTACATACACATAGGTACACAAATAAGCCTTTAAAAATATATGTTGGGAGATTTTAACATCTCGTACTGAGTTTAACAAAAGATTAATATATGAGCTGATAAACTCTAGTCCTAGTTTCTATAGGACTAGGTTTAGTCACTGAATCTTACTGATGGTAAAACCAAAATTGTTCAAGAGTAGCAGAAGCCACTGAAAAATAAAATTAAAAATGGTAAGAGACTCATGAAAAAATATTTTCCTTCTCTTTAAAGGGTACATTCTAGCTCTCCTTTAGTCATATGTATAATTTGCTGCTCATGGTAATTTTTGTTATTTTTGCTTAGTTGCTTCTGCATGTGCATGTGATGTGCATGCATATTGTATAGCAAGTGTGTTCAACTGAGCATGTGCCCACAAATACCAGCATCTTCCACGATTGCTCTTTCCACCTTATTTCTTCGCCCAGAATCTCCCCATGAGCCTGTAGCTCACTGATTAGTTGACTATCTGTTCAACAAATCCTCCTGTTGCTGCCCACCCATGCCCCCCAGTGCTGGAATAACGGGTGTGCACACTGCCACACCTAGCTTTTTACATGATTGCTGGTGAACAGGACTCATGTCCTCAGGCTAGCATGGCAAAACCTTCATCTTTTGAATCATCTCTCCACTCTTTTCAGCCGATTCTTTATGCATAGTTCAGCATCACTAAGACAGGGTCTTTTTTTAAATCCTATTCATGGTAACTTTTCTGTCTCTCCCTTTAAGCAACTCCTGGGATTGCTTCAGAGATATCCATGCTTTATTTTTATATATACATGTGCATTTTATCCTGTAATTTGTTTTCTATTAAACAAAGGAATTTTGACATCTGTGTAAAATTGTTTATTCCTTTGCATTGTAACTAAATTTGTACTACTAGCGCTTTCAGTATCTTCCAAATCTTACTCCTGTAAATGAAACAATGCTGCCAATAAACTTGGGAAAGTCCTTCATTTTTGGAAAGTGTGTACCTAGAACAGAATTCTTAGTCAAGGTGAATTTGTTTGTTGATGAAGCATCACTAAGTTAAAGTGGTAGGAGCATTTATGTGTATACACACACACACACACACACACACCTTTCCATTTACTCCAGATTTTCTCCAACATTAAATACTGTGATTCTAATATTAATTTTAGATGTTCTCAGTTCCCAACAAATAAGGTTTTCATTTTGTTTAACTCTGTGTTTCTGTGGCTTCTATGAAGGATGAACATTCTCATTATTTTGGAGGTTCCTCACTTTCCTTTGTGATTTGATCATTTTTATAATGGATGTTTTGCCTTTTTATTGTAGCCTACTACCTCTGCCAGCAGACATCTGACTGCTGATTATGCTGTGCCATGCTTCATTTGATATGTGTATTTAGTTTATTGTTATATAATGGGTATTTTTCTTATTTAGATGTTTGGCATTTTCATATCAGTCTCTGTGGTTTTGGGTTTCTTTTTGTACTTTGCTTAGTAGATCATTTCTTATCACAAAGTTTCAAGTTTTTTTTTTTATCACAGAAGTTACAAAATAATACCACACTAGTTCAGAATTACATATAAAAAGGGGTTATTTATTTAGGGGAGACTCACAGATCACTTTCCTAGATCACATTCCTCTGCATTAATGGGGAGCAGGAACCAAATCTAGCAGCCAGAAGTGAGAGCCAGAAGCAAGAGAGTGAGCGTACATTTTACAGCTGCATTTATAGGATAAGAGATCACACCCAAGTGGGCTGGTGTCTTAAAGGCTATTGGTTGAAGGAGCAATACCTTCTCCTTTTGTTTAAATAAGAGAGTTCTAAATCAAATACAAAACTATATATAGTAGGAACAGATGTCAAATATAAGAATAGAATTACAACTGGCATAAACAATATTAAGCAAGGAACATATACTAAGGAGTCTAAGTCTTGTATTGGAAATGGCTTGACTAGATCATAAGGGGACAGTAACTTCAAAAATTTAATTTTCAATCTCATTGAAGGCCTGAGAAGTGAGATAATATTACTTGAGTAGACAGGAACTGAAATTAAGCAGCTTCCAAAATGTGCAGAAGATAACAGAGACAACTGGTTACCTGAGTAATCATCCAAAATCTCATTTGCAATGTTGAAGCAACCAACTTTGGCTAAGCCCTAGAGTAACTGACAGACCATTTTCAGAGGTAGGAAAAATTTTAGGACCATCTTATCCTGTCTGGCAAGGTTTAGCAGTCTTTTTTCTTGTATCCTTCTTGTCCAATATGGACATCATGTACTTTGTCAGTGAATGAGCCATGGGCAGTTCCTGTGCCAAAAGAAAACAATTTCCAAGTAGGGTATTTATTGCTCAACACTCTCTTGGGAATAGATCAGTGCTATCAGTAGCAGTAATGTCTCATATCAACAGAATGCTAAGTTATTTAAAGGCCACATTCTACAGATCCTTGAAGGGGTTGAAGGTTACTTACATAGGCAGAATACAATCTCTATGTATCTAAAGAACCTAATTAGTCTGGCTAAAAGTATAATGAACATGAATGATTATTGGCCTATAATACTTAATACCTATATAACTTAAATATTAAAATTTCATATCAGAATATTAAACAGACTTTAAACAACTGTGCAGTAATGGAGGACAATGACCTCAAACTATAAACAATGCATAAATATCTTGATCAGAGGTAGAAATATATAATGCAATATGATAAATATATCCTAAAATTGTATCAAAATACAAAATGTCTTAAACAGAGGTATGAAAATGCATGTATACAATCTGACAAAATAATTTTGCATAGGTGTACAAATATTATAAACAGAAATAGGTGCATATTCAATATAACAAATATAATTGAACTTGTATCAATATATAAACATCTATACTAATGTAAACTATCCAGAAATAATAGCATATAAGTATTCACTCTATTGCTCATTATTATTATTATTACTATTATTATTTAGTGTGAGTAAGTTCACACTAATCTAGAGGGCCCAAAGGTTGAATACCCTTGTTGATAGTTCTTAGATCTATCACGATTCTCCATTTTCCAGATTTTTTTAACAACAAATACAGGAAAATTTTAAGGGCTGGTTGATTCTTCAATATGAGGAGCATCTAGTTGCTCCTATACCAGCTGTTATAAAGCCTGCAGTTTGTCTTCCATGAAGGCCTTTGATTAACCCACAGGGGTTTCTCAGTTAACCATTTTAAAGGCAAGGCCATTAGTACCCCTGACGTCTTGCTAGTTGCTTTATGTTCTTGTACAGCCTGAAGCTGGTGACCTTTGTTTCTAATATCTTATAATATCCTTCCCAGAAACATAAGTTTTTGAGACTGCAGGAATGTTAATCTGGGTATTCCATCGCTGCAATAGATCATGGCCCCATAAATTCACTGCAATATTCACTATATATGGCCTCAGCCTTCCTTTCTGTCCTTCTTGCCCTATGCATTCAAACCACTTGTCCTTTGTTTCACTTGAGATAGTGTTCCATTTTCTAGCAATTGAATACCTGACTCTTGAAGAGGCTAATCTGGATGCCAAGATTTTGGAGTAATGATACTTGTACCCGCGCAAAATAAATGCAATGCAGATATCAAAGAATATTTACCACTTTAATGATAAACTTACAGAACCAAAGTTCCAGCGTAGTACAGGTAGGGAGGAAAAGAGGGGCGAGCCACCTCCCCGCACACCCATTTATTGGCAGGCATTTGCCCGAGGCAAACCCCGCCCCCTAAAGGGGCTGTCTTAACCCTACATCTCCCCCTTTTGTCTAAATAAGACATAACTAAACCAAATATAACTATAAGCAATAATAACAAATGATAAATATAACAAACAATATTGAGAACAAAAGTTTTGCTAGAGAGTAACTACAATTAAATAATCTTCAACTCCATCAAAGATCTGAGAAGGGAGTAAATATTATTTAACAAATGAGAGATATCCAAAATGTGCAACAAATGACAGAGACAACTGACTGCCTGGGCAATCACCCAAAATCTTGTTTGCAATGTTGAGTCAACCAACTTTGGCTAAGGCCTAACATAACTGACATACCATTATCAAATGCAAGGAACTTTCTTAGACTTATCCTACCCTGTCTTGGCAAGATAAGACAATCCTGTTTTATATCTTAGTCAGTAGTTGAGGTATGGTTTTTTTTTTTAACCCAAAGGCCAGTTCTGCCAAGAAGACAAGCTCCCAGTGGAGTGTCTTTGGTGCTCAATGTTCTCTTGGGAGTAGAGTGGTATTGCCAGGAGTAAATTGTGTCTCGATGGCACAGAATTCTAGGTTAGATTAAAGGCCATTTTCTACAGCTCTTCAAAGAGGCTGAAGATTATACTATCTATACTA